>NC_056446.1:19853788-20453788 GCF_018296145.1 Oncorhynchus tshawytscha
CTTATGTAAATAAGGTTTTCTTTTTCTATACATTTACAGAAATGTCTAAAAACCTGTTTTCGCTTTGTCATTATGGGGTATAGTGTGTAGATTGATAAGGAATATTATTATTTTCAATAGATTTTAAAATAAGGCTGTAACGTAACAAAATGTGGGAAAAGTCAAGGGGTCTGAATACTTTCCGTAAGCACCGTAATTGGTGATGGCATTGTTGGATTCTTGGTTCCCACCTCATTGTGTTCACTAGTATAACCATGTCAGAATAAGATAAGTAACTACAAGAAGGAAGACACAGTAGCACCATCATTCTATCTCATCATTGATGCTGCTTTGAAAGGTTGATCATTGTTCAATCCAGTCAGTTACCACTTAAGTTAATATGCATCTAACTTTAATATTTTCCCTGTGTTCATTTTCAAATCGATTTTTGGAATAGACAAGGGACAGATACATTCACTGGCCAATTTATCATGTACACCCATCTAGTACAGGGTTGGACCCCCCTTTACCACCAGAACAGCCTGAAATCTTTGGGGCATTTTACAAGGTGTCAGAAACATTCCACAGGGATGTTGGTCCAGGCTGACACGATGGCATCCCGCAGTTGCTGCAGATTGGATGGCGGTACATTCATGCTTCGTACAGCCAATTCCATCTCATCCCAAAGATGCTCTTTTGGGTTGAGGTCTGGGGATTGCGCAGGCCACTCAAGTAAACTGAACTCCCTGTCATGTTCCAGGCATTCTTTTTTCACTCCTCAATTTTCCAGTGTTGGTGACTGCGTGCCCACTGGAGCTGCTTCTTCTTGTTTTAGCTGATAGGAGTGGAACCCGGTGATGTCGTCTGCTGCAATAGCCCGTCCGTGACAAGGACCGACAAGTTGTGCTTTCCGAGATGCCATTCTGCACACAATTCTTGTACTGCACCATTATTTGTCTGTTTTGGGCTCACCTGTTATCTTTGAAGATTCTTGCCATTCTCCTTCGACCTCTCTTATTCACAAGCTGTTTTTGTCCACAGGACTAACGCTGACTGGATGTTTTTTTGTTTATTTCACCATTCTCGGTAAACCCTAGATACGGTTGTGCGTGAGAAGCCTAAGAGGGCAGACGTTTCTGAGATACTGGATCCGGCGCACCTGGCACCGACGATCATACCAGTCCCAAAGACGCTTAGGTCACTTGATTTGACCAGTCTAAAATTAAATCGAACAGTAACTGATTGCCTTGTTGCCTGTCTGCCTGCTTTATATAGTAAGCCACGTGACTACTGTCTGTAGGAGCGATCCCTTTTCATGAATGGGGTGGTGTACCTAATAAACTATCCAGTGAATGTACAAGTTAACAGTTGAACATTTTTTCAATACAATGCATTGTAATTTAAGCCAATTTGCAATGCTATTTGTGAAAAAATTTGCTGATTTCCAATGACCACCCCTGACTCATGCTTGGTCCCCTCTACCCCCCCCTTAAAAAATAATCATATAAATGCCCCTGGATGCATCACTGACACTTGTCTCTGACAGTGTGATTGTGTTGGTGAGACCAGAGACCTAGGGTGACATTTAGAAATGGGAAGATGTATTTAGCTTAGGATGGATGACTGGTGGAAAGAGAAGATACATCTCTAAATTGCAAACAGTGTGTGTTTGTCAAGGCTGATCGTAGAGGGTTTGAGAGGCCTTACTAACAGTCTATTTATGGTATTAAGGAGAGTAGCAGGTCTTTCTGCTGATGAGTCTGAAACACACACACAGCTTAATTCTCCTTTATCCCATACATGAGATGATCCTGTTCTCACAGACCGCAGTGGAGAGCCACGTCAAGCTATCCCCATCCCCATCCAACTCATGTTGCAGTTTCCACTTAATGACATACATAATTCCAAAGCAACCTATATCTGTAGGATAATAACAATGTTATTGCAGTAATAACAGTGTTACTACACAGCCATAAGATCAACTAAATAGATAGATACTTTTTGCCAGTGCCATTAGTATGACGAATAACAAGTATGTAGCTAAGGATTAATAAAAAGTCTAAATCATGCCAAAAAGCAGACAGTAGGCTGTACTTACAGCACATTCATGAGTTAGACACTTGTGCACTACTTACTGTTGGCTATTTATGTCAAAATAAACATGTCCTGCTATAGTGTATCGTTGGACCTCTCTTTCTCTCTCATAAAACAACGTTTTGACTGAGTTTAGGGAAATGATTTAATGGTTCCAAAACTCGAACGAAGGTTTGAACAAGACTAGGAATATCCATTTACTTGCAATTCAAATAATCTTAATGGGTTTAATTCATTTATTTATCTATACAATATATAACTAACTACAGTCAGGCTTCTGTGATGAATTACTCAAATGTAAGTGTGCAGCTGGAATCCATTACATATCGACCCGTCTTGCAACTCCTTCTGCCTTTTTCCTTGGCACACGGTTTTTCTTAGCTTCATCTCCCCTTGGTTTAGTGCAATATAACTCAGCTCCCCTATTGCTGAAGTGTCAACCGTGTAGATGGGGGGAAAAGAAAGCACACAGAAGGAATCAGAAACATCAATAGTGGATAGACAGACAGAGAAGACATACTAGCCCTTGAACTCTGATGTTTATCACTGAGGCGACAGGTTTTGTAACCTTACCCAAAAGGTCATGCTCTGCCCACCTCTATGCTACACAACACACAGCGAATTGGGGAAAAAAACACGTTTACTGTATATTAAATGAGTGGAAATTAAGCAAACATAAAACCAATATATTTTCAAACACTTGAGATAGCTTACTGCTTTTCTACACAAGTACCCTATTACAGTGCTCTCATCCTCGTTACGGATGATGCATCAATTGTTTATTATGCAATAAAAGCTCTCACACAGCATTTCCATTTTAAAACAAACCTTTTATTACTCTTCCTAATTATCTCTCAAAACTACAAAATGTCTGAAGTTTACAGTTTCCAATTTCCACAACTCCCAGGTTGGCTAATTGTAATGCATTAGTCCAATCAGCGGTGGCTTATGAAAAATGACCACGTTGGCGAGCCCTCTCTATCTCTTGGGGGAGAAGAGATTAATATGAGTCCCTCAATGACCTTTATTGTGTGGGGACTGCAGCAGGTAATGCTTCCACCACGTAATGTGGAGTGATGATACCAGGAGAAATTAGAACTATTCCTCCTGGTCATTAATAAAGTCAGCTCTCGCGCTCTCTCTTCTGAGGCTTCTCTCGCTCAGAGAGACAGAGACAGAGACAGAGACAGAGACAGAGAGAGAGAGAGACTCTCTGGGAAACCTGATTTATCACGAGTCTGCCTGGGTGTCGCCATGGTGAGACTGAAATGATCATGTGATGAAAAAGTGCTATCAGTGGGCACGTCATCCAAAATTACCAAAACAAATATATACCAATTTAATGCTTCATGGATCATCCATAGTGGTTATTACCAACAAGGATCTACTGTCTTATTCGTCTGATTGGATACAAATAGTAAAGGCATTTGCATAGAGGGGGATGTTCATCACTCTCCTCACTCTGTCACTTATTGATACATTTACTAGTTTGCCCACAGCTAAACTGCACAATGAGGACAAATCGGGTTGATCCAACTGTAAATACTGTACATGCTCAAATAGTTTCTGCATATCTCCCTGTGGAGTTAAGGAAGTTCAGCAGCACATCCAACTCTAAGTCTATAAGATAAATGACAAGATCCGCCCTGGAGTCTCTGCACTGATCCAACAAAGAAACCAAATTCATCTTCCTTTGAGTCTACATCAGAAAATAGGTCACTTAAGGGGAAGCCTGTCTGCCATTCTCGTTCTGTGAGAAAATGATGGTGCTTTAGCTGTCTGTCTGTCTTTCTGTCTGTCTCCCCATAAGTTGGAGTGGAATTTGGTAGATAGGAAATTTGCATCTAAGAGGCATCAACTCCTTGGAGGAGGAGCACCAGGATGGGGAGATCAACGCAACTGAGGAAAGCACACGTTTTTCCAAAGCATGTCTCAGTGTTTTCGAAGCATTGCATGGACATGTTGATACATCAGTAGAGAGAATCTGATGGAGGTGTGTGGATGTGTGAGGGATGTTGACCTGGGCTAACAGTTGGGAACTGGCAGGGGGAAGCTGGGGGAGGCGGGGTAGCCACGAGAGTGGGGTTCGATGACAGAGATACCCGATGTATTAGTACTCAGAGCAAGGTTGGTCAAGACGACTCACAACTCAGAGCGTCTTAGTTTATCAGAGAGGGCTACTGGGTTCCCAGTCCCACAAAATCTGGCCCAGCACCAGCCTCTCCAACTACTTTTCTCTGACTACACAGAATGATAATAATGATAGCAATGACAATATGTCATCATCATTGTAAAGACCTTTTCAAGATCCTAGGACATTTGACTAATGCTGTACATTATACGGTAGGCCTACCTTAATTAACTTCTTCAGGATTGGTGGGTCCCCCCAAAATGTCAGGGATTAACAAGGGAAACCCAATCACGAGCTGTCGAGTGACGCGAGTCTACCAGCATGCGCTGATCAGCTGGCAAGTGTATTCACTGACATTTTCAACCTTGCCCTGACCCAGTCTGTAATAGCAGACCACCATAGTCCCTGTGCCCAAGAATGCCAAGGTTACCTTTCTAAATGACTATTGCCCCATAGCACAAGGGCTGTGGCGGTCATGAAATTTTGTCAGCCTGTAATTTTCAAGTAAATAACTACTGATCTCACGGTAATTGACCGTTAATGAACATAAACACATTTAGTATCTCCTGGCTTCCACGCATAGCATACAAGTCACTGATGCAGACCTTTGGAACATCTACATTTAAAAAGTCAAATAAATCCATTTAATTTAGAACAGAATAGCATACTCTGAGTTGTCCTCATGTTAGGCCCTGATCTGGCTATGCCATATGGCTGTGGGCTACACTAGTTCATTTAGTAGACAAGATTTGCTTTGAATTCCCTGGCATTATTTTATATTATTTTAGAGTATTAAAGAATACAATCGAACACAGCTGAATAAAATAGAAAATATTTCTGAGGGAGGGCACACATGCGGTTAACGAAGAAACATCCTCCTGTATGCTTCATTTAGAGATATTTTATTGAGATACAAATGTTGGGCAAGATGCATGATGCGACCATAGTTGCATGAAAGGCATGAGCTCTGCTTAGTTTCTTGTACAGCCTGCACACACTTCATCAGTTTCTCATCCACAATTTGACAAGCACTTGATAATATTCTCACCAGGCCTCATATTTCCTGGCAGCCGCCCCCTTTTGTGGCCGTAATGCCCCCCCCCCCAAAAAAAAATAAATGCCTTTTGTGGTCAAAGTGGCCGTTGTGCCCTTGCCCTTGACCTTATTTGGCCACTTTAGTTGTGATACACACACATACTACACTGACACTCCAACACACACATATACACACTACATATGCTCTCTCTGTCACACACACACACACACACACACACACACACATTCTTCACATCTGCTGCTGCTACTCTGTTTATTGTCTATCCCGATTGCCTAGTCACTTTCACCCCTATCTACATGTACATATTGCCTCAATTATCTCACTACCACGTTTACTTTGTACCAGTACTCCTTGTATATAGCCTCCTCATTGTTATTTATTGTGTTACTATTTTTTACATTTTTTAATTGCTTATCTTTTCTTACTTTTTAATCCTACATTGTTGGTTAAGGGCTAGTAAGTAAGCATTTCACAGCAAAGTGTACACCCGTTGTATTCGGTGCATGTGACAAATAACCTTTTATTTTATTTGAATATCAAATGTTCTACACACTCCAGGATTAAAGAGGGCCAACTATTTAATTTCTACTTCAGACCTCAGTTTCACTACAGTTTCAATTGATTTTGCTGGATGAAAGCGTTGGGTAACATTAATAATGACAGATTATGCCATGTGGTTAATGTGTGAGCTCAAGGCATGCATTTAAATGGCTTCAATTAAACTGCATGCAGATAAGACCAATTGGCCCTTTTGTTTTATTTGGAATGACATGTTTCAGAGTAATTGGTAGTGATGTTTGTGCATTAATACCATTTGAAAGCACTGCTTTTCACCCTGTGTCCTTAGTAGGGCTGTTATGGAGAGTGTTATGGAGAGTGCACATTGGAAAGAATTAACAAAAAAACAGAGCAAACTAGAATGCTATTTGGCCCTACACAGAGAGTACACAGCGGCAGACTACCTGACCACTGTGACTGACCCAAAATTAAGGAAAGCTTTGACTATGTACAGACTCAGTGAGCATAGCCTTGCTATTGAGAAAGGTCGCCGTAGGCAGACATGTCTCTCAAGAGAAGACAGGCTATGTGCTCACTGCCCACAAAATGAGGTGGAAACTGAGCTGCAATTCCTAACCTCCTGCCCAATGTATGACCATATTAGAGAGACATATTTCCCTCAGATTACACAGATCCACAAAGAATTCAAAAACAAATCCAATTTTGATAAACTCCCATATCTACTGGGTGAAATTCCACAGTGTGCCATCACAGCAGCAAGATTTGTGACCTGTTGCCACGAGAAAAGGGCAACCAGTGAAGAACAAACACCATTGTAAATACAACCCATATTTATGCTTATTTATTTTATCATGTGTCCTTTAACCATTTGTACATTGTTAAAACACTGTATATATATATAATATGACATTTGTAATGTCTTTATTGTTTTGAAACTTCTGTATGTGTAATGTTTACTGTTAATTTTTATGGTTTATTTCACTTTATATATTCACTTTATATATTATCTACCTCACTTGCTTTGGCAATGTTAACACATGTTTCCCATGCCAATAAAGCCCTTGAATTGAATTGAGTGCATTACCGCCACACCGGCAGTCACGAGTCGTGACCGCACTATATAGATTTTTTTCAATTTAGCAGGGGGTGCTGCAGCACACTCAGCACCCCCTACTTCCAGCGGCTATGAGCACATACACAGACGGATTTTATAGGGCCCTATCTCAGTCAAACTCCACATCATGACTGTGGAGTCATGGCAACTAGGCTTCTCCAGAACTGTGCTCTGATGTCGCTGATGGTCATTAGTAGCCTACCAAACTTGCTAACAACCAGTCGCTAATGGCCTGGTACTCAGCACTCTATTGTCCCTCTAATCACTCTGGCATCAATGCAAATGTCTTAGAAAATCTAATCAAACACTTCATGAGAGCCATAGGATCACCTGTATAGGATCACCAGTGAGAGCCATCTCCAAATACTTGGTTGATGCATGGAATGAAATGTGTTCCTATAAACCTATATTGTACAACATTGTTATGAACCCATGTTGCACAACTATAGGCTATGCAATGGAATGAGAAAACAGAGGATCCAATCAGCTTTTTATAGGCTAGGCCTACTACATTTATTTATACATTTCCCTAATATTAAGCACATTGCTTCACTTTACAACTGGAGTAGCCTGGCTGGCATGAAAATGGACCACTGGAAATTAATCCTCCATTTGCTTCTCATGTGCATACGGATTACAGGTTTTCTTCCCCCTGTCCCTGCATGACAATGGCCCATTCAAAACTATTTACACACATACAGTACAAGCCAAAAGTTTGGACACACCTATTCAAGCGTTTTTCTTTATTTTGACTATTTTCTACATTGTAGAATAATAGTGAAGACATCAAAACTATGAAATAATACATATGGAATCATGTAGTAACCAAGAAAGTGTTAAACAAATCTAAATATATTTTGTATTTGAGATTCTTCAAAGTAGCCACCCTTTGCCTTGATGACAGCTTTGCACACTCTTGGCATTCTCTCAACCAGCTTCATGAGGTAGTCATCTGGAATGCATTTCAATTAACAGGTGTGCCTTGTTAAAAGTTAATTTGTGGAATTTCTTTCCTTCTTAATGCGTTTGAGCCAATCAGTGCTGTTGTGTCAAGGTAAAGGTGGTATAAAGAAGATAGCCCTATTTGGTAAAATACCAAGTCCATATTATGGCAAGAACAGCTCAAATAAGCAAAGACTAACAACAATCTATCATTACTTTAAGACATGAAGATCAGTCAATCCGGATAATGTCAAGAACTTTGAAAGTTTCTTCAAGTGCAGTCGCAAAAACCATCACGCGCTATGATGAAACTGGCTCTCATGAGGACCACCACAGGAAAGGAAGACCCAGAATTTCCTGTGCTGCAGAGGATAAGTTCATTAGAGTTACCAGCCTCAGAAATTGCAGCCCCAATAAATGCTTCACAGAGTAAAAGTAACAGACACATATCAACATCAACTGTTCAGAAGAGACTGTGTGAATCAGACCTTCATGGTCAAATTGCTGCAAAGAAACCACCACTAAAGGACAGCAATAAGAAGAAAATACTTGCTTGGGCCAAGAAACTTGAGCAATGGACATTAAACTGTTGTAAATCTGTCCTTTGGTCTGGTGAGTCCAAATGAGATTTTGGGTTCCAACCGCTGTGACTTTGTGAGACGCAGAGTAGGTGAACGGATGATGTCCGCATGTGTGGATCCCACCGTGAAGCATGGAGGTGTGATGGTGTGGGTGTGCTTTGCTGGTGACACTGTCTGTGATTTATTTAGAATTCAAGGCACACTTAACCAACATGGCTACCACAGCATTCTGCAGGGAGTCGCCATACCATCTGGTTTGTGCTTAGTGGGACTATCATTTGTTTTTCAACAGGACAATGACCCAACACACCTCCAGGCTGTGTAAGGGCTATTTGACCAAGCAGGAGAGTGATGGAGTGCTGCATCAGGTGACCTGACCTCCTCAATCACCCGACCTTAACCCAATTGAGATGGTTTGGGGTGAGTTGGACCGCAGATTGAAGGAGCATCATTAGTTACATCATGCAGCCTTAGAATGTATTATAAATCAAAACATATTGCCCAAGGTTTGTATCACAGTTGCACAAATAACGCTAAATTAAGCATATTGGAGGACGTGTTTTAAATGATCACTTTGTTAATGCTCAACAGAGAAATCGTTTGGGAAAAAATATTCCTTCTATTTCATTCAGCTATGTATAATTGTATTTTTAGAACTATAAAATAATATTAAATAATGCCACGGGAATTAAAAGCAAATCTTGTCTGCTAAATTAAATAGTGTAGCCCAAAGCCATATGGCACAGCCAGATCAGGGCCTAACATATTCTGTTCTTCTGAAATAGGCTACATTTTCATTATATCATGACGTTTCTTTCAAATAAATAACAGATTTATTGTGATGATCTAGGCTACATTACATTGATTCATTACATTTTTTTAATGTAGATATTCCAAAAGTCTAGATCAGTGGCTTGCAAGCTATGTGTGGAAGCCTGGAGATGCTAAAAGGGTTTATGTTAATTAACGGTCAATTACCATGAGACCGGCAGTTAATTTCATGACACATAGGCCTACCGGCTGACAAAATGTCATTACCGCCACAGCCCTTAGTCCATTGTTTACAAGAAGTGATACTTGAGAAAGGACACTTTTCCAAAGACGTACTAGTACTGCTCCCCTATAGGCATGCCCTCTGAGGACACAAACATCAAAGAGCCTAAAACCACAGTGAGTCTGGCCAAGAGGAATTCATTTATCTGCTGTAGCTTCCCCAAACCTCTTGAGCTGTGCACAGTCACACAGCCACTGGTAGTGGAGCCAACTGGATTGGTTCTGCTGCAGCCTCTAGTTGATCTGCTATCTACATCGAGCAGAGGTGCCTCTGTCTGGAGTGGAGGAGGGATAGTCAATATATTACAGCTACACAGTGATTTGTTCCCCAACAGGGGGGTAATGCGTGTGTGCATGATGGGTATAATGGACTGTTTATGGTGTCATGCTATAATGTAGAAACTAAATTAGCCAATAAAAATGGTGCATGAGATCATCAGATTTATCCTTGCCTTTAGGAGACAATGAGGGGATGCAACAAAACCTAGAAAGGCAGGGAGCATGGATGGAGGGATGGAGAGAGAGAGGGAGGAAGAGAGAAAGATCACTTGATGTGTTGCTTGGTCTTGGTCTTTCTCTGTGTATTACACATGAATATTTTCTGCTACATAAAGATAAGTGTGGATCATGAATATCAGCTGCTATTGCTCTATCGAAAGGTCAAAGCTCCCTTAGGTTTTTTTCCAATGTTCTCATTAGCATTACATTTGACATGGAGGAAAGTGTTTTTTTCACGTCACCTTTAGGTTGAAAACCACAAAATAGAGATGTTTTGTTTACTTTTGGTAACCATGACAGCATCTGTAGCAGTGCCATTTCTGTGGCCTTTGATTAGGGAAGTTTGTGCAGCGTAACAACTCTGGCCCACAGTACACCACTTGGGCATTGTTTGTAGAGGGCAAAATCCATCCAGTCATAACAATGCACTCGTCTTTGAGCTGGGTGTTCACCATTAATTAGACGACCCTTGAAGAGAGACAACCCACGAGGCGGATCAGTAACTCCGGACCATCGGCTGCCAAACACAAAAGCCTAGTGCTGACAAGGTGTTTATAACAGCCTGCCACAGTATGATACGCACTTTGTCAGGAAGGATGCTACTCCCCGACAGATACTAGGAAAACCCAGGGAACAACAGCCAGGGTTTATTGACCACCTCACACGTCAGCCTGGAATGGGTCGGAAACTATTGAATAAAATCCTGGGCTCCTGAATAAGTGATAACATCTGTCCAGATGTCAATGTTTCCTGATATTTATTGAAGACTCCCTGTGAGGAGTGACAACAGGATAACCATCCTCAAAGGCATCACTAATCACCATCTGGCATCTGGGCCCTGAGAGACACAAACATCTACCGTTATATATTTATATGGCCAACACAGGGGGTGGAAGTGACTTCATACTATCACACAGACACACACTGAAGTGGAGTACTGTACTGTTATACCTGCAGTTTCAGTCAATCTCCTAGGAAAGGATGTCATTACGTGCTGCAGTTCGGTGTGTTTACTAGTGAGTGGAGATGTGATTCCCCCTCATCAGATGCCTAGTAAAGTACAGTACCTCTAGGGAAAACATCACAGGAGAGTCCCACTGGCTCGGTCCTCAGCCAGAGATGACTTTACCACTTCAGATGTAAGTGACAAACAGACATGGCACAACAAGCACCTCTTCAGCATTATATCTCAGAGAAACAGTGCTGTTTCTGTAGGGGCTATTCTGTACTGTCAGTCATTTTTTAACCTTTATTTAACTAGGCAAGTCAGTTAAGAACAAATTATTATGGGTTAACTGCCTTGTTCAGGGGTAGAATGAGGAACTTAAAAGTTACTACCCTCTCCACTACTGGTCCATCAATGTCACCCATTGAGCATGTTTGGAATGCTCTGGACCAACGTGTAGAACAGCATGTTCCAGTTCCTGCCAGTATCCAGCAACTTCCCACAGCCATTGAAAAGGAGTGGTACAACATGCCACAATCAAAAGCCTGATTAACTCTATGTGAAGTGCTGCATGAGATAAATGGTGGTCACACCAGATACTGGACTTGTTTTCTGATCCACACCCCTACTTTTTTCTTTCACCCAAAGATCTGTATTTTATTTTACCAGGTAGACAAGTTGAGAACAAGTTCTCATTTACAATTGCAACCTTTTTATTTACTAGGCAAGTCAGTTAAGAACAAATTCTTATTTTCAATGACGGCCTAGGAACAGTGGGTTAACTGCCTGTTCAGGGGCAGAATGACAGATTTGTACCTTGTCAGTTCGGGGATTCGAACTTGCAACCTTTCGGTTACTAGTCCAACGCTCTAACCACTAGGCTACCCTGCCGCCCCATGGTGAATGAGTGACCTGACCAAGATAAAGCAAAGCAGTTCGACACATACAACGACACAAAGTTACACATGGAGTAAAACAAACATACAGTCAATAATACAGTATAAACCAGTCTATATACGATGTGAGCAAATGAGGTGAGATAAGGGAGGTAAAGGCAAAAAAGGCCATGGTGGCAAAGTAAATACAATATAGCAAGTAAAACACTGGAATGGTAGATTTGCAAAGTAGAAATAAAAATAATGGGGTGCAAAGGAGCAAAATAAATAAATTAATTAAATACAGTAGGGAAAGAGGTAGTTGTTTGGGCTAAATTATAGGTGGGCTATGTACAGGTGCAGTAATCTGTGAGCTGCTCTGACAGTTGGTGCTTAAAGCTAGTGAGGGAGATGTGTTTCCAGTTTCAGAGATTTTTATAGTTTGTTCCAGTCATTGGCAGCAGAGAACTGGAAGGAGAGGCGGCCAAAGAAAGAATTGGTTTTGGGGGTGACTAGAGAGATATACCTGCTGGAGCGTGTGCTACAGGTGGGAGATGCTATGGTGACCAGCGAGCTGAGATAAGGGGGGACTTTACCTAGCAGGGTCTTGTAGATGACATGGAACCAGTGGGTTTGGCGACGAGTATGAAGCGAGGGCCAGCCAACGAGAGCGTACAGGTCGCAATGGTGGGTAGTATATGGGGCTTTGGTGACAAAACGGATTACACTGTGATAGACTGCATCCAATTTGTTGAGTAGAGTGTCTGAGGCTATTTTGTAAATGACATCGCCAAAGTCGAGGATTGGTAGGATGGTCAGTTTTACTAGGGTATGTTTGGAAGCATGAGTGAAGGATGCTTTGTTGCGAAATAGGAAGCCAATTCTAGATTTAACTTTGGATTGGAGATGTTTGATATGGGTCTGGAAGGATAGTTTACAGTCTAACCAGACACCTAAGTATTTGTAGTTGTCCACGTATTCTAAGTCAGAGCCATCCAGAGTAGTGATGTTGGACAGGCGGGCAGGTGCAGGTAGCGATCGGTTGAAGAGCATGCATTTAGTTTTACTTGTATTTAAGAGCAATTGGAGGCCATGGAAGGGGAGTTGTATGGCATTGAAGCTTGCCTGAAGTATACAGAATGTATACAGAAGTATACAGAATGGTGCCGTCTGCGTAGAGGTGGATCAGAGACTCACCAGCAGCAAGAGCGACCTCATTGATGTATACAGAGAAGAGAGTCGGTCCAAGAATTGAACCCTGTGGCACCCCCATAGAGACTGCCAGAGGTCCAGACAGCAGACCCTCCGATTTGACACACTGAACTCTATCAGAGAAGTAGTTGGTGAACCAGGCAAGCCAATCATTTGAGAAACCAAGGCTGTCGAGTCTGCCGATGAGGATGTGGTGATTGACAGAGTCAAAAGCCTTGGCCAGATCAATGAATACGGCTGCACAGTAATGTTTCTTATCAGTGGCGGTTAAGATATCGTTTAGGACCTTGAGCGTGGCTGAGGTGCACCCATGACCAGCTCTGAAACCAGATTGCATAGCAGAAGGTATGGTGAGATTTGAAATGGTCGGTAATCTGTTTGTTGACTTGGCTTTCGAAGACCTTAGAAAGGCATGGTAGGATAGATATAGGTCTGTAGCAGTTTGGGTCAAGAGTGTCCCCCCCTAGATGCATATGCCAGTCATGTGAAATCCATAGATTAAAGCGTAATGAATTTATTTCAATTGACTGATTCCTTATATGAACTGTAACTCAGTAAAATCTTAAATCTGAAATTGTTCCATGTTGTATTTAGATTTTCTTCAGTATATACAGTGCATTTGGAAAGTATTCAGGCCCCTTCACTTTTTCCACATTTTGTTACGTTATTCTAAAATGTGTTATCATTTTTATTACCTCATCAATGTACACACAATACCCCATAATGACAAAGTAAAAACAGGCTTTTAGACATTTTTGCAAATGTAATAAAAATAAAGAAATACCACATTTACATCAGTATTCAGACCCTTTACTCAGTACTTTGTTGAAGCACAGCAATTACATTCTTGAGCCTTATTGGGTATGACACTACAAGCTTGGCACACCTGTACTTGGAGAGTTTCTCCCATTTTTCTCTGCAGATCCTTTTTTTTTAGCTCTGTCAGGTTGGATGGGGAGCATCGCTGCACAGCTATTTTCAGGTCTCTCCAGAGATGTTCAATCGGGTTCAAGTCCGGGCTCTGGCTGGGCCACTCAAGGACATTCAGAGACTTGTCCTGAAGCCACTCCTGCGTTGTCTTGGTGGTGTGTTTAGAGTCATTGTCCAGTTGGAAGGTGAACCTTCACCCCAGTCTGAGCTCCTGAGCGCTCTGGAGCAGGTTTTCATCAAGGATCTCTCTGTACTTTGCTCCATTCATCTTTCCCTCGATCCTGACCAGTCTCCCAGTCCGCTGAAAAACATCCCCAAATAGCATGATGCTGCCACCACCATGCTTCACCGTAGGGATGGTGCCAAGTTTCCTCCAGATGTGACGCTTGGCACTCAGGCCAAAGAGTTTAATCTTGGTTTAATCTTGGTTTCAACAGACTAGAAAATCTGGCTTCTCATGGTTACAGTCCTTTAGGTGCCTTTTGGAAAACTCCAAGAGGGCTGTCATGTGCCTTTTACTGTAGAGTATCTTCTGTCTGGCCACTCTACCATAAAGGCTTGATTGGTGGAGTGCTGCAGAGATGGTTGTCCTTCTGGAAGGTTCTCCCATCTCCACAGAGGAACTCTGGAGCTCTGTCAGAGTGACCAACGGGTTCTTGGTCACCTCCGGGACCAAGGGCTTTCTCCCCCGATTGCTCAGTTTAGCTGGGCATGTAACGGTTCTCTTTTGGTGAAGGAGAGTCGGAACAAAATGTTCAGGGACACATTATTCCATTTCTGTTAGTCACGTGTCTGTGAAACTTGTTCAGTTTATGTCGCAGTTGTTGAATCTTTTGATGTTCATATACATATTTACTGTAACGGTTCTCTTTTGGTGAAGGAGAGTTGGACCAAAATGCGGCGTGTAGATTGCGATCCATGTTTAATCAACAAACGTAAAACACGAATCAATACAAACACTACAAAAAACAACAAACGTGGAAACGTAACGAAAACCGAAACAGCCCTATCTGGTGAAAACACAGAGACAGGAACAATCACCCACAAACACACAGTGAAACCCAGGCTACCTAAATATGGTTCCCAATCAGAGGCAATGACTAACACCTGCCTCTGATTGAGAACCATATCAGGCCAGACATAGAAATAGACAAACTAGACATGAAACATAGAATGCCCACTCAGCTCACACCCTCAAATCAAATCATCAAATCAAATTTTATTTGTCACATACACATGGTTAGCAGATGTTAATGCGAGTGTAGCGAAATGCTTGTGCTTCTAGTTCCGACAATGCAGTAATAACCAACAAGTAATCTAACTAACAATTCCAAAACTACTGTCTTATACACAGTGTAAGGGGATAAAGAATATGTACATACGGATATATGAATGAGTGATGGTACAGAGCAGCATAGGCAAGATACAGTAGCTGATATCGAGTACAGTATATACATATGAGATGAGTATGTAAACAAAGTGGCATAGTTAAAGTGGCTAGTGATACATGTATTACATAAGGATGCAGTCGATGATAGAGTACAGTATATACGTATGCATATGAGATGAATAATGTAGGGTATGTAAACATTATATAAGGTAGCATTGTTTAAAGTGGCTAGTGATATATTTACATCATTTCCCATCAATTCCCATTATTAAAGTGGCTGGAGTTGAGTCAGTGTCAGTGTCAGTGTGTTGGCAGCAGCCACTCAATGTTAGTGGTGGCTGTTTAACAGTCTGATGGCCTTGAGATAGAAGCTGTTTTTCAGTCTCTCGGTCCCAGCTTTGATGCACCTGTACTGACCTCGCCTTCTGAATGATAGCGGGGTGAACAGGCAGTGGCTCGGGTGGTTGATGTCCTTGATGATCTTTATGGCCTTCCTGTAACATCAGGTGGTGTAGGTGTCCTGGAGGGCAGGTATTTTGCCCCCGGTGATGCGTTGTGCAGACCTCACTATCCTCTGGAGAGCCTTACGGTTGAGGGCGGAGCAGTTGCCGTACCAGGCGGTGATACAGCCCGCCAGGATGCTCTCGATTGTGCATCTGTAGAAGTTTGTGAGTGCTTTTGGTGACAAGCCGAATTTCTTCAGCCTCCTGAGGTTGAAGAGGCGCTTCTGCGCCTTCTTCACGATGCTGTCTGTGTGAGTGGACCAATTCAGTTTGTCTGTGATGTGTATGCCGAGGAACTTAAAACTTGCTACCCTCTCCACTACTGTTCCATCGATGTGGATAGGGGGGTGTTCCCTCTGCTGTTTCCTGAAGTCCACAATCATCTCCTTAGTTTTGTTGACGTTGAGTGTGAGGTTATTTTCCTGACACCACACTCCGAGGGCCCTCACCTCCTCCCTGTAGGCCGTCTCGTCGTTGTTGGTAATCAAGCCTACCACTGTTGTGTCGTCCGCAAACTTGATGATTGAGTTGGAGGCGTGCATGGCCACGCAGTCGTGGGTGAACAGGGAGTACAGGAGAGGGCTCAGAACGCACCCTTGTGGGGCCCCAGTGTTGAGGATCAGCGGGGAGGAGATGTTGTTGCCTACCCTCACCACCTGGGGGCGGCCCGTCAGGAAGTCCAGTACCCAGTTGCACAGGGCGGGGTCGAGACCCAGGGTCTCGAGCTTGATGACGAGCTTGGAGGGTACTATGGTGTTGAATGCCGAGCTGTAGTCGATGAACAGCATTCTCACATAGGTATTCCTCTTGTCCAGATGGGTTAGGGCAGTGTGCAGTGTGGTTGAGATTGCATCGTCTGTGGACCTATTTGGGCGGTAAGCAAATTGGAGTGGGTCTAGGGTGTCAGGTAGGGTGGAGGTGATATGGTCCTTGACTAGTCTCTCAAAGCACTTCATGATGACGGATGTGAGTGCTACGGGCGGTAGTCATTTAGCTCAGTTACCTTAGCTTTCTTGGGAACAGGAACAATGGTGGCCCTCTTGAAGCATGTGGGAACAGCAGACTGGTATAGGGATTGATTGAATATGTCCGTAAACACACCGGCCAGCTGGTCTGCGCATGCTCTGAGGGCGCGGCTGGGGATGCCGTCTGGGCCTGCAGCCTTGCGAGGGTTAACACGTTTAAATGTCTTACTCACCTCGGCTGCAGTGAAGGAGAGACCGCATGTTTTCATTGCAGGCCGTGTCAGTGGCACTGTATTGTCCTCAAAGCGGGGAAAAAGTTATTTAGTCTGCCTGGGAGCAAGACATCCTGGTCCGTGACTGGGCTGGATTTCTTCCTGTAGTCCGTGATTGACTGTAGACCCTGCCACATGCCTCTTGTGTCTGAGCCGTTGAATTGAGATTCTACTTTGTCTCTGTACTGACGCTTAGCTTGTTTAATAGCCTTGCGGAGGGAATAGCTGCACTGTTTGTATTCAGTCATGTCACCAGACACCTTGCCCTGATTAAAAGCAGTGGTTCGCGCTTTCAGTTTCACACGAATGCTGCCATCAATCCACGGTTTCTGGTTAGGGAATGTGTTAATCGTTGCTATGGGAACGACATCTTCAACGCACGTTCTAATGAACTCGCACACCGAATCAGCGTATTCGTCAATGTTGTTGTCTGACGCAATACGAAACATCTCCCAGTCCACGTGATGGAAGCAGTCTTGGAGTGTGGAGTCAGCTTGGTCAGACCAGCGTTGAACAGACCTCAGTGTGGGAGCTTCTTGTTTTAGTTTCTGTCTGTAGGCAGGGATCAACAAAATGGAGTCGTGGTCAGCTTTTCCGAAAGGGGGGCGGGGCAGGGCCTTATATGCGTCGCGGAAGTTAGAGTAACAATGATCCAAGGTCTTTCCACCCCTGGTTGCGCAATCGATATGCTGATAAAATTTAGGGAGTCTTGTTTTCAGATTAGCCTTGTTAAAATCCCCAGCTACAATGAATGCAGCCTCCGGATAAATCGTTTCCAGTTTGCAGAGAGTTAAATAAAGTTTGTTCAGAGCCATCGATGTGTCTGCTTGGGGGGATATATACGGCTGTGATTATAATCGAAGAGAATTCTCTTGGTAGATAATGCGGTCTACATTTGATTGTGAGGAATTCTAAATCAGGTGAACAGAAGGATTTGAGTTCCTGTATGTTTCTTTCATCACACCATGTCACGTTAGTCATAAGGCATACGCCCCCGCCCCTCTTCTTACCAGAAAGATGTTTGTTTCTGTCGGCGCGATGCGTGGAGAAACCCGTTGGCTGCACCACCTCGGATAGCGTCTCTCCAGTGAGCCATGTTTCCGTGAAGCAGAGAACGTTACAGTCTCTGATGTCCCTCTGGAATGCTACCCTTGCTCGGATTTCATCAACCTTGTTGTCAAGAGACTGGACATTGGCAAGAAGAATGCTAGGGAGTGGTGCACGGTGTGCCCGTCTCCGGAGTCTGACCAGAAGGCAGAACACAGGATCCGCGTCGTGAAAAACATATTCTTGGTCGTACTGATGGTGAGTTGACGCTGATCTTATATTCAGTAGTTCTTCTCGAATGTATGTAATGAAACCTAAGATGACCTGGGGTACTAATGTAAGAAATAACACGTAAAAAAACAAAAAACTGCATAGTTTCCTAGGAACGCGAAGCGAGGCGGCCATCTCTGTCGGCGTCGGCGCCTGACCAACCAAAACATAGAAATATACAAAGTAAACTATGGTCAGGGTGTGACAGGGTGACCAGCTCTAGGAAGAGTCTTGGTGGTTCCAAATGTCTTCCATTTAAGAATGATGGAGGCCACTGCGTTCTTGGGGACCTTCAATGCTGCAGACGTTTTTTGGTACCCTTCCCCAGATCTGTGTACTCGACACAATCCTCTCTCAGATCTCTACGGACAATTCCTTTGCCCTCATGGCTTGGTTTTTGCTCTGCCATGCACTGCCAACTGTGGGACCTTATATAAACAGGTGTGTGCCTTTCCAAATCATGTCCAATCAAATTAATTTACCACAGGTGGACTCCAATCAAGTTGTAGAAACATCTCAAGGATGATCAACGGAACAGGATGTACCTGAGCTGAATTTTGAGTCTCATAGCAAAGGGTCTGAGTACTTATGTATGTTTGATTTTTGCTTAAGTTTGGCTGTAACGTAACAAAATGTGGGAAAAGACAAGGGTTCTGAATACTTTCCGAATGCACTGTTTAACCATTCCAAACGTAACATATCATACTAGTTTGTGTCCCAGATTTCCTTTACTATGTTATGTCTAGTCTACCGTATGAGACCAGCCTGAGAAGTCAGGCTTTGTTTTGAACTGCTACTGGTTTGGAGTGTCACTGCTGAAAGATTTTAATAGTATCAAGACCTGAGGTTCATGTTACCAACTATCAGACAAGTATCTTCTAAAAGAGATGTTTACTGTTGGATGGTTATGTACGTCAACATAAAGAAAGGGAAAGTAATTTGTTTGATGGACCAAACAAAGGTCAAGATCTTGAGTTTTGATAATGTTTTGTTATTATAGCTAACAGCATTAGTCATATTCATTAATGACTGTAAAGTAAACCGTATCGGTCCATATACCTCACTGGCCTAAAGCATTAACCCAAATACATTTTTGGAATACATTAATATTTTGTCACGTTCGTTGTATGAGTGAGACCAAGGCGCAGCGTGAATAGAGTTCCACATATTTTTAATAAACTGAAAACTCTCCAAAACAAAACAATAAAGCACAAACAAAACGTGAAGCTATACAAAATAGTACAGACAGGCAACTAAACATAGTCAAGATCCCACAAACACAAAAGGGAAATGGCTACCTAAATATGATCCCCAATCAGAGACAAAGATAAACAACTGTCTCTGTAAGGCCAACATAGACATACAAAAACCCTAGATGACTATCACGCCCCAACCAACACAGAGAAAAACAGCTTACTATGGTCAGGGCATGACATATTTATAACCAGCTGCCCCTCCTGCCTTTCTTTAACCAGTGTCAGAGATTTACAATTTATCTCTGAGATATTCAATTTGGGGAGCTGTTTGGAAATGCATTGAAAAGGCGAAGGCATCACAGCCCTGTGTCTGATGGCTTGCAGTCAGAGTAGCAGGTCCGTGGTGGAATTCATGGAACAAGTACTGTCTGCATGTAAGGTTCAATGCACTTCGAATAACACTCGTGATGTTACAACGTGTGTCTGCATGTTAGTTTCAGTCAGTCAGTCTCTCTGTCAGAGACTAGAGAAGGGCCCTTAGTATATTGTATATTCACTCTTTCCTATGGGTAAAAATAATCTGAAATCCACATGGGAAAGTGAAGTGGCCAGCTTGGGGGAAGGAGGTGATTTGTAATGCTCTCTTGTCTCGTAGGTGGCTCAGCACTCTAGGTAATACACTCTAGCTGTGGGGACCCTTCAGTGTGCACATAGGCAGAAATGCCAAAGGGCGTTTTGGTGATTAAATAGTCGCCATTTGCTCCAGTTCATTCCCTGCCATTTCAAATCAGAGGATAAACTGAGTTCAGTTGATAGGGAGAACTCAATACTGTAGCAGTACAAGCAGTACTATGAGGAATTCAATCCCTTAGTCCCTACCCCTGTGCACTACTGTAATCTGAAATGATTGAATAAGCGTGAGTAATAGGCCAGAAGTCCAACCCAGCCTATCAGAAGACAAGATCAAACAATTGATTGCCAAGCCCTATCAGCTAGCTCATGATGAATTCCAACCCCTACCCCTATGCACTTCTGTAATCGGAAATTATTGGATAAGCGTGAGCAATAAGACAAAAATACAACCCACCCTATCAGAAGGCAAGATCAACCAATTGATTGCCATACCCCATCGGCTTGCTTCAGATTTACACAAGTGCCTTGGGATTAGAAGCCAAGGGTCGATTTAGAATTCTGCAGCAGTAAATTCTTTAGTGGACTGCTTTGACAACAAAAACACTCAAGGCCTTTTGAGGGGAAACTTTTAGCCTGAGAGGAAAGCAGACAAAATTAAAGTTGATGGCTAGGAATAATTTATGACAACAGAATGAAAGTTATGATGTGCGCACCGCACCATACACAGATGGACTGTCTCTGAAATAGAATTGCTTCATCACCTCTTTGTTGACAGAGTGAAAAAGTTTTATTCAAATCTAAATAACCGTCGAGTTGAGGTACAAAGAAATATGGTAGAAAACAAATGACCTATTTATCTGACAACCATGCTACTGGAAATTTTTCACAACCGTCCAAATGCAAAACAGCCACTTCACAACCAAATATACTGTATATCTGGTTAAAACCTTCACTGCCCTTCACTGAGTATTATATGGACAAAACCCATTCACAGACGAGAATCGTGACACTCTTTGGTAGCACAATGGCAGTCAATCAATCCAACTATATTCAATATAACATGCTGGCCACATCTGTCATAATGAGCAACGTAGAGCCAGTTGAAATGTCTACCGTGTACATAGAGTAGAATTTGACATGTGCATGATTTCTGAGTTTTAAAAAAATGATACTAATTAAGTATTGTCATACAATATTCACAGTGTTCAAAGGGGGTATGGATCTTCGTAAAGACTGCTACGCTGCGCCTCTAAACAGCCGGGGAAAAAACAGCACAGACGGGAGTGAGGGGAAGTTTTAATCAGAAAGACATAGCAAAATGCCAAGGCATATGGGGAACAATCTCAGACGCAATCTAATTTTGTCCTTGACTTAGCCCAGGCACTTCTAGGCAGCAGAGAAGCATTAACATATGCTCTACTTTAATGAGAAGGCGACAGATGGCAGCCCATTATTGTGTTACTCAACAGATAGAGTTTTCACAGACACCATGACTTTGCAGCACAGTTGATCTCTGGTTGCACGGAGAGGGGGAAAGACCCCCTCCACAGAGATATCTCACAGGGATGCAGAGATGTTGATGAGGGAACATTTGGGAATTGTGGTGGGGATGGATGGGGGTGACAGAGTGCTTGTTGAGCGAGGCTAAGATACAGTTTGCTGAAAAAATAGTAATTAGCTATACGGCAGACTCTACTACAGTATGCACTGCATTGGGGGTACGTTAGTGTAGCTGTACTGACCAGAATTGGTGCTCTGACAACGTTCTTTATCAAACAATGTTTATCAAGTATCTGAAGACAAATCTAAATAGAATAAGGCCCAAGGCCCAAAAGGGTATGTATTGCTCAATACACTTCTGTTGATGGTTTAAAAATGTTGAAACAATTCAATAGTATTACAAGGGCAACAAGACAGCAAGAGCTACACTTGGCATTTATAGATATATGACATATGTGTATTGTGTAGTCCCTGAGTCAGTGCTGTATGGTTACAAATAGAAAAGAGATAGCCATGACGGCAGAGTGACTTATGAATATATTGTACAGTAGGCTATTTAGAAGGGCTTTTAACACTTTCCATTTCTACAATAAGCCTCCTATTTACTTGGACTCATCAGTGGACTAAATCCAGAGCTTTCAGGGTTTAAGTACTTGAATTACATCACAAATGGACACTTAGAAAAGGTTTAGAGGACAACTTGAGGGGCCTGAAGGCTCAAGTACTTACAGTGGAAGACAGCGGAAAACCTTGGCTAAAGGTCATACGCAGCAGGATCAAATAGGAACTACAGATGTAGGTTCCTGTATTGTCACAGCAAAATAATCCTGCAGCAACAGGATTTTAACGTTTGGTCCATAATGTTGCTTGATCAGTGGTTAGGCTATTAGTTGGCCAAAATTAGACACCATGAAAAGTGCAGTACTGCTAATATAACTGTGTAGTGCAGTTTTTTTTATAACTGTGTAGTGCAGGTTTTTTTATAACCGTGTAGTGCAGTTTTTATTATAACAGTGTAGTGCAGTTTTTTTTTATAACCGTGTAGTTCAGTTTTTTTTTTATAACCGTGTAGTGCAGGTTTTATTATAACCGTGTAGTGCAGTTTTTTTTATAACCGTGTAGTGCAGTTTTTTTTATAACCGTGTAGTGCAGGTTTTATTATAACTGTGTAGTGCAGGTTTTTTTATAACTGTGTAGTGCAGGTTTTTTTATAACCATGTAGTGCAGGTTTTTTTATAACCATGTAGTGCAGGTTTTATTATAACCATGTAGTGCAGGTTTTTTTATAACTGTGTAGTGCAGGTTTTATTATAACCATGTAGTGCAGGTTTTATTATAACCGTGTAGTGCAGGTTTTATTATAACTGTGTAGTGCAGGTTTTATTATAACCATGTAGTGCAGTTTTTTTTTATAACTGTAGTGCAGGTTTTTTTATAACCATGTAGTGCAGGTTTTATTATAACCATGTAGTGCAGGTTTTTTTATAAATGTAGTGCAGGTTTTTTTATTACCATGTAGTGCAGGTTTTTTTATAACCATGTAGTGCAGTTTTTTTTTATAACTGTAGTGCAGGTTTTTTTATAACCATGTAGTGCAGTTTTTTTTATAACCATGTAGTGCAGGTTTTATTATAACCATGTAGTGCAGTTTTTTTTATAACCATGTAGTGCAGGTTTTTTTATAACCATGTAGTGCAGTTTTTTTTATAACCATGTAGTGCAGGTTTTTTTATAACTGTAGTGCCGTTTTTTTTATAACCATGTAGTGCAGGTTTTTTTATAACTGTGTAGTGCAGGTTTTTTTATAACTGTAGTGCAGGTTTTTTTTATAAACGTGTAGTGCAGGTTTTCAGTGAATTTATGTAAATCACAAAGCTCATCTGGCAACAAAAGAGTGCTCAAAATAAGATCCTTATATCTGTATACTGGACAAGGCTTAGTCATTTTTCAGTGTCATAGTACAGATCTACAGTCATAACATGTATTATGGTTGTCCTTGACGCCCAGCACAGTTCCACATTATACAACACATTACAAATGACACCCAGGCACAATGTTTTTTTCTGCTGCAGGCCCAATCAGAGTGAGCACTGGAAGCATATTGCCTTCTCCTCTGATGTACTCCTAATTCGTTTACAGTGACAATGTGTGCAATGAACAATCACATAAAAGCAACACAATTGCAGTCGTTTTTTTCCCCTCACAATGTTTTGAAGATTAAATTCCATTAGACTTCCTCTGAGCCGGGGCAATCTAAGCCTGGGATGATGGCTTAATTAGCCAGACTGCAGTTTTGTTCTGATAAATTAAACACATCAATATTTCAGCATTTCCTCTAGCAAAGAAAGTATTAATCAAATGTAATTGTTTATAAATAAGATGTAATGTCAGTATGTCAGGCTGTGCTATGAAATAATATTACTATGCGACAACTCTTACACAAAACAATCAAGTATACAATATCTATGGCTTATGTACTTTTGTAATTAAATGTTTTATCAGCAATGGCATTTTTTCCTCAGTGTCAGGATTATTTGTTTATTCAATAACTTTTAAGACAGATCAAAATACTAATACACACAGAAAGCATTTCTAGTTATCAGAGAGCTGAGTAAATATAATGATACAACGTGATTAAATCTGCCTTCTCTAGGAGTTCCCAGGCCTCCTTGATGATGTCATTCGTCTCTGTGCCTCTGGGCAGCCAGAAAAAATAAATGGCGGACCAGGTACTGCAAATCTCCGGGATCTGGCTCCAGCAGAACTCATGCAAGGTCAGCACACAAAAGATTACCCACAGAGGAGATCTCGCTGCTCCCACATTCCAGAGTATCGTAGTCTTGAGAATACAAACTCCTCACTGCCGTTCCCACAGACCACAAACTAGCCCTGAAACTAGAGCAGACAGTCCAAAATGTCTACCTAAGGGATATTCTACGATTGAAGCTCGAGCTACTCAGGGTTTTCTAAAGCTAGTCAGCTTTAGTTAGCTTCACATTTCAGTTTAGGCTTCACCCGTACTACGAAGGTGGATATTGCTCGTAACTCTAGCAGGCTTGTAACTGCACTTGCATGTCGCACTTTGCTAGTCGAAGGCCAAACTCTTTACTGAGACAACCCTGAAACGTCAATCCATGGACGAGTCAGTGCCACATTTTTCATTTGTGCAAAAAAGAAAGAAAAGTTATCTTGCAAATTCAGCAGGCAATGGTGTGAGATAGGCTTATTGAAGTGTCGTCTTCATTTTATTACTTATCGTTGATGCCGTCTTTGGTGTGCTTATCAATGCACAAGCACCTTTTTTTCCCACTCTTGTTGATATAATAATTAGATTAAGTCATGCACAAGTTTCAAATGCATTCTGACATGACTAAATCTGTAATGTGATATATTTTAACATCACTATTTTTTAACACACACAAAAAAAACGTTTGATTAATAAAATATATAATCAGTCATCTACCACAAATAAAGGGGATGATGATGCAATCTTTGCGAGACGGAGGGAATCTGTTTTCCCCGGTCCTTAACTCGCAGCTCAGACATTTCATTCAGGATAAAGGGAGGTAGTGCTGAGGTAGCCTGACTGGGAGCAGGTTAGTTCTGCCAGATTTGTAGCCATAGAAATGCGCCTCTCTAAAAGGTGAGTCACTTTCACGGTACCGGTTATCCCGAGTGGAAGTTACATCGCTAACTCCTCAAACCACGTAAGTAGTACAGGGCTCAGGTATGGAAAGGGAGGGGGCAGTTAATGGTTGAGATTCCTCTCTCATATTGAAATACCACAGAGAGAGATGAGAGTGGTTTCAGTCCCACAATGACCTTTATTGTGTGGGGACTGCAGCAGGTAACGCTTCCACCACATAATGTGGAGTGATGATATCTGGTGCAATTAGAACTGTCCCTCCTGGTCATTGCAGTTTTTCCCAATTTTTAACACACTTTTGCTGAAACTACATCTCAGGTACTCGAAACTCGAAACACAAAACAGTTTCCCCAAACCCCACAGACATCTTGCAAAATGAAACACAGTAATCAAAATCATGTACTCCTTCTCGGAATGAAACTCTGCAAACAATTGAGACACTCATAGGGCTGTGACGGTCACAACATTTTGTCAGCCTGTAATTGTCTAGCAAATAATTGTTGGTCTTACGGAAATAAAAATGCAAACATACAGTAAATATATTTAAAATCAAATCCAACTTTATTTGTCACATGCGCCGCATACAACATGTGTAGATCTTGCCGTGAAATGCTTACTTACAAGCCCTTAACAAACCATGCAGTTCAAGAAAGAGTTAAGGAAATATTTACCAAATTAACCAAAGTAAAAAAATTATAAAAAAGCAGCACAATAAAATAACGAGGCTATATACAGGGGGTATCGGTACAGAGTCAATGTTGCGGGAGTACAAGTAAGTCGAGGTAATTTGTTCATGTATGTAAGGGTAAAGTGACTATGCATTGATAATAAACCGCGAGTAGCAGCAGTGTAAAAACAAATGAGGGGAGAGCGGTGTCAATGTAAATAGTGTTACGGTTTTCTACTATCTCCTCCTCTGACGAAGAGGTGTAGCAAGGCTCGGACCAAAATGCAGCGTGGTTAATTCGATACATCTTTAATAAAGATGAAACACGAACAATACAAAAACAATAAACGTAACGTGAAAACCGAAACAGCTTAAACTTGTGCAAACTAACACAGAGACAGGAACAATCACCCACGAAACACTCAAAGAATATGGCTGCCTAAATATGGTTCCCAATCAGAGACAACGATAATCACCTGCCTCTGATTGAGAACCGCCTCAGGCAACCATAGACTTTGCTAGAAAACCACACTAAGCCACAATCCCAAACCCTACGAAAAACCCCAATACAAAAACACACCACAAAATAAACCCATGTCACACCCTGGCCTAACCAAATAAAGAAAGAAAACACAAAATACTAAGACCAGGGCGTGACAAATAGTCCAGGTGGCCAGTTGATTAATTGTTCAGCAGTCTTATGGCTTGAGGGTAGAAGCTGTTAAGGAGCCTTATGGTCCTAGAGAGAACAGTCTTTGACATGGGTGACTGGAGTCGTTGACAATTTTTTGGGCTTTCCTTTGACACTGCCTAGTTTATAGATCCTGGATGACAGGAAGCTTTGCCCCAGTGATGTACTGGGCCATATGCACTACCCTCTGTAGCGCCTTACGGTTAGACGCCGAGCAGTTGCCATACCAGGCGGTGATGCAACCGGTCAGGATGCTCTCGATGGTGCAGGTGTAGGACTTTGAGGAACTGGGGAACCATAGCAAATCGTTTCAGTTTCCTGAGTGGGAAAAGGATTATCATGCCCTCTTCACGACTATCTTGGTGTGTTTGGACCATGATAGTTCGTTGGTGACGTGGACGCCAAGGAACCTAAAAGCCTTTTCCTGTAGTCCACGATCAGCCTCTTTGTCTTACTCACATTGAGGGAGAGGTTGTTGTCCTGGCACCACACTACCAGGTCTCTGACCTCCTCACCATAGGCTGTCTCATCGTTGTCGGTAATCAGGCCTACCATTGTTGTGTCGTCAGCAAACGTAATGAAGTTGTTGCAGTCGTGTTTGGCCACGCAGTTGTGGGTGAACAGGGAGTACAGGAGGGGACTAAGTACGCATCCCCGAGGGGCCCCAGGGTTGAGGATCAGTGTGGCAGATGTGTTGTTGCCTACCCTTACCACCTAGGGGTGGCCCGTCAGGAAGTCCAGGATCCAGTTGCAGAGGGAGGTGTTTAGTCCCAGGGGTCTTAGTGATGAGCTTTGTGAGCACTAGGGCATTGAACGTTGAGCTGTAGTCAATGAACAATATTCTCACATTGGTGTTCCTTTTATCCAGGTGGGAAAGGGCAGTGTGGAGTGCAATTGAGATTGCGTCTGTGGATCTGTTGGGGCCGTATGCGAATTGGAGTGGGTCTAGGGTATCCGGGATGATGCTGTTGATGTGATCCATGACCAGCCTTTCAAAGCACTTCATGGCTACCGACGTGACTACTATGGGGCGGTAATCATTTAGCTCGTCTGGTAGGTTCGCGTCACTGGGCAGCTCGCGGCTGGGTTTCCCTTTGTAGTCCGTAATAGTTTTCAAGTCCTGCCACATCCAACAAGCGTCAGAGCCGGTGTAGTGGTATTCAATCTTAATCCTGTATTGACGCTTTGCCTTTTGATGGTTCGTCTGAGGGCATAGTGGGATTTCTTATAAGCTTCCAGGTTAGTGTCCTTCTCGTTAAAAGTGGCAGCTCTAGCCTTTAGCTCAATGTGGATTTTGCTTGTAATCCTGGTTGGGGTATGTACATATGGTCACTTTGGGGATGACATCGTCGATGCACTTAAATCAAATCAAATCAAATCAAATTTTATTTGTCACATACACATGGTTAGCAGATGTTAATGCGAGTGTAGCGAAATGCTTGTGCTTCTAGTTCCGACAATGCAGTAATAAAAAGCAAGTAATCTAACTAACAATTCCAAAAAAAAACTACTGTCTTATACACAGTGTAAGGGGATAAAGAATATGTACATAAGGATATATGAATGAGTGATGGTACAGAGCAGCATAGGCAAGATACAGTAGATGATATCGAGTACAGTATATACATATGAGATAAGTATGTAAACCAAGTGGCATAGTTAAAGTGGCTAGTGATACATGTATTACATAAGGATGCAGTCGATGATATAGAGTACAGTATCAACGTATGCATATGAGATGAACAATGTAGGGTAAGTAACATTATATAAGGTAGCATTGTTTAAAGTGGCTAGTGATATATTTACATCATTTCCCATCAATTCCCATGATTAAAGTGGCTGGAGTAGAGTCAGTGTCATTGACAGTGTGTTGGCAGTAGCCACTCAATGTTAGTGGTGGCTGTTTAACAGTCTGATGGCCTTGAGATAGAAGCTGTTTTTCAGTCTCTCGGGCCCAGCTTTGATGCACCTGTACTGACCTCGCCTTCTGGATGACAGCGGGGTGAACAGGCAGTGGCTCGGGTGGTTGATGTCCTTGATGATCTTTATGGCCTTCCTGTAGCATCGGGTGGTGTAGGTGTCCTGGAGGGCAGGTAGTTTGCCCCCGGTGATGCGTTGTGCAGACCTCACTACCCTCTGGAGAGCCTTACGGTTGAGGGCGGTGCAGTTGCCATACCAGGCGGTGATACAGCCCGCCAGGATGCTCTCGATTGTGCATCTGTAGAAGTTTGTGAGTGCTTTTGGTGACAAGCCGAATTTCTTCAGCCTCCTGAGGTTGAAGAGGCTCTGCTGCGCCTTCCTCACAATGCTGTCTGTGTGAGTGGACCAATTCAGTTTGTCTGTGATGTGTATGCCGAGGAACTTAAAACTTGCTACCCTCTCCACTACTGTTCCATCGATGTGGATAGGGGGTGTTCCCTCTGCTGTTTCCTGAAGTCCACAATCATCTCCTTAGTTTTGTTGACGTTGAGTGTGAGGTTATTTTCCTGACACCACACTCCGAGGGCCCTCACCTCCTCCCTGTAGGCCGTCTCGTCGTTGTTGGTAATCAAGCCTACCACTGTTGTGTCGTCCGCAAACTTGATGATTGAGTTGGAGGCGTGCATGGCCACGCAGTCGTGGGTGAACAGGGAGTACAGGAGAGGGCTCAGAACGCACCCTTGTGGGGCCCCAGTGTTGAGGATCAGCGGGGAGGAGATGTTGTTGCCTACCCTCACCACCTGGGGGCGGCCCGTCAGGAAGTCCAGTACCCAGTTGCACAGGGCGGGGTCGAGACCCAGGGTCTCGAGCTTGATGACGAGCTTGGAGGGTACTATGGTGTTGAATGCCGAGCTGTAGTCGATGAACAGCATTCTCACATAGGTATTCCTCTTGTCCAGATGGGTTAGGGCAGTGTGCAGTGTGGTTGAGATTGCATCGTCTGTGGACCTATTTGGGCGGTAAGCAAATTGGAGTGGGTCAAGGGTGTCAGGTAGGGTGGAGGTGATATGGTCCTTGACTAGTCTCTCAAAGCACTTCATGATGATGGATGTGAGTGCTACGGGGCGGTAGTCGTTTAGCTCAGTTACCTTAGCTTTCTTGGGAACAGGAACAATGGTGGCCCGCTTGAAGCATGTGGGAACAGCAGACTGGTATAGGGATTGATTGAATATGTCCGTAAACACACCGGCCAGCTGGTCTGCGCATGCTCTGAGGGCGCGGCTGGGGATGCCGTCTGGGCCTGCAGCCTTGCGAGGGTTAACACGTTTAAATGTCTTACTCACTTCGGCTGCAGTGAAGGAGAGACCGCATGTTTCCGTTGCAGGCCGTGTCAGTGGCACTGTATTGTCCTCAAAGCGGGCAAAAAGTTATTTAGTCTGCCTGGGAGCAAGACATCCTGGTCCGTGACTGGGCTGGGTTTCTTCCTGTAGTCCGTGATTGACTGTAGACCCTGCCACATACCTCTTGTGTCTGAGCTGTTGAATTGAGATTCTACTTTGTCTCTGTACTGGCGCTTAGCTTGTTTGATAGCCTTGCGGAGGGAATAGCTGCACTGTTTGTATTCAGTCATGTTACCAGACACCTTGCCCTGATTAAAAGCAGTGGTTCGTGCCTTCAGTTTCACACGAATGCTGCCATCAATCCACGGTTTCTGGTTAGGGAATGTTTTAATCGTTGCTATGGGAACGACATCTTCAACGCACGTTCTAATGAACTCGCACACCGTATCAGCGTATTCGTCAATGTTGTTGTCTGACGCAATACGAAACATCTCCCAGTCCACGTGATGGAAGCAGTCTTGGAGTGTGGAGTCAGCTTGGTCGGACCAGCGTTGGACAGACCTCAGCGTGGGAGCTTCTTGTTTTAGTTTCTGTCTGTAGGCAGGGATCAACAAAATGGAGTCGTGGTCAGCTTTTCCGAAAGGGGGCGGGGCAGGGCCTTATATGCGTCGCGGAAGTTAGAGTAACAATGATCCAGGGTCTTTCCACCCCTGGTTGCGCAATCGATATGCTGATAAAATTTAGGGAGTCTTGTTTTCAGATTAGCCTTGTTAAAATCTCCAGCTACAATGAATGCAGCCTCCGGATAAATCGTTTCCAGTTTGCAGAGAGTTAGATAAAGTTCGTTCAGAGCCATCGATGTGTCTGCTTGGGGGATATATACGGCTGTGATTATAATCGAAGAGAATTCTCTTGGTAGATAATGCGGTCTACATTTGATTGTGAGGAATTCTAAATCAGGTGAACAGAAGGATTTGAGTTCCTGTATGTTTCTTTCAACACACCATGTCACGTTGGCCATAAGGCATACGCCCCGCCCGTCTTCTTACCAGAAAGATGTTTGTTTCTGTCGGCGCGATGCGTGGAGAAACCCGCTGGCTGCACCGCTTCGGATTGCGTCTCTCCAGTTAGCCATGTTTCCGTGAAGCAGAGAACTTTACAGTCTCTGATGTCCCTCTGGAATGCTACCCTTGCTCGGATTTCATCAACCTTGTTGTCAAGAGACTGGACATTGGCAAGAAGAATGCTAGGGAGTGGTGCACGATGTGCCCGTCTCCGGAGTCTGACCAGAAGACCGCTTCGTTTCCCTCTTTTTCTGAGTCGTTTTTTTTTTTTGGTCGCTGCATGTGATCCACTCCGTTACACTGGTTGTAAGGCAGAACACAGGATCCGCATCGCGAAAAACATATTCTTGGTCGTACTGATGGTGAGTTGACGCTGATCTTATATTCAGTAGTTCTTCTCGGCTGTATGTAAAGAAACCTAAGATGACCTGGGGTACTAGTGTAAGAAATAACACGTAAAAAAACAAAAAACTGCATAGTTTCCTAGGAACGCGAAGCGAGGCGGCCATCTCTGTCGGCGCCGGAAGTATACTTATTGATGAAGCCGATGACTGAGGTGATATACTCCTCAATAACATTGGATGAATCCCGGGAACATATTCCAGTCTGTACTAGCAAAACAGTCCTGTAGCATAGCATCCGCATCTTTTGACCACTTCCATATTGAGCGAGTCTTTAGGTTTACTCACTCACCTACAAATTCTCAGATGGCAGCCCGACCTCCGCCCCCTTTTTCTCTGTCTTTTCCTCAGTCAAATGACAGGGATTTGGACCAGTTCCCGAGAAAGCAGTACATCCTTCACGTCGGACTCATTAAAGAAGAAATAGTTGTCCAGTTCGAGGTGAGTAATTGCTGTTCTGATGTCCAGAAGTTATTTTTGGACATAAGTGATGGTAGCAGCAACATTATGTACAACGTCAGTTAAAAAAACAAGTTACAAACAACGCAAAAAAACGAACAAAATACACAGTTGGTTAGGAGCCCGTAAAACGTCAGCCATCCCCTTCAGCGGCATTTTGCATATGCAAAGGAAGAAAAATAGTTCTATTTGTACTGTTAGCTCAATTGTACGTAATAAATAAAGAAACCGTCAAAATACAGTAAAATCTAAATCTTAAGTCAAGAAACAAATTCTCCATTGTGAAAACAAAATCAGTCATGTCTGTTGTTTTGGTCCGGCCACATCTTTCATCAACATCACAGGCGATATTCTCCTTGGCAAGACAGCAGGGAAAATATATTCTGGCATGATGCATCCACCCTTGACAGAACTCTGCTGAATTGTCACCACAGGCCTCCTCCATTGCCTGGAGAAGCGCCATACGTTCATGGGGTTTGCGATCATACACCTTCCACCACCATACTGCCATGTAAGGTGTTCAGGTAATTAAGGAGATGGCTGTGTTGTATGGTCCAATAGTGGCATGGCGTTGGAGGACCACATTGTGGCTCATAGCTGAGCATATTGTGACGTTTCCCCCGTGCTGACCAGGTACCTCAATGATGGCACATTGACCATTGACCAATGTTCCTTCCTCTCCTCCTCATCTTCGCTAAATTGAATCCAGCCTCATCTCATAATATGAGTTCCTGGGGGATGGTTCTCTGAAATTACAGTAAATACTGCAATTGCTGTAGAGTAAAGTTCACTGGCTACATCAATGAGTCTCTAATGTTTCAAGAGTGTAATACTAGTTCATTACTTACTTGCACATATTCGCACCGTTTATCCTTCACTTTTTGGGATTTCCTTTCAAATGGAACTATAGATTTGCTTCATCCGGAGATGATGTTTATTAAGGATGTACGCTGTGTTTGATAAGCACACTCTGATGTTAAGGAAGATGGCAGGGTTTTAAATAATATGTTGTTAGATTTCCCCACAATCTTATGGCATTATTTTTCAACTACCATTTGCCCAATGGCAGCCTCCTGTTTGTCTGTAAATAGATGCATTCTACCACCATATATGTGTTGGTCGTCTTTCAGTTCTACAAAAACAAAATCACATACAGTACAGTAAACACTACAGTAATACAGCATCCATGATGAACATGTTATGAGGTAGTATAGCTTCCAATTTAATACATACAGTAATAAATTAACAATTTACTTTGTTTCCCCTTACAGTATGTATTGGAATCTACCGTCTTTACTGTGCTTTATGTTGTACTACTGTCAAGTAGTTAAAGTAGTACAGAGGTCCAATGTCTGCAGTACAAACCTATTCTCATTTCTGAATGTCTGGATGATGGATGCTACGATGAAGTGGCTCAGATTGGGCTGCACTCTCTGCCCAGCCTCTCTCAAGGTCAAACCATGGTTGACCACATGGTCCACCACAGTCACGCGAATTTCATCAGAGATTACTCTCCTTGTTCTAGGTCTTCCTCCATCACCACCTCTACCTCTAACTCCACCTCTACCACCACCTCCACCTCTACCTCCACCCCCACCTCTACCCCCACCTCCACCTCCACCTCTACCCCCACCTCTACCCCCACCTCTCTACCCCCACCCCCACCTCGACCTCTACCTCCACCTCTACCCCCACCTCTACCCCCAACTCCACCCCCACCTCTACCCCCACCTCTACCACCACTTCCACCTCTACCCCCACCTCCACCCCCACCTCTACCCCCACCTCCACCCCCATCTCTACCCCCACCCCCACCTCTACCCCCGCCTTCACCCCCACCTCCACCTCCACTTCTACCCCCACCACCACCCCCATCTCTACCCCCACCTCTACCCCCACCAATCACCAAGTTTGCTTCCATTGTTCTCCAAACACAGGAGTACTAACCTGTGGCCTTTTTATCCATACCAAAGGTCTGATTGCAAAGTGAACATTTATGCAATTAGCGTTTGCACATTTAAAGGGTGAAAGTGATCAATCGGTAATTGACCAATTGTTGCTTTTGTTGCTTTTCATTTTCACGCAATATATTTTAGTTGTGGAGGTTGTGTCAAAGGAATTGCGTGTTTTGCCAAATGTTTGTTATAGACTATGACTATAACTCCACCCCCACCTCTACCCCCACCTCTACCCCCACTGCAAAGCAGTGTAAAGTGTAAAACAAAACATGTGCCAGTAGTTTTGCAGATTTTCTGTATGGTTCTGCTAAATGAGTTACAGGTTTGGGACATTGTGCCCCAAGGGCCAGTTGTAGTATGTAAACAATTGGGGAAAACTGTAATAAAGCCATCTCTCTCTCGCTCTGACTCTCTCTCTCTCTCTTTCTCTGTCTCTCTCGGAAGAGGAATAGACTGCTTTTACTTGATGAATGCAGTTGTCTCGGGTGAGATGTTGTTTCTCAGCGGCTATTGATTTGATAATGCTGGGTCTCCGTTCGGCAGTAAAACCACATCACAAACTCAAACTTTCAACTCTCAGAGGAAACGAAAAGGGAAACTATACAAATCATGGTAGCTAGTCCTCAAAGAAAAGGGCACAGAGATAAATAAGTTATATCACAGTACATTGAAATTATATTTAATGGTTTGCAAATAACTGTCTGTGATATCCCCAGCCACAACATGACAGCACACTTTGCATTTACTATAGTCATTATAAAAAAGTCCACAGAATGCTAGAGCAGTGTGGAGAAGGAGACCCCACTGTAAAAATAAATTGCTGCACTTCACAGTTCAATGGAGAGAAATAGCCCTTTGGTGCGAGAGAAACTTATTGTAGCTTTGGCGGTGACCCTCGCTGTCAATACACACGCATGCACACACACACACACACACACACACACACACACACACACACACACACACACACACACACACACACACACACACACACACACACACACACACACACACACACAGGAAGATGGTCTGGTCACAAGCCGGTTGATCAATCACGCCAACTTGGGATAGACAAATCCACTCTGACTGTCACTGTGATTGGCTGCAACAACACAGGCCCCAGAAAATGGGCAGGCCAACTGATGGACAGATCCTGTAATTGCACTCATTCTCCCCCAGAATAAGGACTGACTGCAAAACATCTCCTGGGCAGAGTTCATAGAGAGCATATAGAGAGAGAACTCAATAATAGACACACAAGCATGCAGGCACGCACATTCACAGAGAAATACATATGTCAAATACACACACACACACTGAAGAATGCTGGGCTAGCTTAAAACATAAAGAAGAGCAATGAGGTGATGGAACACACCTCAGTAGATAGCCCCGAGACATGAAGGAATTCATTTAACCTCACATGGCAGACTGATGTTTAAAGATAAAAGGACAACGTCGGATATTTTATCATCCATCAGGACAATGTCTTTATGAACGTGGCAGCTTTCATGCTCTTGACTTAATAAGAAAACATAATCATATATACCAGAATATGTACATTCTACATGTACAAAATACACTGTTTGCCTCTTCGATGTCCATCTCTGGGTCTACTACTATACATTATATACTGACAGTTCTAGAGCTAGACCGACTAGCATTTGCCAAGAAACCGATGAACTCCTGGCCCTTTAGTCGACACTCTCTTTTGAAGTCTCTCCACACTCTGTCACCTTCCTGAGTAGGGCTCCAGCTCTGCTATGAGGCCATGGAAATCATCAATCATCAGTCTTACGTGTTCCTCTGCCTTCAACTTTGACCCCTGGTCATCCACCATTGAGGTGTGATGTGGTGCTGAGCAAGTCCAGGGAGGTACAGCCCCATGGTTCTGGTCCAGGCCTGGTGACTGGTGCCTGGTTGGGGTGTTCCCTGCTCTCAGTGGTGTGAAGCAGCTTGACAACCAGGCTGTTGCTGGGCCATTACCCAAATCCATCTCCTCAATGTTTTATGTCAGACAGGGGGAGAGTCATTGTCTTGGGGGAAAATGGCTTAACGCAATGTCTCTGATTCTGGTGGACATCTATCAAAGGAGAGTAATGATTATGAATAAGAGGAGAGTTTGCAGGTTTGCTTAGTCCCTTATAGATGGACACCATTCAATTGTTACTGTACTTGTGCCAGGCACTATTGGTCAATTCTACAGTATATCCGTTAGTTGTCACCTGTCTTCCATTACACATCTTAGGCAGTACAGAATTCTCTTTCTGAAAATAATCATCTTCACATTGTGATCCGCTACAACACATCAGAGTCTATATTTAGACAAACAAAGTGCAGGTTTGTATTCAAGAAGACTAGTGACAGTACACGGACTTAGCTGCCAGTCATACACTATTTGATGATTTGGTTCCAATTTGGATCTAATTAAAAAAAAGTGATGGAAAATAACATCCATGACAAGCAGTCAAACAGCAAGACAGCACTTTAAATTGGTCGCTGTTTCGTTAGAGGGATAAGGATGGCAGGCCAATCAAAACATGTGGATTCTGTTGGTTTTATTACCTGCATTCAACCGCTACAAACTGGTTCTATCAGGGTTATATTGTGGAAGATTCTTGGGGAACTCAATATAGTATCAAACATCACAATAGTTATTTTGAATAATAGGCGCGTCAATAGTTATTATAAAGTCATTTTACTCCCATTTCCAAACCCCATAATTTGCTCAATTTACAGTACTGCAGACATGTTGTGTGTGTGGAAAAAAATCCAACCTGATTTTTCTAAAATAGATGGTGAGAGTGAGTCTTAGTCTCTGACCCTAAGGGCACCAGGCAGATGTGGAAAGCGCCTGCAGGGAGCGAAAGGACAATACCCACTAAGATTGCCTACTTTCCCCAAGGTTGCTGTTCCTTGACACATTGACATGTAGGCAGTTATAAAAATAAAGTCTTTACTGGACAAGGGGGGAAATAACTCAAGGCAGACGGAGGAGGGCCAGATACACACACACACACACACACACACACACACACACACCATTCTATTGATGTCCATTCAAATATCCCAGGGCAATTTAAATTGGCATTAAGATTCCCTACAGTACATCACGCCTAAGGCCTATCTCGTGATTCTAGTCAAGTCTCATGTGATCTATTGTCATCAGGACCTCCAGTCCCGAGGTGGTGGCGTGGTAGACATGGTCATGACTTGACACGTTACATTCATGGAAATAATTAGATCTCTACTCTGGTCTTTGCAGGAGAGAACCGGTGAGAATAATCGAAGTTAGCTGATTCGTTGATCCGCCTCACGGTTGAGAGACTTGGTGCTAACTGATCATCTGACTGACTCTGGAAGGAGGAGAAGGTTTCCTGTGACAAAACATCTAATTCATTTACATAAATCACACAGAGAAGCTGGGAAAATACTTTCTCTCTCCTCTCTCTCTCCCCACTCTCGTTCTCTCTCTCCCTCCATCTCCCTCCATCTCCCCCCCCCTCTCTCTCTCTCTCTCTCGCTCTCTTCCTCTTACTCCCCCCCACTCTCTCTCTCTCTCTCTCTCTCTCTCTGCAGCAGCATCATCACTCCTTCTTGCAGCAGTGATGCAATTAGCTGCTAGCTTTCCAGGCCTCTTTGCTATGGCTAATTTTAGTTTCAGCTGAGATGCTGCCTAAATGCAAATGATCTGACTGCCGAGGCTGCATAATTCAAGAAGCATATTTCACAACCTGATATTGAAATGGGTGGAACAGAAAAGAAATCAAACAAACTGAACGATGACAGGATTGATTGCAACCCCAGAACATATCCTGTCACCATAGGCGTTGATAACGTGTGAATGGATGCCTGAACGCTGTCATTGAAGTCTTTCATTTCTACTACATGATAAAAAATAAAAAACTCAGAGACATGCAATGGATAGCTCCAATCAAACCACAGATGCTTCCCTTTTTATAGGATAATGTTACAATATTCCAGACTCTAGCTTGAATTCTGTTTGATATAAATAGATAGTGTGGTTTCCTTGGAGAGTAAATAGTGTGGTTTCTTTGGTGAGGTAGGTTTATTTAGTTGTTTCAGGACCATGGACAGCTACCATGAAAGACAATATAATCTTCAAGGACTCCTCTTGGCAAGCCTTTATCTGGTCCCCCCGATGACAGTTTTCCCCCTCTCTTTTTCCAGACACCCCTCTTTTATTCCCTCCATCACAGCAGTAGGGATTCTCTCCTCCTCCTGCATTGTTTTTATCCCTCCGTCCGGGTTGATGAAATCCCTGTAGAAGAACTTAGAAAAAAGAGACAGGAAAAACATTGCTCCTGACCTGCTCAGCAGGAAGCGCCTCTCTGCAGATTCTAAACAGTTTAGCGTACACCTAAGCGGTGCCTTAGCTGATCCACTCTCCTCAGGAGCATAATGGCTGCTCCCAACTCGCCTCCCAGCTCATAGTCATGGCCATGCTGATTGGCAAATAACATGTTAATTGAAACACAGGATGTGGGAGGCTTTTCACAAACCATAATTTCCAGAGAGATTTCAGGAAGTTAGAAGAGCTGCGTAGGCCTAACAATCAGCTTGTGTTCTGCCACTCAAATGTAGGATCTTCATTAGAGACAGTTTGCTACATCAGAAAAATCATCCTCTAGCTAAGGAAATATGATAATTCATGGAAATGTTTGTAGGGGTTGATCCATTTTTGTAAGGGGAAATCAATTCGGAAATTTTAAAGTGTAAATTACAAACTTCAGAAGCCTTTTTAAACCTCAAATGTGACCGACCACCTCGATTCGGTGTCATGTTGCAACATTTCAAATTGTGATTTTTTTTCTGTTGGATAAAAGTAGCGACTCAACATTGTATATCATGCACTGCAGTTGATAAACAATGGGGAAGTAATTCTGCTTTGAAAGTTGACAAACTTGTATCCCCAGATAAAAATGTTGTATAAATATTTAATAATTATTAGATGATGCTTATCCAGACACACTTGTCTAAATTGATGGGTCATGTGAAAGAAATGCTTTAACCATCCACCAGCCACATCTAGCTAATACAATATATGGCCGTAATCACCCCCAGACACACCTGGCTAACTTGATGGGTCATGTAATCATCTGGTGAAGTGGAATCTTTGGTTTAGACATGTAGCTAGCTAGCTAAACAATGAACCATCATCTCAACCCATACAGTACAAACGGATTGTCATAGCTAGCCACCATGCATGAAATGTTGCAGTATGAATCTGCAGGTAGCTAAAACTAACCAACTAGGTTCAATGTTAGCTAGCTAACATTAGGCTGTAACTAGCAATACAAATGGATTTCTGTGATACGAATAATATTACTACACAGATCATACACCTGACGTTAGCTAGCGAGCCAGCAAGCTAATGTTCACTAGCTGGCTAACAGTACTCTTTAACATGCAATGAAAACAACTTTCTGAAAACATTTGAAACGTATAATATCTGAAAATGTAGCTAGGCTCTTACATGGGTGAGCGCTTCACGGTGAAAGACATCCTGTGTCTTTTCCGTTTTGTTTGTAGCTACAGCTTGTTTGGCCCATTTAATCAAGTCACTCTGGTTCACACCATATGCAGAAAGTAGTCTACCACAACCTTTTCCCACTAAATATTTGTCGATAGCACCTGCTAAATTCAGGGCAGCAATGTTGTTGAGAGCAGTAGCAACACATTTAAAGTTTTCCATAGCTAACGTTATATCTTTCAAAAAAGCCTTGGTAGCAAGGATTATCTACACATACTGAGTAGCTCATGTTATAGACAGATGCCTGCTACATTGCAGACCAATCCGAACTCATCTCTCGAGTGATCCTGCCCATCCATTATCTCAGCCAATCATGACTAGGAGGGAAGAATCCTGTCTTTTTCCGTGGCTCAACCAACTCGGCTCGTAATTTAACAATTGTATTTACAGATGGCATACAAGTTTGTTATTAAGGCACATGAAAGTTCACACGTTCCAGAAGACATTTCTGCCAAAAACGCAAAAAAATATATATAAAAATTACATTCAAACGCTTCACCTGTGAAGTAGTGATTTGCGACATATGCCTAGCTTCCTGAAACTGGTCACAAATACACAACAATTTTGAATTATCCTGCATTGCAGGAAAGTTCTCATGCTACAGGGTGTTCAAATTAAGATCCTACATCTGTACATCCTTCACCTTGGAACAGGTACGGCTGTGCTCCCACACAGACACACTGTCACAATCAAGTTACATCCCTCACAGAAGAAACACTAATGCACAGACATAGCATAATTTCCATACAAGTTTGCTTACACCAAAAGTTGTTGGGAATAATTAAATCAGAACCGATCATGCTGATTGAATCAATGTGCTTTTGTGCTGTGCATAGTTTTACAATATTACATCAGTTTCCCAGATAGAGAATCTTTCCAGGGAGAATGCAGTACACAACAAAGTGAGTTGCATTGCTTGTTTCTTTCTTATGAATAATTGACAGGGAGGCATTGTGGAGTTAATGTTAGCTCCCTCATGTAGGAAGTTGCTCATGTGGCTTTGCTGTCTGATAATCCTTCTACTTCTGTTTTAATTGTGTTGGTGATGTGAGACAAAAAAAAGGAGGTCATGTCAAATTGGATTATGATGATTCATTTGCATTTTTGATGAATCTAATTAATTGCTATCGCTTCCTTTATTTTGGGTAAACTACTGACAAATTTGGGGTGGGAACGATCCTGCCCATTATTTCACCTAGGGACCTGGGGGTGAGAGAAGGGAGAGAGGAATGGGGAGAGGGGCAGAGGAGGGGAGGGGGGGAGAATGGGAGAAAGGGAGAAGGGGAGAGAGGAAGGGATAGTAGAGAAGGGGAGGAGGGGAGAGAGGGGGAAAGGAGGGGAGATAGAGGGGGATAGAGGAATGTAGGAAGGGGAAGGAGGCACCTCCCAGTGAGAACAGAAGGTTGCCTTAAATTAGCTCTGAGACTGAGGAGAGAAAAACATTTCACTTCCTAAATGGTCCTGAAACAGAGAGACAAAAGCTATATTTGTATATTTTTTTTAAAAGTGCATGAATTGGTCGCTGCTGTTTCTGAAAGCATGGTTATGCTATTTAAGACGGTATTAAATGGGGAAGGTTCATGTGGCCATAAATGTCAAATGTGTGAATTGATTGCTGTGTAGGGAGAGAGTGCTGGCTGGATGGGTACCCGCCTTGGGCCTCTGACAGCACTTAAGGATTTCTCTTTATACACCACATTTCCAGAGAGCTAATACTATGTTGCTACTTCACTCTTTCCCATCTTAGCTGAATCTACAGTCAGCTAACTGTACCATGTGCTGTTCTAATGGATGCTAAACTATAAATACAAAACAATTCACACTTACAGTAGAGGGAGCAGTGTAGTTAGAAAGGTAGTGGTTACAGGAGTGTTCTTACCTCATGATGAAGGTAACCTGGCCATAGCCACAGTAAACCATCTGGCTAGTCCGTTTGGAATGGTTTTACATGCTGCTTTGAGAAGTAGACTAGCTAATCAGGCTAACTAATGGGCTAATAGTTGTTTGGTGAGAGAATAATATATCTATGGCTATGCAGTGTTCTGAGGAGGAGACCAGGCAGAGGACAAACAGGTGGGACCAATTAGGCTTCCCATTAGCAGATAACAAGGTGGACAAATCTGTGACACACCAAAGTTGAACTATTTCAGCCCTCTCTGAGTAGCCCTCCTTTTTCAGGCATGAGAAGAAGTCACCTTGGGTGACTTGACTATTTTGGGTCGGAGTGAACATTTAGCGCCGTTTAGAGATTGTGATTATGAATCATGCAGCCTGTTGAGAATCCAAACAGAGGGACAGTGTCTATTAATGTATAACCTAGATGTCTCAAACTGAGAAAAAATACTCATCCAACTGCCCCCAGTAGACGTCTTCAAAGGACATAGTCTGGACGACGTCTCAAAGCACCAAAGCAAAACTCAAGGATCACACAGCCTTTGTATTCAGTCACAGCCTTTGTATTCAGTCACAGCCGTTGTATTCAGTCACAGCCTTTGTATTCAGTCACAGCCTTTGTATTCAGTCACAGCCTTTGTATTCAGTCACAGCCTTTGAATTCAGTTCAGCCCAAATTCCTAAGAACTTAAGGTATTTTATCCATGTTGTAGCCTACTCTCATGTAACAAAGGCTCATGGGTGATGACAGCATATTTTTTCTACACCCTGCGATGCTTTGATATGTAGAGAGGTGAGTGATGTAAGCTCCTAACTATCAACATGAAACATTTTTTTCCCACCTTTATTGTATTTAACCAGGTAGGCAAGTTGAGAACAAGTTCTCATTTACAATTGGGACCTGGCCAAGATCCCCATAGATACAGAGCAAAGGGGCTACCATCTAGAAGGCGGAGGCAGTACAGGTGCACACACGCTGGACTGATGAACAGCTTTAATCACCAGACCATCAGACTGTTAAACAGTAATCACTAGCCGGCCTCCACCCAGTACTCTGCCCTCTCTGCTACCGCATGGCAAGTGGTACCGGAGCGCCAAGTCTAGGTCCAAGAGGCTTCTAAACAGCTTCTACCCCCAAGCCATAAGACTCCTGAACTTCTAATCAAATGACTATTTGCATTTTCCCCACCCCCTCCCCTCTATTTTACACTGCTGCTACTCTATGTTATTATCTATGCATAGTCACTTTAATAACTCTACCTACATGTACATATTATCTCAATAATTAACTAACCGGTGCCCCCACACATTGACTCTGTACCGGTACCCCCTGTATATAGCCTCGCTATGTTATTTTACTGCTGCTCTTTAATTATTTCTAACTTTTACTTCTTCTTTTTTTTTAAATATATATATATATTTTAAACTGCATTGTTGGTTAGGGCTTGTAAGTAAGCATTTTACTGTAAGATCTACACCTATTGTATTTGGAGCATGTGACAAATAACATTTGATTTGATTTTGTTTTGAACATTAGTCACTGTTAATAAGCGGCTACCACCCGGTACTACCTGTACCTTAGAGACTGCTGCCCTATGTATATAGTCATGTTTACATCATGTTTTTATACTGTCTTTATATGTATATACTGTATTCTAAACAAGGCTCATTCTATATAAGTACTTCTGTACACCAGTGGCGGTCGGTACTGTTTAAGATGAGGGAGGATGATTTTTCTTTATGAGCAAGGCCTTTTTTATATTACAGGATATTAGATGACTGTCATTCATATTCCATTCATCCAGTTCAATGTAACAGCGATAGGTTTAGGCTACTACATGATACTCACATTTTCCAAATACCCATCATGAGGTTGCTACAAAATAGCCTATGAACGAAAGTTTACAATGTAGGTGCGAAGTGTCAAGAGAAATTTGAGTAATCAAGGTGACAGACAGTGACACATTCAATACCGCCTTGCACATTCTTGCCTGAATCTAGCTGATCTAGGGTGTAATCATTAGTCCAACAGTTGCAAATGAGAGTTTCTATTGTACAAATTCAGGTATGTTTATCCACGTTTCATTTGGTTCCTTTTTTTGGTTCCTTTTAAGAAGTTTTTCAACAGAATCGGCAGAAGGAATACATCCCTGCTCACGCGTAAACACAAATCACTTTCATAGCAGCCATGTTGTATTCATTCTCGCATCTATGCGCTCTCCTCCTCTCACCTTTTCTCTCACTTTTTCCCTTCACCTCAGCTGTATGTGACCAGGTTAAAAAACCTTTCCAAGCCAAACCATATCATAACCGCTACACACAACCTACATAGTTGTCACCGTATTAGCTAAAGTAACATCATAGTCAACGTAGCTAATAGAACTAACATGTTAATAAACCCGCTACAATCATACAGTAACGTTACAGTGTACAGTCAGTAAGAAGTTTAGCATTTACACCCGCATCCCTCTGTTTGAGCAGAGTGTTTCAGAAGGCTAAACTAGATAGCGGCATATGCTAGTTAAGTAAGTGAATCTGAATGTGAATCAACGTGAAAAAATCCCTCTCTCTCTATAGTTCTCTTGCTTCTCCTTCAATTTGGATTAAATTAATTTGTTTAAAACTGTTCAACTATTGTCTTTCTCTCTCTTTGAGACAACTGCACACCACATTTTATGCATTGCAGTGCTAGCTAGCTGTAACTTAAGCTTTCAGTTCTATATTCATTTTCTGATCCTTTGATTGGGCGGACGACATGTTAGTTCATGCCACAAGAGCTCTGATAGGTTGGAGGACATCCTCCAGAAGTTATCATAATTATTGTTCAAGTCTATGGAAGGGGGTGAGAATCATGAGCCTCCTAGGCAATGTACCCAGAGGAGGATGGAAGCTACTGTATCTGTCCTTCGGCTACACCATGGTGCTACACTACAGAGTGATGTTGAAGCTACTGCAAACCTTAATTGCAAGACAGTGTGTTTTAATAAATGATTTGGTGACATGAATATATTTCATATAGTATTATTTACAAAGGGATCACTTTCAAAGTATTTTACATTTGAGATTTTTTCAAAAATCACTGAGGAGGATGGTCCTCCCCTTCCTCCTCTGAGGATCCTCCACTGCTGTACATACTTTTCTATTCATATTCTATCCATACTGTCTAAACACACCATTATACTGTCAATATATAGTACCAGTCAAAAGTCTGGACACACCTACTCATTCAAGGGTTTTTCTTTATTTGACTCTTTCCTACGTTGTAGAATAATAGTGAAGACATCAAAAAACTGGAATCATATAGAAATGGAATCATATAGTAGCCAAAAAGGTGTCAAACAAATCAAAATAAATATTATATTTGAGATTCTTCAAAGTAAACAAATATATATAGTTGAAGTCAGAAGTTTACATATACTTTAGCCAACTACATTTAAACTCAGTTTTCAACCATTATTGACATTTAATCCTAGTAATAATTCCCTGTTTTAGGTCAGTTAGGATCACCACTTTATTTTAAGAATGTGAAATGTCAGAATAATAGTAGAGAGAATGATTCATTTCAGCTTTTATTTCTTTCATCAAATTCCCAGTGGGTCAGAAGTTTACATGCACTCAATTAGTATTTAGTAACATTGCTTTTATATTGTTTAACTTGGGTCAAAATGTTTCGGGTAGCCTTCCACAAGCTTCCCACAAAAAGTTGGATGAATTTTGGCCCATTCCTCTTGACAGAGCTGGTGTAACTGAGTCAGGTTTGTAGGCCTTCTTGCTCACACACGCTTTTTCAGTTCTGCCCACACATTTTCTATAGGTTGAGGTCAAGGCTTTATGATGGCCACTCCAATACCTTGACTTTGTTGTCCTTAAGCCATTTTGCCACAACTTTGGAAGTATGCTTGGGGTCATTGTCCATTTGGAAGACCCGTCTGCGACCAAGCTTTAATATTCGGACTGATGTCTTGAGATGTTGCTTCAATATATCCACATCATTTTCCTACCTCATGATGCCATCTACTTTGTGAAGTGCACTAGTCCCTCCTGCAGCAAAGCACCCCCAAAACATGATGCTGCCACCCCCGTGCTTCACGGTTGGGATGGTGTTCTTTAGCTTGCAAGCCTCCCCCTTTTTCCTCCAAACATAACGATGGTCATTATGGCCAAACAGTTCTATTTTTGTTTCATCAGACCAGAGGACATACTCCAAAAAGTATGACCTTTGTCCCCATGTGCAGTTGCAAACCATAGTCTGGCTTTTTTTATGGCAGTTTTGGAGCAGTGGCTTCTTCCTTGCTGAGTGGCCTTTCAGGTTACGGTATGTCGAAATAGGACTCATTTTACTGTGGATATAGATACTTTTGTACCTGTTTCCTCCAGCATCTTCATAAGGTCCTTTGCTGTTGTTCTGGGATTGATTTGCACTTTTCGCAACAAAGTACGTTCATCTCTAGGAGACAGAATGCATCTCCTTCCTGAGCGGTATGACAGCTGTGTGGTCCCATGGTGTTTATACTTGCGTACTATTGTTTGTACAGATGAACGTGGTATCTTCAGGCGTTTGGAAATTGCTCCCAAGGATGAACCAGACGGTAGGCCTTGAAATACATCCACAGGTACAGCTCCAATTGACTCAAATGATGTCAATTAGCCTATCAGAAGCTTCTAAAGCCATGACATAATTTTCTGGAATTTTCCAAGCTGTTTAAAGGCACAGTCAACTTAGTGTACGCAAACTTCTGACCCACTGGAATTGTGATACAGTGAATTATAAGTGGAATAATCTGTCTGTAAACAATTGTTGGAAAGATTACTTGTGTCATGCACAAAGTAGATGTCCTAACCGACTTGCCAAAACTACAGTTTGTTAACAAGAAATTTGTAGAATGGTTGAAAAACAAGCTTTAATGAATCAAACCTAAGTGTATGTAAACCTCTGAATTCAACTGTATATATATATATATATATACACACTGAGTGTACAAAACATTGAGAACCCCTGCTCTTTCCATGACATAGACTGACCCTGTGAATCCATGTGAAAGCTATGATCTCTTATTGATGTCACTTGTTGAATACACTTCAATCAGTGTAGATAAAGGAGAGGAGACAGGTTATAGAAGGATTTTTAAGCCTTGAAGCAATTGAGACATGGTTTGGGTGTGTGTGCCATTCAGAGGGTGAATTGGCAAGACAAAAGATTTAAGTGCCTTTGAACAGGATATGGTAGTAGGTGCCAGGTGCACCGGTTTGTGTCAAGAACTGTAACTCTGCAGTTTTTTTTAAACGCTCAACCGTTTCCCATCTGTATCAAGAATGGTCCACCACCCAAAGTACATCCAGACAACTTGACACACCTGTGGGAAACAATGGAGTTAAGATGGGCCAGCATCCCTGTGGAACACTTTCGACACCTTGAGTCCATGCCCGACAAATTGTTCCTAATGTTTTGTACACTCAGCAGTGTTTATATTCCGGACTATGACATTGCTTGTTCTGATATTTATTAATTTCGATAACATCTGCAAATCGATAACATTTGCAAATCTGTGTATACGACCCATTGTCTTTGATTTTAGATGGAGGTCAAGATGAGATGAGTTCCTTGACCTCTGACCCTAACTATGTCCCCTGATTTCAACCTAGAATCATTCCAATTCAACCAGCTAAACATTTCAATTTTCCAGTCTGGCTAGAGGGTCATTAACACTGTTTACAACCCACTGCACCAATGGATCTAATTGAGCTTGGTCTTCTTCTAATGTCCGGTTTTCCCAGAGTTCGACCTTCAGATTTGGTTACAAATGACCTTTCCCTGCTGTCCTGATATTAATAAAGTTTGACTCACCCCGCTCTCCGCTAACCCATGAATGAGGTTTAATTCATTCCCCGGCTCACAAAGCATGAAATTATTTTTGCTTCCAAACCATGAAATCTGGCAGGATGTTCATCCTTGAGCAAGTGAGTTCCTGGCATAAATCAAAAGTCATCCCCCCCCCTCCTTATCCAGCTGCCCGTCTATTTTTAGATGGATCAAACAGGGCAGGATGGCTAAAAGAACCGTTTGCACAGCTCATCGAAGAGCGCAGCATTGCTGGAGCGGCAGAAGCCCCATATATATATTTGGCCTATTACAAGGTGCATTAGCCATTCTAACCTGCTGCCACCTGTACTCATCATCTGGCCCAGACAGACGCATGCCTGCCTGCCTGCCCAGTCACACTTCAATGGTGGTTGTGGACAGATAGGTCTCTTATCTCACCAGACCTAAATAAGAATACAAGCAAAGACCAGATTTATCAGCAGGAAAATGTAGGAAATCAGATCATTTCATTTCATAGGTAATACAATCTAGGATGGTATTTGGTGTATACAGTTTTATGTAATTGTGTATATTTATTTTTTTATTTTAGAACAAATTCTTATTTTCAATGACGGCCTAGGAACAGTGGGTTAACTGCCTGTTCAGGGGCAGAATGACAGATTTGTACCTTGTCAGCTTGGGGGTTTGAACTTGCAACCTTCCGGTTACTAGTCCAACACTCTAACCACTAGGCTACCCTGCCGCCCCGTACACCATTTTATGTAATGTTGTATACATTTTTATGTAAAGGTGTATACCGTTTTATGTGATGGTGTATACCGTTTTATGTGATGGTGTATACCGTTTTATGTGATGGTGTATACCGTTTTATGTAAATGTGTATACTGTTTTATGTGATGGTGTATACTGTTTTATGTGATGGTGTATACCGTTTTATGTAAAGAAAGGGTTATTTTTGTATTTTGTATTATCATATGTTGTTATGCTGCCATTGTACTGATCAATTATAGTTTCCTGTGGCACTTTAGTCAACAGTTTTTCAACTTTGAATATGATGACCTCTCTTCATGCAGAAACAGACACATTGTTCTGCAGTGTTTAGGCTTATCCAGGCATCCGTGCACCATCGGGTGCTAGCAGATGCTCGTGCCTCAAAGCTGTGATAGTATTCTGAGGGGTAGTCCTAAAATCTCCCTTTCAGCAGCATCCCACAGATCCCTTCTGTTTACAAAGATAAAGAGAACACCCAGGCATTCCGTATGAGACGGAGATACACCACAGCAATCTCAGGGATAAACAACATTGTAAGTAAACGACATTGTAGGCTGTGTTTACTGTCAGCTCTGTTTTATGTAGCTGTGGGACATGAACCTTTATCGATGGGAGCGTGGAGAATAGTGAAGATGGCCTTTGACTACCTCACTCCCAGACTCTCCGGCCTTTCTAAAGGGGTCACATCAATGTTGTACAGGTTCTATGCAAGGAGGGGGAAGATATCAAAAACAAATTACACAGTATTCACTAGTATCCTCAGTACTAGCAATATTATTTTGTGTCTCCTCGTGGATTCCTCATTGGAACCTGTTGGGAGTCACACTAGTGATTATGTCCCACACACTTACAGTGTTCCACTTCCTTCAGATTGTTCTTACCATAAGGTAGTTGATGTTAAAGTTTTGAAGTAAGATAGAGATCTCTGCCTCCCCTTTTCTCTCATCCTGAAAGTCTCCCTTTACACTAAAAGTGTGTTCTAAAAGTGTGTTCCAGAAGTGTTCTAAAAGGAAAATGTTAAAGTTGTGGGTCAGGGGAAGCATAAGGAGGCTCTTTCCCTCCCTCCCTGTTGCCAGGGGCCTTTCTAATTCTGTATACTGCACCACCTGCCCCAACATGAATAAAATATTATGTCCCGTCTCTCTCTCTCTCTTACTTTCTTATTAAAACCTAACCAATGCTCCATATCTTCACCGACATTGATGTGATGGGACTTATTTATTAACATTTTGAACCAAAGTCATGATAGACTGATAAGACCAGATTCATTTTAAATGTTCTTTTTTTTTGTGAACCACGCTAAATTGAGAGATCAAGGAAAGAGTTTCATTTCCAGTAGGGCAGGCAGGGAAATAGGTTAGTTCCCTACTGTGCCCCGAGATCTAGTGAATAACTTCAATATAAACACTATCTCCTAGCACCAGGCTTTTACCCAGTTACCCAGTTCATACCCTCCACCTATACTGTAGATATCATTTCAGTCCAGGGTATTAATTAAAGGCCATTGATGACCTTCGTAGGGTGAATTTGATAAGCAGCTTATCCAAAGACAAGTAAGGGTTGGTCAATGTGGGGCGGGGAGGGGAGGGGGGGCACTTTGAGAGGAGAGGAATCTGGCTAGAAGAACCATGCGTTGGCTGGTGGAAGGAATACAAAAGTCTACAAGGTTATAGAAGGGAGGCGCTATAGCTGCTTAATGTCTGGTAAGCGTCAGAGAGAAATCTGTCATTACCTTGGCTTGCCCTTGATAACCAATTCCTCTGAAACCACTCAGTCACACAATATCCCGACTATTTCAATTCATTTGTTATCTCGAGGGCAAGAGAGAATGTGATTTTTCAATTTATCACAGTAGTTTCTTATCTAAATATGAATTCACTAAATATATGGCTTTCTATTCACTCCTATGAAATTGTTGAATTGATCAATTAAATTTCAGGATAAACTGGCCAGCAGGCAAATGGGCTGTGGCTATGTTCTGTGAATTTATTATAATTTATCATGGCTGTCTCTGCATGCTATTCTGTCAATGGAAAAGCTTTGAGATTTAGGACAATAATAGGAGTCCAGAAGAGTCCAGAAGAGTGTGTGAAAAAAAATAGGATGGCGGAGGGGAAAATATATTGATTCAAGGAGAGGGGCTTTTCCATTAAATTATACTTTTTTTCTCAGAGCAGGAGATTTGTTGATAATAATTAATTGTACATCATTGACAGTCATTTTTTTATGACTTTTTTTCACACCACAAATACATTTTTTGTGGATTATCTCCGAAATGTCATCCATTCTAAGCATTTGATCAATTGTAATTTTAGATAAAGCAGAACACTGAGTAATCGTCTGTATTGGCTAGTACCTAGCAGCACCTCACCCTGCCTAACAATAAGCCCGATCCCTATTGACAGGGACTAGGTATTGCTGCATTTGATTCTCTGCCAAACTAACCCATGGGGTGGGAGGGGCTGGGATGACACAGCTGAGAGAGGTCACTGTGAGGACCAATCACCGCAGGGCATTCTAATGAGGGCCCAAGTGCAACGCTAAAGCTGTTGACTCGTCCTCATCAGTATGCATGACATCATTTTTGGCAGTGTGTTTATGCTGATGAAGGCTAAATCCTCTGGTGACGTCAAGGTCGTGTGAGTGTGCAGGCGGAAGATGTATGGAAACAGTGCTCTCATTACTGTCTGTGCTCCCTGATGATATGAGGGCACACACTCTCTCTCTCTCTCTCGCTCCAACCCCACCTCCCCACTGGGAAAGCCTGGCCAGATCTACCTTACAGGGAGATATTACTTCACGCTGTGGTTTACTTAGGTAATTAACCTGCCATAATCATTTGTCTTCAAATTACTAAAAAGATGGCTATGTCAAATAAACTCTCAATCAATGCTTCTCCTTTGTATTATCCCTGAAATAATGCTTATGCATTGGAAAGTGTTTCACAAAAAAAGCTTCTCACTTTTCCCCCAGCCTCCCACAAAGAGAACAGAGGCACTTGGAGGGAAAACTACATCAGTGAGTCAAAAAATAATATGGATTACCTTGTCTTGTCCACTTTACTTACAGTGTACAGTCACAGCAGTGAGTTATCCTGTGAGAGTCAATAACGCCAGATGTCTGCCACATGGCTGAAATGAGTGGGACATCAATTGGGCCTCTGTTGACTGATTGATGCCCGGCATGAAATGACCACTTGCTGATCACGTTGTACCTTAGGGACCTCACTATTAGCTTTCTCAGATAACCCACAAATGACTTCTGAAATGCCTCCCTTCTGCACAGAAGCGTAGAAAGTTCTCAGTTAGAAAATGGGCGAAGCCCCTGATGGGCACATATACACTCCATTGCCTGATGGGTATAAGGAGGGTTAATGCATTCTAGATGGGGCCAGATGTTGTGTGTTAGTGTGTGTGTGTGTGCCTTTGCGTGTTTGTGCTTCATGTGCACTGGGGAAGGTATTTCATGTACTCAGGACAAGCTGGCGTGTTCCCACCCTACCAACGAAGAGGCTGGATAGACATTGCCTTACTCATCACTGAACAGTATGATGACCTTTATTGGTTCATAATTCAATTGTCTTCACAATTGAATTATAGTAAATTGCTTTGGATGGCAAAACTGCTGTGATGAATAATAGCGTTCTGCATTTGTTTGAAATTGCTTTTGGTTTCGTTTTCTATAAGCTCAGTATTTTTTGATAGGGCTGGGCTCTCATCATACAGTAGCTCTCACTCTTATCACTGAGCTTAGATACAGTGATTTGTAGCCTGCCCTACAATATGTCATTGTTAAGGGCCCATTGTCCATCTGTAGTTCAAAAGCACAGGTTAATCTATAATAAAACATTTATTAATGATGCAAAATAACATTAAACCCTCCCTCCAATATATTAGGAGGATAGCATATAGCCCATGTAGCCCATATAGCCCCAGTCCTTGATAGAAAGTCCTCCATATATTTCTATGATCCATACCCAGCATCTCTAGCTGTGATCCGTGAAAGGGGCCAGAGATGGGTTGGAGCCAGCGCTATGGGGAGCCAGAGCTGCTTTCTGCCTGGGAATGGGATAAATGGGCCCATGATGGCTTTTTTATTGCAGTTTTATCTGCCCATGATTGAGTCGAGAAGACCATTAGGATTCTGGATTTGTTCTGATTTATCCCCAACATTGATATCCTTGCAAACGTCTATCTCCACTGGCAGGATTGGCTTGGTGCAGAGAGGGATACCATATGGGAACATTATCGGAGTATTGTAGCCTAAAGAGACTGAGTAAGAGGAAATTGTGCCCTATGCACTGATTTAAAGGGCAATTGAACGCAAGAACCAACTTCTGCTGTTGAAAACAGCCTATGTGGCATCGATATTAGTCCGAAACGTTTACTCCAGAGCCAAAATTGACAAAAAAGAGTAAGTAGGATAATTTTGGTCATAAAGTCAGTATATTCCAACATTTTGTTTTGTGAGATTTGCGTTACTGAGTTTGTCCTGATTTACGTGGGCTTGGATTTTGATTTAAATTATGCCAACTTGCTCACTAACACGGGATTGTGACGCCTAAGAGGAATTGTCAGGCGAAATGAGAGTTGAGACGATGCATACTTATTTGTATCCCAACTGCCATTTGTCAGTATTAAAAAATTCTAAAACATATTCATGATCATCTTGTGTCCTGCAGTGACCTGTTTTGTAACATGATTCCCTATGAAACACTGCCAGACAGACACACCCTGGTAATAGATAGTGAAACAGTTGTAAAAAACAAAATTGCACCACAGGACATACATCGCACCCGCCAGTGACTTGATAAGCTAATATAGCTAGCGTGGCTCGCCTGCTCAATGTGCCTGCTAGCTACTGCTAGCTAGCTTAATTGACAAACACAAATGGAACTTAGCTGGCTAGCTAGTGATTTTCAATGGTGGAAAAAGTATCCAATTGTCATACTTGAGTAAAAGTAAAGATAGTTTGACTCAAGTAAAAGTGAAAGTCACCCAGTAAAATACTACTTGAGTAAAAGTATACTTAAATGTAATTGCAAAAATATACTTAAGTATCAAAAGTAAAAGTATAAATCATTTCAAATTACTTACATTAAGCAAACCAGATGGCACCATTTTCATGTCTTTAAAAAAAAAATACAGATAGCCAGGGACACACTACAACACGCAGACATAATTGACAAAAAAAGCATTTTGTGTTTAGCGAGTCCTCCAGATCAGAGGCAGTAGGGATGACAAGGTGTTCTCTTGATAAGTGCGTGAATTGGACCATTTTCCTGTCTTGCTAAGCATTCAAAATGTAATAAGTACTTTTGTGTGTCTGGAAAAATGTATGGAGTAAAAAGTACATTATTTTCTTTACGAATGTGGTGAAAGTATAAGTTGTCAAAAATATAAATAGTAAAGCGAAGTACAGACACCCCAAAAAAACGACTTCCATCACTGGTGAATTTGGGCTCTGATTAAGTGTGTAGCTTGTGCTTTACTTACATAGTTTGACAGCTTGTTGACATCCCTGCACAGGGGCAGATTCGATAATGTGACTGTATGCAGTGCACTGCTTGTTTTCATGCACATTTTTGAACTTGAGAAATACTGCACCAAACACCTCAGCTACATGTAAAATTGAGCAACTAAAACCTCCTCAGAAATGTTTTTCCAAATTAATTATAGATTCATTGATTTATCTTAGATGATTTCTGACTATTTTGAGGAAGTGGTAGGCTAGTGGTTATTTTGTTGCTAAGCTGTCTCAAGAGTGACAAACAACAGTACCTACCAGGGTACAATAACACACATCGAACCACACCCCCAAGACCGAAATCTTGTTTTTCTTAGTGAGAGCAACAGAAAAACGCATGGAAAAATCGATGAGTTCAGTCGCTCTTTAAGGCTAGTTTCGTCCTAACCCAACTACCGCCTAAAATAGGATTTGGGTATGGTAAGCTGATCCTAGATCTGTGCCTAATGGCAAGTTCTACCTGAAGCATGTGGTCCTCACCTTAGATCCAAGTTATGTAAGAACATAAACTTTGAAGTTACAATGTCATCATCAATTACAATGACGGTACATGCTTGTCTCCACAGCTCAAATCACAACTGACATGTTGACAGTGGCTCACTGTATTTATTGATCAGCAGGGATGACAAGTTTGTCACATTGCTATCACCGTCATCAGAACTGAACCTGGTAGTTTTGCCTGCATGGTCATTATAAACTTCAAAATAAAACTTTCGGGTGAGTTTTTGCATGGCTTTAATAACATAATAAATCAACATTTCAGTTGGGGCTTTGCACTTGGCATCTCTCAGTGGCCAGGATTCAACTATACATGACATTACTGTAACAGTGTCATCGGGCGTGTGAGGCCAGGACCGTCAACCGTACCGTACTGTAATGATAGACGTCCGATCCACAGCAGCCGTGACATACGGACTATGTACAGTAAAGAGAACTACTGGTTTAACAATGCGTGTGATGTACATGTTGATGTCACTCTGTTTAAACATCAGCCCAAAATACACACCCTTCCTGGATCAAGTCGCTGTAGAGTATAAAGATAGAACACCTTGTGAAGTCTAACAACAAAGTGTATGATGCTGGTAATATTAGCAGCTGGCTGCCTCTGAGGAGTATTTCCCTTGCTTGCTGTGTCGGGGGAATGTTCAGGTGCATTTTCAAATGACCCAACATTAGCTTGGAGGTTGTGATCATTATCAATGATTTCATCCTTACCAACGTTCTGCTCTGTTGACCAGAACTACAGCAGTTACACTCCTTGTCTCCTCTTTTCCAATTAGATGAATAGGAGCAGGAGCGACCACATTCTCCACTCCTCCTCAATCTGGTCTTTTACCAACCATTCATTACTGTTAGATCTCAGCTAGAGGAACAGTAGTGTTGTTTTGGACTTTAATGATTAACATTATTGGTAGCAATTGCAGAACACTCTCTTGGAAAGGCTGTCATCACCTATTGTGATCAGGTGAGGGGGTTCAAAGAGCTACTTTTAGCCACTCTAGCAAAGAAAGGCATTATTTCCTGAGTGAAGTTAATGGAGATAATTTACATGAGTAGTGGACTGACGATGCAGTACAGATAGATTGAAGTGGTGTTGGAGATGATTTGTCATGTGCCCCGAACGATTAACTCCCACAATGTGAATTTATCACATCGATAGGCTCGTACCATGCTTCTGTAGTTTGTGTACAAATGGTGTGTGTGTGTTGTGTGTGTGTGTGGGGGAAGCAATAGAGATACTGTACGTCTCCAGCCCAAGAGTGAGCAAATTACTTTTTTTTAATCCACACTCAGACAATCATGTCATTGTATTCTATATTTCTATCTTAGTTTATACCTGGTTCTAGTATGTGTCCTGTGTCCTGATCTTGTCTACATTCTGATTGTGCCTACATTTTCAGACATGTATCTACACATAAAATGTGTCTCTTATCTGTCCACTGTGTCCACATTTTGACAAGATTTCCTGGTCCCTCCCTATATGCAAGTTATTTGACAGATATTTATTTTGACAACAGTTGATGCCCTAAGTCAATGGTGCCACCTGTCAATGATTTTAGAGGGTGGAATAATTAGGATTTAAATGGTTTATCTGTCCAGATCTGTCTACACTTGTAAGATATCGAGACACAATGCACATCTGACTACCTCCAGAGGTTGGCATGATGAACTGATCACAATCAGATTACAATGCGCATTTTGATTGTCAACACCGGTCTAAAAATGTGGGCACAATCAGAATGTGGACAAGATCAGGAAAAAGGACGCATGTTAGAACCAATGATGTATATATACCCTGGATTGCTGATGCTATTCATTGGCCTTTGAGAGGCTTTGAAGACACTGGTCGGCCATATTGGTACTCCCCAGTAGGAGCAGTCCTCCATAGGAATGAATGAAGTGCTGAAGTATTTAAATTAAATGTTTGAAGGATAAAAAAATAAATATATTTTCTCTTTTTTTAATGTTTACACAATATAATTTCTAAATATGCTTTGAGGTGTCTGTAATAGAATAAATGTAGCAAAAATGAATGACATTAAGAAATGCATTTCTATAGCATCCAACATCGTTTTTTACAATGGTTGGGGAGTGCCAAATATAGAGGCACGGTGGTTTTAACACAGCGCCCTCTATCAGTCATCCAGTGTATATATAAATCATTGGTTAGAACCACGTATAAACGAGACTTCTCTGTGCTTTATTGATGGAGCTGGGCAATTCACTAGGATGGATGCTCATGAAGGCCAAAATAAAGAACGGGTCTACAATTGTAGGTGTGTGTGTGCGTGCGTTGGTGCGTGCGTGCGTGTGCATGTGTCTGATGGTATTTGTGATGCTAACCATCTGTGAAGTCCTAGGAACTCCTGGAACACCTGTGTGGTGTTGGGATGTATTGTAGCTCATGCAGCAGAAGGATCAGCCTACCAGTGGAGTCTGTGGGGAGCCAACAGGCTGCTCCTGGTTGGCAAGGAAAAGAGAGAGTACAGTAGCACCCGAGGCTACATCATAAAGATGAGAGGAAACACGTTCTGCAGTAGCAATAACAGTGTTTTACCCTACAAAAGCAAATGAAGTCAGTCATGTGACGTGGAGCTCAAATGGAGGACAGTAGGCTGATATGTGTCGTTCGGCAGCAGCCATGTCATTTGAGGCCAAGGGGCTAGTCTTCAAAGGGATTACAAAGCAGGGGGACTTGAACGTTGTGAAAATTCTGTGCAACTTCCAACGCGCGTTTACTGTGAACCCTGAAGCCGTACCTGTTTAAGTTACAGTTTTAACAGTGGCCAATAGGCTACTGTGGCTAGTTGATCATATTGTAGGCCTATCAGAGTGGCCTACCATAAAAAACAATGGAGAAAATACATCCCATAACATTGTAACATGGAAATAGCTGTTCTATCGTTCAGCCTACAGTATCAGCCAATGTGTGGTGTTCAATGTAGGCCTACATTCCATGAGACTTTTGAAAAATAACATGTAGAGATTGACATAAACCTGTTAATCCACTTGTCCTTCAGATAAGGAGGTGACTGAAAATGTTTGATGAAAAAAAAAACTTTACAAAATCAAATGTGTTATTATTCCCATCGCATTATTACAGAGAATCATACAAATGATGCTACCCTCTGCCTATTGGCTACTTAGCTTATTCAAGCCTGTCTCAAAATATAACACTGCCCCTTACAGAAAAAAAGCTCTTTACCTGACTTACTTTTCAAAGATGGCTAGAAATGCACATTTTTTTGTCCATTAAAATAACATAAAATTGATCAGAAATACAGTGTAGACATTGTTAATGTTGTAAATCACTATTGTAGCTGGAAACAGCAGATTTAAAAAAAAAAAATGAATATCTACATAGGCGTACAGAGGCTCATTATCAGCAACCATCACTCCTGTGTTCCAATGGCATGTGCTGTTAGGTAATCCAAGTTTATTATTTTAAAAGGCTAATTGATCATTAGAAAACCCTTTTGCAATTATGCTAGCACAGCTGAAAACTGTTGTTCTGATTAAAGAAGCAGTAAAACTGGCCTTCTTTAGACTAGTTGAGTATCTGGAGCATGAGTATTTGTGGGTTTGATTACAGGCTCAAAATGGCCAGAAACAAAGACCTTTCTTCTGAAACTCGTCAGTCTATACTTGTTCTGATAAATGAAGGCTGTTCCATGCGAGAAATTGCCAAGAAACTGAAGATCTCGTACAACACTGAGTACTACTCCCTTCACAGAACAGCACAAACTGGCTCTAACCTGAATAGAAAGAGGGAGGCCGTGGTGCACAACTGAGCAAGAGGACAACAGACGCCTCACAAGTCCTCAACTGGCAGCTTCATTAAATAGTACCCATGCTTCTCTGTGCGGACTGATATTTCTTCTGTGTGGCAGTCCCGGGGGAGCTGCGCGCCCGCGTGCAGCTTAGAGGGAACATTGATGCCTACGTGTGTGCATGTGGGAATGTGCGTTCTTGCATGCATTAGTCTCATTGTGAACCATGTTGAAGGCCATTCTGTGTCAATCCTGTGCATGTGAATGAGGTAATGACAGCTGGGAGGCAATACGATTCCATGCTGTCAGAACACTATGGTGACCAGATGCCACTATTGTAACAACACTGTTTGTGTATGTAGACTACACCATAGCATGCAAAGGCCTCACCATATACACCAGAGAGATTCGTAGCAGGGAGAAACCTTTGGCCCAAGAACAGTTTGGGGAAATTGCTAAATGCCAGAACAACTCTTAAAAAGGAAAGAGGAAAAAGAAAGAGGGAAAAGTAGGTTGCTTTAAATTTGGCTCGTTGGCGCTGCTCATTTGGATAATCCCCTGCTAAATCACAGGAGAATCCGCCCTCAAAACAAGGATATGCTTCTCAAAAAAAGAGGGAAAAAACTGTTGCTGTGTGCTTTCTTCTACAGCTCTCCTCTTACATTTCCAGGCGTGTAATGCTTTATGTGGTGGCATTGCTCTCTTTGTGCTACAAAGACAAAACAAAAGGAGCTCAAACACATTTAAATAGTACATGCACGCATACACTCACACCTACCTTATTTTCCCTCTGACTCTTTCTCTCACTGTTTCTCACTCACACATGTACATGTGTACACACACTCATGGCATTCTCTCTCTCTCTCTCTCTCTCTCTCTCTCTCTCTCTCTACCTCGCTATACCGCTACCTCTACCTCTAATCTCTCTCTCCTCCAGCACAGATGCTACTTTAGAAAAGTAGCTGCATAGAATGCTCTCTCAGGGGACCACCATAGCATCTGGAATCCCATATCATTCTTCCTGTGCATTCTAGCTATCTGCACAGAACCAGATACTCTCTCCACTCCAACTGATCACACACATAATGGAATTGCTGACACACAATCACAGCTGTAATGACACTGATCAAGGTGTTGCCTTGGAAAACACTCCACTCATCTCCAAAGGGAGATGCTGCCTGGTCCTTGTTGATAGAGCCCATCACCATCTTGGCAAGGTGCTAATATAAGTGGCTGATGCTTGAATTGCTGCAGAAACCTATTTTAGGTGGGTCTGTGTCAGACCAGAGTCCATGCATTGAATCTGATTCGACTAGATTCTATCCCGTTTAATAGTTAAGACATACAGCATATATTCTCCCTGTTCTTTCTACCTTTTGATATTTTATTTACAGTTCAGACTCCTGCTGGTGTTGGATTATATTCACTTCCTTATACCAGCTAGTTTTTTTTGTTGCTTTGCCTAGCTGCCTTACATAATGAATGAATCCACATCGAGAAGACGTGCAGTATATTCATGGTTCTCTGGTTGTTGTGTACCGATGTCACGTTATACAGACTTTCTAGTGCATACCTCGCAGCAGGTTACTAGGTTACAGGCTCAAGTGGACCTCTGTTTGAGCCCTGTGAATGACAAATCAATGGAAATATATTCTACCGGAAGGTCAGTAAACTTTGTGTAGTGATCGCATTGAGGGGGAAGAAGTGTAATAGAAAACGGGTTTCTATATTAGATTAAACTATTCAGTCCAAAAGTAAATGAAAATATATTTTATTTGATTAGTATTTTTGTTTCTTTAACCTCTATGAAAGCATAGAAACAGTATTCACATAATATATGAGGGAGTGTTTCGCAAACTTTTTTGCAGTGTTTTTGAATTGATCTGATGTCCATAAGTCGACCATTATGTACAGTAAAGTTTAGAAATGTGTATTTGAGTGTTCTATCAATTTGAATATGTTCTTGGGGAGAGACAGTGCATGCCTCATTTAACACAGTACAGAGAAATAACTTCATGTGGGAGATCAAAGATAATTCATTCCCAATTCACTCCCATTATTACACTCACATGTTTCTAATTTGATCAAAATGTAGTTCCGTTCATTAGACAGTTTCCACTAATTAAGTTTTCCCCTTGTTTTCCCCTTTGTCGCTTCTGCGATGTGGTTGTGGTTGTTGTGTGTGTGTGTGTGTGTGTGTGTGTGTGTGTGTGTGTGTGTGTGTGTGTGTGTGTGTGTGTGTGTGTGTGTGTGTGTGTGTGTTTTCTGGACCCGTTCCAAAATGGACATGAGTCTTTCCCACCTGGACCCAATATGCAGAAATATATTTTTTAAATATAGAGACCCGTTCTGTACGGACCCGAGGGACAGACCCATTCCGTATAGATCTGGTTGGATCCAGACCCGGTCCAATCCAATCCGAGTGAGGGAACCAGCAGAAGAAGAAATATTAAGCTACTTTATTAACCAGTTGAAAAAGCGAGAGGAAGGAAGAGGTGCCACTCACACAGGGAGGAGGGAGCGAGAGACGAAAGACACCAACCAACCAAGCCGACTTGCCATACCTAGGAGGCGTTAAGCTAGCTAATGTTAGCTAGCTAGGCTACCTAAGGCTGCAGTGCATTGCAGTTTTGATGACTCATGATTGGCCAACAACAAGCTACATGCGCCACGCTCCACTCTAGTGTAAAGCAAGTGCAAACAGCAGCATTTCTCTCTTTCTCTACTGTAGCAGTCACGTTCGGATCTGTACAAGTCAGTTAAAATTACACATACCCGAAACCCTTGACAATCATATCAAATCCGACCCAGACCTGTGATATTATTTATAATTTTGGATCCGGACACGCTCGGGTCCCAGATCAGGTCTCGGGTATTCGGGTACAGGTGGATCAGTGAAGACCTCTAGTATGTGTGTGTGTGTGTGCGTGTGCATGTGCGTGCGTGTAAGAGAGATATGATGATGATGTCAGACTAGCACAAACCTTCCTCACATACGCATGGTCATTATGGTCCTAATCTATATACTGCTTGGAACAACTCAAATGTTATCTATGGATTTTCTTCATTTAATCTCAAAAACAACTCTCGGTGTGTAATAAAAAAAGAGGCCTTCCAGATATATTGACCAATGATAACAGAAGAAATCAAGTTTAGTGTCTCTCAAAATTCCCACACAGGCCAGATCTTGACCTACTAATTCAGCTACTGTGTGGAGTAACCCAGTGCAGATCACTAAGTGGATATCACGTTATAAGATGCATGTCTGCAACTGAAGTAATGGCCACACAATGGAATGGACATGAAAATAGTTTGATTATATAGAAATCCCTCTGCAGTGCAAAGAACATGAGGTATTCACAGGACGGTAGGAGCATTGTACACACACATTCTGTTAATCAGAATGTGTAATAATCTCCACCTGGCACAGCCAGAAGAGGACTGGCCACCCCTCATAGCCTGGTTCCTCTCTAGGTTTCTTCCTAGGCTTTGGCCTTTCTAGGGAGTTTTTCCGTAGGCACCTTGCTTCTACAACTGCATTGCTTGCTGTTTGGGGTTTTAGGCTGTTTTTCTGTACAGCACTTTGATATATCAGCTGATATTAGAAGGGCTATATAAATACATTTGATTTGATTTTGATTTGACATGGAACATCTTGCCTCCGAATAGAATATGCATAAAAAGGACACAGAAACGATATAATCTGCAGCAAACAAATAAAAGGTCTCCTTTTAGAATGCAAATAACATTTTCTCTCAGTCTCATCTCCTTGCCTCCTTGTCCCCTCTAAATGTGTATCGTTGATCCTGACGGCCGTTCCCTAAGTTACACATAGCGAGTCTACACAGCCTACACATAGTATATAATGAAATGAAAAGCCTATTGCTTATTTTATGCCTTTCTAATTATCATGCCTTTTATGTCTATGCTTATTTTCTTTGATGTATAGAGACACATTAGTGTGTTATTGGAGGACGAGAGACCCAAAATAAAAAAAAATGCCTCACCAGTCAACTTCCTCACTGCCCATATAAGGCTGAACAATATATGGACAACAACCACATCAAAGGTCATGCTTCAGTCAGGCACATGACCACGTCTTTCAAAGATAATTCGTAAAAATCCAAATAACTTCATAGAACTTCATTGAAAAGGGTTTAAACACTGTTTCCCATGCTTGTTCAATGAACCATAAACAATTAATGAACATGCTCCTGTGGAACGGTCGTTAAGACTCTAACAAGTTTACAGACGGTAGGCAATTAAGGTCACAGTTATGAAGACTTAGGACACTAAAGAGGCCTTTCTACTGACTCTGGAAAAACACCAAAAGAAAGATGCCCAGCGTCCCTGCTCATCTGCGTGAACGTGCCTTAGGCATGCTGCAAGGAGGCATGAGGACTGCAGATGTAGCCAGGGCAATAAATTGCAATGTCCGTACAGTGAGACGGCTAAGACAGCACTACAGGGAGAATCGGACGGACAGCTGATCGTCCACGCAGTGGCAGGCCACATGTAACAACACCTGCACAGGATCGGTACATCGGTACACCTGCGGGACAGGTACAGGATGGCGACAACAACTGCCCGAGTTACACCAGGAACGCACAATCCCTCCATCAGTGCTCAGACTGTCCGCAATAGGCTAAGAGAGACTGGACTGAGGGCTTGTAGGCCTTGTAGGCCACTGGCAACAATGTTGTCTATGGGCAAAAACCCATCATTGCTGGACCAGACAGGACTGGCAAAAAGTGCTCTTCACTGACGAGTCGCGGTTTTGTCTCACCAGGGGTCACCATCAGATTTGCATTTATCGTAGAAGAATGAGCGTTACACCGAGGCCTGTACTCTGGAGCGATATCGATTTGGTGAATCTATCTGGTGAAAACACAGAGACAGGAACAATCACCCACAAACACACAATGAAACCCAGGCTACCTAAATATGGTTCCCAATCAGAGACAATGACTAACACCTGCCTCTGATTGAGAACCATATCAGGCCAGACATAGAAATAGACAAACTAGACATGAAACATAGAATGCCCACTCAGCTCACACCCTGACCAACCAAAACATAGAAATATACAAAGTAAACTATGGTCAGTACCTCCCCCCAAGGTGCGGACTCCGGCCGCAAAACCTGAACCTATAGGGGAGGGTCTGGGTGGGCATCTGTCCGCGGCTCTGGTGCTGGACGTGGCCCCCACTTCACCGTAGTCTTCCTCCACCTTGTCCGCTTCCGTGACCTCCTAGCCACGGCAACCCTTCTTAATAACATGGGACAGAGTGGCAGCTCGGGACAGAGGGGCAGCTCGGGACAGAGGGGCAGCTCGGGACAGAGGGGCAGCTCGGAACAAAGGGGCTCTTCAGACTCCGACAGCACAGGAGAGGAGGAAGGCTCTGTCAGATCCTGGCTGACTGGCGGATCTGGAAGAGTCTGGCTGACTGGCGGATCTGGAAGAGTCTGGCAGACTGGCGGATCTGGAAGAGTCTGGCGGATCTGGAAGGGTCTGGCAGACTGGCGGATCTGGAAAAGTGTGGCAGACTGGCGGATCTGGAAGAGTCTGGCAGACTGGCGGATCTGGAAGAGTCTGGCTGACTGGCGGATCTGGAAGAGTCTGGCAGACTGGCAGATCTAGAAGGGTCTGGCTGACTGGCGGATCCTGGCTGACTGGCAGATCTGGAAGAGTCTGGCTGACTGGCGGATCCTGGCTGACTGGCAGATCTGGAAGAGTCTGGCTGACTGGCGGATCCTGGCAGACTGGTGGATCCTGGCAGACTGGCGGATCCTGGCGGATCCTGGCTGGCTGGCGGATCTAACTGATCCTGGCAGACTGGCGGCACTTGCGGCGCTGGACAGACTGGCGGCACTGGGCAGACTGGCGGCACTGGCGGCGCTGGGCAGACTGACGGCACTGGCGGCGCTGGACAGACTGGCGGCACTGGGCAGGCTGGCGGCACTGGCGGCGCTGGGCAGACTGACGGCACTGGCGGCGCTGGGCAGACTGACGGCACTGGAAGAGTCTGGTTGACTGGCGGATCTGGAAGAGTCTGGTTGACTGGCAGATCTGGAAGAGTCCGGCTGACTGGCGGATCTGGAAGAGTCCGGCTGACTGGCGGATCTGGAAGAGTCCGGTTGACTGGCGGATCTGGAAGAGTCCGGTTGACTGGCAGATCTGGAAGAGTCTGGTTGACTGGCAGATCTGGAAGAGTCTGGCTGACTGGCGGATCTGGAAGAGTCTGGCTGACTGGCGGATCATGGCAGACTGACTGATCTGGCTGCTCCATGCTGACTGGCAGCTCTGGCTGCTCCACGCTGACTGGCGGCTCTGGCTGCTCCATATAGGCTGACAGCTCTGGCGGCTTCTTACAGACTGGCAGCTCTGGCGGCTCCGTGCAGACTGGCAGCTCCTTGCAGACTGGCAGCTCCTTACAGACTGGCAGCTCCTTGCAGACTGGCAGCTCCGTGCAGACTGGCAGCTCCGTGCAGACTGGCAGCTCCGTGCAGACTGGCAGCTCCGTGCAGACTGGCAGCTCCGTGCAGACTGGCAGCTCCGTGCAGACTGGCAGCTCCGTGCAGACTGGCATCTCCGGCTGCTCCATGCAGACTGACATCTCTGGCTGCTCCATGCAGACTGACAGATCTGGCTGCTCCATGCAGGCTGGCAGCTCTGGCTGCTTCATGCAGACTGACAGCTCTGGCTGCTTCATGCAGACTGACAGCTCTGGCTGCTCCATGCAGACTGACAGCACTGGCTGCTCCATGCAGGCTGGCAGCTCTGGCTGCACCATGTAGGCTGGCAGCTCTGGCTGCGCTGAACAGACAGGAGACTCCAGCAGCGCTGTAGAGGAGGAAGGCTCTGGCTGCGCTGAACAGGCGGGAGACTCCGACAGCGCTGGAGAGGCGAGGCGCACTGTAGGCCTGATGCGTGGTGCTGGTACTGGTGGTACTGGACCGAGAACACGCACAGGAAGCCTGGTGCGGGGAGCTGCTACCGGAGGGCTGGGGTGTGGAGGTGGTACTGGATAGACCGGACCGTGCAAGCGCACTGGAGCTCTTGAGCACCGAGCCTGCCCAACCTTACCTGGTTGAATGCTCTCGGTCGCCCTGCCAGTGCAGCGAGGTGGAATAGCCCGCACTGGGCTATGCAGGCGAACCGGAGACACCGAGCGCAAGGCTGGTGCCATGTAAGCCGGCCCAAGGAGATGCACTGGGGACCAGATGCGTAGAGCCGGCTTCATGGCATTTGGCTCGACGCTCAATCTAGCCCGGCCGATACGCGGAGCTGGAATATACCGCACCGGGCTATGCACCCTTGGGGGACACCGTGCGCACCACTGCATAACACGGTGCCTGCCCGGTCTCTCTAGCCCCCCGGTAAGCACAGGGAGTTTGCGCAGGTCTCCTACCTGGCGTAGCCCTACTTCCTGTGAGCCCCCCCCCCAAGAAATTTTTGGGGCTGACTCTCGGGCTTCCTTGCCAACCGTGTTCCCTCATATCGCCGGCTCCTCTCTCCGGCTGCCTCTGCTCTCCTCGCTGCCTCCACCTGTTCCCATGGGAGGCGATCCCTTCCCGCCAGGATCTCCTCCCATGTATAGCAACCCTTGCCATATATCGTCCCATGTCCAATCCTCATTGCGCCGCTGTTGCTGCCTTTGTTGCTTCTCCTGTGGCTCCTGCCTGTTGACACGCCGCTTGGTCCCGTTGCGGTGGGTGATTCTGTAACGGTTCTCTTTTGGTGAAGGAGAGTCGGACCAAAATGCGGCGTGTAGATTGCGATCCATGTTTAATCAACAAACGTAAAACACGAATCAATACAAAAACTACAAAAAAACAACAAACGTGGAAACGTAAAGAAAACCGAAACAGCCCTATCTGGTGAAAACACAGAGACAGGAACAATCACCCACAAACACACAGTGAAACCCAGGCTACCTAAATATGGTTCCCAATCAGAGACAATGACTAACACCTGCCTCTGATTGAGAACCATATCAGGCCAGACATAGAAATAGACAAACTAGACATGAAACATAGAATGCCCACTCAGCTCACACCCTGACCAACCAAAACATAGAAATATACAAAGTAAACTATGGTCAGGGTGTGACATTTACACGTTAAGTTTCAGAAAATAAACGCAGTTGACAGTGAGAGGACGTATCTTTTTTTTGCTGAGTTTATTTCTTTCTTAGTTTTTTGAATATATTTGACGTTCACATTTTTTGATTTGCCCTGTTGTTTTTCAGTTACATCAGTGTAACTCATTTCATTCAATTTTATAACTTGTTACTTCACTGTTATTCCTCTCTTTCAGAGTTCACAATCATAGACTGTGGCTTCATTTGCAGAAGTGCGACACCCTTTCCTTGTTGCTTTTGCACGGCAACAATAAACAACAGAGCACGGTTTCTGAACACCTGACATACCATCAGCATCCAGTGGTCCCTCAAAAGCACCCAGAGGCCCTTAAACAGTGGCCAGTGGCCCCTCAAGAGCACCCAGAGGCCCTTAAACAGTCCACAGAGAGACTGTGTTATGTGTTATGTTATGTTGTTTAGTAAAGCTGATGTAGAAGTCAGCAGAGTCTCTAATCTCTTTACTGGAGCTGGTTTAACTGCATGTACAAAGCACATTCAGCTTGTCAGTATGTCTATGTGGTATAGTCTGTCTCCATTCTCATGAGGTAAGTAAATTGCATTATAAATCAGGGTAGGTAGTAACTGTATATATATGCTCAATGAAATAATATAATTACAAAGTTATAACACAATTTTAACAGTACATGACATACATAACAAGCCTGTTGTTCGGTGCAACAATGTCAGTAGTGGCATGCCCTGGCCATAGAGAGGTTTTATTCTCTATTTTGGTTAGGCCAGGGTGTGACTAGAGTGGGCATTCTAGTTTCTTTATTTCTTTGGTTTCTATTTGTTTTTTTGCAGAGTGTGGTTCCCAATCAGAGGCAGCTGTTTATCGTTGTCTCTGATTGGGGATCACATATAAGTTGTCATTCTCCTTTTGGTGTTTGTTGGATCTTGTTTTTTGTTAGCTCTGTGAAGCCTGCAGAACGTGACGTTCATTATTCTTTTGTTGTTGTGTTTGGTGTTCTGAGTAAACAAAGAATCATGAACACTTACCACGCTGCACCTTGGTCTCCTTCTGACGACAAACGTTACAAGTAGCTTGTCTCAAATATAGCATGAGGCAAAAGTGTTAATGTGCTGGTACCACTTTATATAATATTTCTTATGATCCTCAAAAACGAAATACGTTCGTATTCAACGTGTGCCGTGCACGAACGTGTGTGTTTGTATTCAGTGCGTGACTGTCAAACCTCCGCCCACATTGAGCCCGGCCCTGAACTGCACACTGCAGTCAGGGGTACATGTATCTTTCTGTGTGTGTACAGTACTCAATGCCACTACTACTATTATGAGCAGTATTCTTTTCATTGGGGGACTGGAGCTGCGATGAAGATCTCTTCTGTTGATATTTGATTGATTTCGTCCTTTGCTGCCATCGCCCCTTCAACCCCTCCACCTCTCGTTCTGTGACAGCATTATGAATGCGAAAGCCCCCCTCCTCCAGAGAGATATCAGAGAGCCTCACAGCGCCAACCAAAATAATCAAGTCATTTTCATAATGAACCTTTGAAAGAAAAAGCACCATATACCTTCTTGGGTCAGAGGAGATAAAAATGGCCAGTCTCCTTTACAACATTTGTATAATATTTTAGTGTGAGCCAGCTGGTTCGTCTTGGCTCGATGGAGTGCTGGTTATTTGCCATCAAATCACTCAATACCTCTCCATAGCTCTTACACCTAAAGGACACATTTGACCTTCATCTACACTGATTGTTTCAGCTTCATCATCTACCTTAGCCAGCCAGATGAGTCACCTAGAACTGGGATTTACCCCAAATGGCACCCTATCCCCTGTATTCGGCTCTGGTCCAAAGTAGTGCGCTATGAAGGCAATCAAATGCGATTTGGGATGGAGACCTGGGCTTGGGGTAGCAAGCTCACGGGAAGGGAGGGGCCAGGAGATGACGGATGGCCCATTACACCAGTCACGCACGCGACTGCAATACTCATCGGGAGGAGAAAGCAAGGGAGAAACCCCTAGCCAATTAATTGCGACCACTCAACTTTTTACATGTGGCTGATTACTGAGAGGGAACGAGGTTGTAATCCAGGAAAGCTATGTCAGCTTGGTGGCGGTAGAATCCACTGTGACAAGTGAAATTATTAATACGTTTTTTTTTTACCCCCACAACCCCCCACCCTGCTCCTTGTTATTCATGGGAAGTGGTTAAGAGATATTGCATTACAATCACAGCAGCATAGTACTACCTATTGCAGAATAGTACTACAGTATAGCAGAGCCAGTGTGGACCGGGGCTTGGCCTGTCTCCCCTTCTTACAGGAGGGTTCACGATCGTGTGCTCGATGAAGACGTACTCAAGGAAAATACGGTCAGATTTCCAGACCAGGTGGTGCTTCCTGTTCCTCTGACCGTGTGCAAAGTCCATCCATGACTCAAGGTTGCTCTGACTGGGAATCAGAGGTGGGAGTCAGCACAAGACAAGGTACATACCGTATGTATAAAAGCCTGTTGATAACACTGGCTAGAAACAATGGCAACAGACACTGTCCTTCTCTGGCCGATGTTCCATTGTTTGTGATTAATTGATCAACAGATAGGATCAATAATGAGAGACCTGTACCTCCCTCTCTGTCTTCTTCTTCTTCTTCTCTCTGCCTCTTTCTCTCTCCCTACTGTTGTAAGCTAGTATGATGTTTACCAGAAGCTATAAGTGCAGTGTAACACTTGGCCACGCAAGTGGTGTTATGAATTACCCTATGTGTATAAAAGCGTGTCACGTTGGAGCAAAACACCCATCATTTCAAATCGCCATACACCCGTCGTAGGCCTCGTTCGTAAGTTGCCGCAAATCAAACTACAGTACATTAGGCCATTATACATGTGATTGCTGAATATATATGGCTCTGCAATGTTGACTCGCTTTCAAATGAGAGTTGTTGATCATCGACAGTCAAGATTCAAATAGATGTAAAAAATATTGCCTATAGCGTGCACTTTGAGTACACTTTTCCAATATCTCCAGCTCGTGGATATGATCCCACCTCACATGGGACGTCTTTAAAATTGCATTACGCAAGTAGATATTAAATAATGCATAAGGTTTCGTATTTATATGATATGGGTGTATTGACAGCAGCAGTCTATGTGGGTCCCTTCAAGAGGAAGCTCTGTTTAAAAGCCAGTCTTAATCAAAGAGGCTCATTCATCTTAGCTGGGATGTTATGGCTGGCCCAGTGGTGATCTATACACATTAGTGTCAGCTCATGTGGGTGGTGTGCTCCTAACCAGAAGACATGTCAATACTTCTGTATTCATACGTAGAAAAAAAGCATAGCAATATAGCAATCTGTTTGATATTGTATTATTGCATTAATAATGTCAATAGATGTACAATTCTATACTATAAAAATGAAGTATAATTTTGCTACAGTACAGAGAATCTTAATATATACATAACAATTAAAAGCATTCCACCACCCACATAAACAATAACAATCACAAATGCAAATTCTCAGCTGATGTCAACTATAGGTAGCATAGTGAGTTACCAGTCGATATCTATAGATGTCTATATCATATACCCAGCTTATGGATGTTGCATAAGATAGTCTTTAATAACCCTATACTGACGTTCAGTACTATTGAAAATCCAATATACTGTTATCGCCCAGGTTTTTACCCTACTACAGTAGCTCAGGCCTACTGCCAATTTGTTGCCATGGACATGGGCAGATTGGAGTGGTATAAAATGGATTGATGGTCTGACAGTAGTGATTGTGGATTCTGTCCGTGGCTGTGTGATTTAAGAATGTAAAGTCCTTCTGGGCCGTGTTTCTGAGGCAGAGCACCTCCAGAGTGCAGCACCTGGCACCAGTGCTACATTCGGTGTTCCACCCAACATCCCTGCATCCCTGCACAGAGGTAGGTCATCATTGTAAATAAGAGTGTGTTCTTAACGGACTTGCCTAGTTAAATAAAGGTGAACTAAAAATAAACAGAGAAGGGATCCCTAACTCATGGAGCACCCTGCCCTGAACCACGTCCTCCTCCTGCCCAATCCTCCACTCTGTTCCTCTGTCTCTCTCAACCCTATCACAACCTCTAGATGTCTTTCTCACCGTGGTCTCTCCATCTCTCTCTACCAAGACTCAGCCCATCTCTTTCTCTAGGCAACGTGCATGTACTATTATTCTTTGGGGAATTGATGATGTCTTGTGCTTCCCGAGATACACAGAATAATATGTTGCACTACCTTTTAAAGAAAAGCAGCATGTACTGTACATTCAACATATGCATATGCATGTATGTTTCCATTACTAAGGATTAATGAATGGATGTACAGTGTATTTCCATGGACAGTCGTGAATAAAACAACAACAAAGCAACAAAGTTTAACTGGAGTAACACAACACACATATCTCAGGCAATATCTGCAGTAGTGAGTTTGAAACTAGGAATCCTCCATAGGGTAGCATAATTGTTGCCTTACTGGTGGGGTTACTGAGGAAAACTTTGAGCTGATTGAGACTTAATGACTCCCAATTTAGGTTAAATTAGCTAACTAAGAAATGTAGAATACAGTACTCATTTGGTTCGTCTGTGGGGAATAGGCAAGGACAAGCTGAATTAATCAGTGACATTCTCCATTGTAACCTCATTAGGGACAAGGAGTGTAGATTTCTGCTAAGTCACCTTCACATGGAGAGAGGGAAGAATTGCTCCTAAGATGCTCTGTTAATTTACTACTACAAAAAATACTAGCTGCCGGCTAAATTTAGATTTAAAAAAAAACATTTTTATAAATAATGATTAGAACAGAGATGGTGAAATTAGAACATGAATCAAATGACAAAGCTACGTCCTTTAATATGTCTTATACTTAGGTAGACAGTAGGCCTTTAGTAGTCAGGTAGAGACAGAAATAGATCATTTGAGCATAATAAAAGGCTCAGTTGCTCAAGTCCTCCTGGAATTCACTGACAGTTTACTGATCCCCTTGAATCTATTTCAAAATATGAATAACAGATCTGTAATTCCTTGTATTATATTCTTCTGGCTAAGCTCCTTGCAATATAATATTTGAAATCATATGGCCTAAAGAAATGTTTGTTTTGTAACATTAGAATATTAGCATAATATTAGCATAATAGCATAATATAGCATAATTCAAGGGAACATCTTGACGGATGTGTATTGCATTTATGTGCTGAAAATAAAGCATTACTATAAGTATAAAGGATATGATGATGCATTTGAAACATAGCTTGACCTTTATCACTGTTCAAACAGGATGTGCTGCAGTCACAGCTTAAGGTATTAGAGGTTTTAAATGTCAAAGCATTACCTCTGTTTGTCATGCTGCAGACCACATGGAGATTTGTGTTTGAACAAGTGCACACGCATATATCAACACAAACCGTTGTGACGTACTGTACAGTATGCTTGGCAAGGCCAACCACCCCCTTGACAGTGACTGTCATCTTTCATAGAACTCCACAACAAAGGAGAGCAATCCGTAATTCAGTGGGTAAATGTGTATACACTCTCTCTCTCTTTCTTTCTCTTTCTGTGTGTCTGGGGGTGTTGATGAATAGTGGTGATTAGTTGTGAGAGGCAATGTGAGAGCAGTTTGCAGGATTACAAGCCATCACAAGGATGGAAGACAATCACTGAGGCAGAAAATAACTTTCATAAAGAGTCTACATTTAAATAATACACACCACATACAAACAAGACCTGATAGGCCCAGGGTGCTGTAATGGGTTACGTAAAAATAATTTCAACATGGACAGCTGAGGAACAAATTAAACCCCAATGCTGGTTCCCAACAAGAAATATAAAACCGAAAAAATCATTGCCATGTTTCAAATCAAAACCAGCAGTCACTGGTGATATCAGCGTGTCAGTGTGATATCATTCAAAATTCCACAGCTGAAACTAAATAACACTGTCTATAGAAAGTTTATGGAAGAAAAACTGAGCATTGTTAAATAAGTAAATAAGATGTACTATAATAACTGCATGTTTACAACTACATTGGTTGGCTTGACTGTCATCTGAATGCGGTGTACCTAAGAAACGCCTAACTTATGCAAGGCTTGCGGTCATTCAAATCAAGTTTTATTTGTCACATGCTTTGTAAACAGCAGATGTCGATGAACAGTGAGGGACCCTCCCCAACAATGCAGAGAGAAAGACAATAGAGAAATAATAGAAAAGTAAATAAAGTAATAAGAAAAGTAATAATAAATACACGAGTAAAGATGACTTGGCAATACACACAGATGTTGTGACTTGACTTTCATTATAGTTTTTCTCCATTGCTAAAACACTAAAACCCATTGGCTGTACAAAGTTCTCAGTTGCCTGGACTCATTTAGCTAATTATGCAGTCTGTTGTCAATACCTTAAACCATTTCACATGGTAAAACACAATTTGCAGATCTCACTTAGACTTTTCAGCAAAGCTCTAAACACATGATCATTCTCATAACACACTCTCCACTCTAATGCACATGTCATCCATACTGGTAAACACAAGTGGCAACAATCAAATACAAATAGAGAACATATGTCATTGATTGAACACAACCACTCAAAATTGATTTAACCTGTTTCAAATGCTGCGACACAACCAATATAAGCCAGTTCAGAGAGCAAACAGGTTGTTGAAGGTGGGAAGGAGAAAGTCTGAGAATGGATACTGTAGTACAGTGCATTGTAGGCTGTATACTGTACAATGGACAGATTGTATGGCCCTGAACATTGTGCTTTCCATTTATTACAGTAACAGTACTGACGGCTCAATAGATTTTGACTGGTTGCAGGTTCATATCAACAAAGAACAAGAATTACAGTATCACAGAGACAATGGACAAGTTTGTGAGATGCAGGGTACAGTACTGTAAAAATAGGGGTACAAGGAGGAGGAAGAACAAAAAATAAAATTGCAAAGAGCAAAGCAGAGTAGTAATTTCTGATCAATTTTGAGCTACTATGATAGAACATGTTTTCGTTCATCAAAAGACAATGACAGAAAAATATGAATATTTTTTTAGAATAAAAATGTACTTCTCCCTGAGAATTGTATGTTTTGAACAATGTGTTTTCTATTTTTCGGTGTATTGTTTACTGACTGCTTGAGAGTGTATATCATTTTGATCACTTTGTTTATGATTTGAGAGCAGTGTTTGATTTTGAACATTCGCCTCAAACTGTTTTGAGGCGAATGTTTCATTTTGCAAGAGGAGTCAGAGGTTATGTAAATAGTGCTTGAAGATGAGGTTTTGTGTTTAATGTTTTCAGGAAATGGAGCAAGGTTTCAGAAATTTTGTTTTAGCAATTGAGAAAAACTGTAATCTGATGACTGTTATTTATTTAATCCAATAACTATGTTTTTTAAATGTTTTTTATTTATTTAACCTTTATTTAACTAGGCAAGTCAGTTATGAACATATTCTTATTTTAATTGTTACCCGATTAAATGAATTATGTAACAATTAACCCATTAGGAATTTGGGGCACCACAGAAGAGGTTGTTTAAAGAGTTAACGTCTCCTGAATTAAATTCTATAAGGTATATATCTATTACATCGATAAATAGTCGTCTTATTAATCATTACCTCTTATCATATCATCATTCTGAACAGTCGTAACCTTCTTGGATCTGCAAAAACCCCAGCCTTACCTATGATTCAGTACTACACAAATTGGTTTCATTATTTATTTACTAGATAACTAAATAATAACAGGATAACATGCACACTTTATACATGACACAAAGGTCCCTAGCGGACGTTTAGAAGATGGCGACTTTTTACACAACGACATGAGAGAGAGAGAGAGAGAGAGAGAGAGAGAGAGAGAGAGAAAGACACTTACCGTTTATATATTTCAGAACTATCCTCATAGTAGTCAAATAGTTTGCACACAAACCGCCACCCATTTGGAATAAGAAATCATGAATGTATTTACGTGTGAATGCCTTTGTTTACTGTTCATCTCTGTCGGGAACCAGCCCTCCTTAAGAAGGTTGTTGGCCTTTCAGCGGCAAGATTGTATGGCTCTGATTGTCCGAAAGGTGTCATCCCTTTCCCGTCTTCTACTGTTGTTCACTCTGGAAGAAAGCTAGCCAGCGGTGTCGACGGTTCCCATTATGTGATGAGCGTAGTAGAATAGTCTCACTTAGATGAGCTTTTCTAGATATTTGACTCAAGACAGCTAATCAGCTGTCTCAGTGATTGTCTGAGAGGGGAGTTTGTTTTCCCCCTTGTGTTGGTATTCAGGATTCGGACCACAATGGACATGAGCTGCAGCTCGCCGTCTTTCTGGTCTAAAGGAAGGAGAGTTTATTTCTTCACCTCATGTTGAGGTTCAAAGTTCAAACCACTTCAAACGTGTAGCTCCTGTCTCACGTTTCCTGGTCTCTGAGATTCAGTGTTTAAACCACTTTAGACGTGGGCTGCAATTCCTTGTCTTTCATGGTCTGAAATATTAACTCTCAGCCAGTCCTTTTAAGCACTCTGATCAAAAAGGACGGTTCCATCAGGCTGAAACGCTCTTCTGACCTCACTCGGGGCATGGCTACTTACTATGCACAAAGTTATGTTGAACTATTTTCTCTTATGGTTCCTAAAATCATGTCCCTATCTTAACAATAATACTTAGATCATTTTTCATATTACATGCACAATGTATTGGATGGAAACTTTCCAAGTTACCGTATTTCATCCATACCATTTTTAATGGCATCACAAAATAAAAACCAATATGGCATTCTTCTCCTACCTTAATTTACAACAGAGTGTGGAGGTGTTCCCCCACACCAGGGTTCCCTCCTCCCCTCTCCTGTTGGTGAGAGAAGGTCTGGTTACTGTCAGCCATTGCCAAGCTGATCTGACCCATTCTGATCCTCACAGGCCAGTCATGACACAGAATACATGTGCTGAGTCGATGTGTAGGGGTACAAGGTAATTGAGGTAGATACACAATTATACAAAAGTATGTGGACACCCCTTCAAATTAGTGGATTAAGCTATTTCATCCGCAACCGTTGCCTACTGGTGTATAAAATAGAGCAAACAGCCATGCAATCTCCACAGACAATCATTGGCAGTAGAATGGCCTTACTGAAGAGCTCAGTGACTTTCAACGTGGCACTGTCATAGAATGTCACCTTCACAAAAAATCAGTTCGTTAAATTTCTGCCCTGCTAGAGCTGGCAATTGTAAGTGCTGTTATTGTGAAGTGGAAACGTCTTGGAGCAACAATGGCTCAGCCGTGAAGTGGTCGGCCACACAAGCTCACAGAAGGGGACCACAGAGTGCTGAAGCACGTAGCACTTAAAAATCGTCTGTCCTCGGTTGTAACGACTTCCAAACTGCCTCTGTATGCAATGTCAGCACAATAACTGTTTGTCGGGAGCTTCATGAAATGGGTTTCCATGACCGAGTAGCCACACACAAGCCTAAGATCACCATGCACAATGCCAAGCTTCAGCTGGACTGGCATTGTCCAATGGACTAATTTAGGTTTGGCGGATGCCAGGAGAACGCTACCTGCCCCAATGCATAGTGCCAAATGTAGAGTTTGGTGGAGGAGGAATAATGATCTCGGGCTGTTTTTCATGGTTCGGGTTAGGCCCCATAGTTCCAGTGACAGGACATTTTAATGCTACAGCATACAATGACATTCTAGACGATTCTGTGCTTCCAACATCGTGGCAACAGTTTGGGGAAGGCCCTTTCTTGTTTTTGCATGACAATGACCCCATGCACAAAGCGAGGTCCATACAGAAAGGGTTTGTTGAGATCGTTGTGGTTTAACTTGACTGGCCTGCACAGAGCCCTGACCTCAACCCCATCGAACACCTTTGGGATGAATTGGAACGTCGACTGCGAGCCAGGCCTAATCACCCAACATCAGTGCCTGACCTCACTAATGCTCTTGTGGCTGATTTGGATGCAAGTCCCTTCAGCAATGTTCAAACATCTAGTGGACAGCCTTCCCAGAAGAATGGAGGCTGTTATAGCAGTTAAGGGGGGACCAACTCCATATTAATGCCCATGATTTTGGAATGAGGTGTTTGAAGAGCTGGTGTCCGCATACTTTTGGTCATGGAGTGTATGTACACATAACTAGGAATAAAGGGACAGATAATAAACAGTAGAAGCAGCATATGTGATGAGTCAAAAACGTTTGTGCAAAAAGGGTCAATGCAGATAGTCTGGGTAGCTATTTGGTTAACTATTTAGCAGTCTTATGGCTTGGGGGTAGAAGCTGTTCAGGGTTCTTTTGGTTCCAGACATGGTGCATCAGTACCGCTTGCCGTGAAGAGAGAAAAGTCCATGACTTGGGTGGCTGGAGTCTTTGACAATTTTCAGGGCCTTCCTCTGACACCGCCTGGGATTGAGGTCCTGGATGGTAGGGAGCTCGGCCCCACTTATGTACTGGACTCTACGCACTACCCCCTGTAGCCTTGGATGTCAAGCAGTGTCCATACCAAGTGGTGACGTAGCCAGTCAATACGCTCTCAACGGTGCAGATGTAGAACCTTTTGAAGATCTGAGGTTCTGAGCGCCCATGAGAAATCTTTTCAACCTCCTGAGAGGCAAGAGGCATTGTCATGACTGTATTGGTGTGTGTGGACCATGATAGATCCTTAGTGGACACCGAGGAACTTGAAGCTCTCAAACCAAGCTCTTCATCCAATGCAGATCTGCATGCAGCAAAACCTACTGTACTACGATATGGTTTCTTTCTTTCTAGAGTAATTGGAGAACTTCCTTTACTAGCTTTGTTGGTGACTTAATTTCCTCCATGACGTTATTATGATTATTTATTTGAGGTATGCCATATATGACTTCATTGCCATGATGGATGTCTTGCTGCACTTTCAATGCCGTGGTTGTTTTTATGTGCACTTTGGAGAATGCATCACCATAATTAGATAATTTCTCTTATAAGTGAGCTGAATGAAAAGTCATTAGTGTGAAGCAACGCAGGCTGGAGGATTGTGTTACACTCTTTCACAACACCATTCATCAGAAAGCGTCACAAACTCAATTCATTAGTGTTTTATGACGTGGTGTGACTGGCATTGAGTGAAGGGAGAGTTAGTTAACATTAGCCTATAGGTATTACATTGCATATTTGATCATATTGCAGCAACCAGGGTGGTTTCAGCGATTAAGCTTCCACTTCATCCACTTGTCTTGAGATGTTTTCCTTTCACTCATAATAACAGCAGTGTGCATGTAACCATCCCATCCCACAGACCTGGTGGATTTTTAAAGAAAACACTTGGCACATATTTAAAGGCAAGTGGTATGGTCAATCACTGAGGAGAGCAATAGTGAATCCGTTCTCCAAGGAGAGGGCACACTTCACAGTGCACAAGGGAACAAACATGACTATATTAGGCAACAGTTTTGTCAATGTGTCTTTTGATTGTATGTAGCCTAGTGGAGGTAGTTGCATCTAGCGTCATGCAAGGATGCAGGGTTCATAGGGGTGGCTTCCAGGTTATTCTAGGCGTCTCCCTCCCTGTATAGGCCTCTTTCCATGTATCCTGGCCAGGGACTCTACAGTGTCAAGTGACTGTCGCTGTCCACGCTGTCCTGGTGCTGAAAATAGGAATTCCGATTATATCGCTGAATCGCCTCAATAGTGCTGAATTGCTTGTTTGTTTATTTACTGCCAATGAATCCCAACAGATAAAAGTGAGCTATAGGTAGCCTGCTGTAACCCGATGGTATCATTGACAGTATTGTTCCAGATTGTGTGGCAGGTGTAAACAAGTGTTGTACTGAGAGGCAATCCAGCGTTGTCTTTACTTTACTTTGCTCCTATAAATCGCTCTGGATAAGAGCGTCTGCTAAATGACTAAAATGTAAATATAAACTTCCTGAGGTGAAAAAATAACTTCCTCAGCAAACTCCCCATGACTTTGAAAGGCTTTGAAGGACATGCTGTCTCCCCCTCTCACGAGGAGAATTCATTAGCTAGTATTAAATATGAGCAAGACTATGTGATTTATCAAATACACCCATGTATAAAATACACCTAGCATAGCCTAGGCTACTAGCTATTTAGCGTTAAGCGCAACAGTATGGTTCTCATTCATGGGGTATTGGGAGTGATTTCAGGAAGTGCATGTGGCCATTGTGCCACCAGTGAATATTTCACGACTCTTATGGCTATTGCGCGTGTTCCTAAAATAACCCACCATCAGCATTTCTCCGTCTTCCCCCTTCAACCAGCACATGGTTACAGTCAAGTAGGCGGCACCAATAGTGTAGTTAGAACTAGGTATGCAAGCACATCAGACAGCCGCAGGTTGCTGCTATTGCAGCAGGAGCAATAGGACTAGTCACGGATCTGAGGTTAATAAGTGGGAGGAATGGCTTGAGATTAAACAACAACAACAAAAAGCAACGAGAGATGAGCAATATCTGACAGTCTTGTTGGAAATTGCTGCAGTGCTCTTTTCCCAGGTGTAGTGTATTATCATACAGATGAACTAAACTGGGCAACGGAGTCTCATGTCACATGTGCTTCATAGGAAGAAACGGGGCATCTGCAAGCTGGATCTGGAGGAGGATGCTGCGGCAAATGATACACAGAGGGCTCAAAGCTTCTTTCTACTGGCTGGGCTTATTTGTTAGTAGGCATCCGGTTTTTTTCCTCACCGTTCCCGCAGTCTTAACCATCATTTTCGGGTCTACAGTCCTGAGCAGATTCAAGCCCGAAACGGACCTCGAGATACTGGTTGCCCCGACCCACAGTTTTGCTAAAGTAGAGCGGAGTCTTGCGAACAGCCTTTTCCCCATCGACCAGTCTAAAAACAAGCTGTATTCCGACCTGCACACCCCCGGCAGATATGGCAGACTGATTCTACTGGCCAAGTCTGGGGGAAATATATTGGAGCTCGCCGACCAGGTCCTGCAGGTTCACAAGCAGGTGTTGGATTTGAGTGTTAATTACAAGGGATTCAATTACACTTTCGCTCATCTCTGTGTCCTGAGCCATCAGGATAAGCGATGCATCTTGGATGATATAATTACGATATTCGAAGATATCCGTTTAGCTATTCTGTCGAATTATACTTTCTCGAAGGTGCCCGTGAGCTATCCAAATACAACCTTAAAGGTAAGAAGGCGAGAATTCTGTTTTATTATAGTAAAATGATAGGCTACAATGTTTCTGTTGGCCGCAAGCATCAATTACCGATTTGAGTGTCAGAGAACGTGACTGACACGCTGTGTTATTTAAAAAAAGAACGAATTACTTGGATTAGCAGTGGGACAATGTTTCTGTAATGAGACCATAACCCACTGTCTGAAACCTGCAATAATTTCTCAATGAACGCAATAGTTGTATTCACTAAGCCTATTATGTAGGTTGCTGATGTCTTCATATCAGGCAGTCAAGGCAAGGAAACACTCAGAATAGATTGATTGAATTGCCGGTGTGTAGGCTAATTGTTAGCTGCAGGTTGTGAATTGGCGGCACAGCCCTGCACTGCTCCAGTATACAGGGAATATCCCCCTTCCTATTCTGATGCAGTGTCTTTCTCCCTCTCCTGCACATATATAATGACATAGCTGATAGACTAGTAAGGGCCTGCATCCCGTCTTCCCCTGTAAAATATTGTTATGCCTCCTAAATGTATGCTGTGATTGCAGCCCTCTGCAGATGTATTGCTAGGCTGCTAGGCTACCTATGCCCATGTCATTTTAAACAGTAGGTTATAAATTAGGTTTATATTTTAATCAGCTGTTACACAGTTACAACAGGTAGCCTAATTTTACAACAGGTGACCAGATCTGTTGCTAGTAACATGGCACATTGAGCCCATTAGATTAATGAGTGTAGATAGAGCCTTAGGTAATAATCTACCCTGAGTGAGACTATTATGCTGGGTAACATGAGTAGCCTAGTCACCGAGTGGAAAACTGTACTGTACAAAATAATGCCTTTGCTACACAGAGCATCTTAAATTGCAAGGCACATGTCTAGCTACTGTGTCTCCTCCAATATGAGCATTTCTAGTGTGAGCTAGCTAATTCTCCTGCACCAGGCCTAGCTGTGTAATGCACTTGGGCCTGCACTGTTAATTCATACTGGGCTGTCCCTAAATCACTTCTAGACAGCACATCCTACTACCGTTCATTCCTCTGCATCCAAGGCCACGGTCTCCACGCATTACTATTGCAGCTAGTTGCCTGTTTCCCCATATGTCTCTGGCCCTTGTCCTCCCATTGCCACCAACCCTTTTCACCTCATCTGGGTAAAAGGCTTCCGTTTTAAGGTTGGAATATACTGACCATGTACTGACCTTCTTTTCCACCCCTCTTTGGCAGATACTTCCATGCGTTGTCTGGTTATCGTCTGCATCATTGATACTCCCCGTCTGTCTGAGCTGAATGTCTTGACACATTTGTTGCTCTTCATTCAGTGCTGTGATGTCAGCTGGGGGCTTTATTCATGTGCTTACTAGTCTGATGCTAAACCAAGCCATGGCACTGCACTATGAACGTTTACATCTCTGGTTGGTATGTCAGACTTTCATGTCGTCTGCTTGTTAGAGGAGTCTTTGTGGTGTGGGGTTGGCTATAAATGTTCAGGTCCACTGTTTTGAGAAGTTCTTACTGATTACTCCATCTACATGATCATGATAGGGAATGAATGGCAATAATACCAGGAAATTCCCTGTTCTGCTGACAGTGCAAGTGGTATTTAATTACAATACCCCATGGAATCATTCATTTTCTGACGTTAGAGTTGTACAATCGACATCAAGTATTGTATTGAAGAGATCCAGGATTGTCTGTACAGTACAGTAGGCTGCAGATTACAAATAGTGATCAAATCAGACCAGCTAGGGCCCTTGTCCGAAATGAACAAACAATGCTCTATTAAATTAGCATAATTCCACAATTGGCTGACAAGTTAACTGTTCCCCCACTTGTCTAGGAGATCCATCTTCTCTGGAGGACAGTTAAGTGGTGTCCTGTATTTCATCTCCACATATCAGTCACCTTCTGGGGGAATGAATATCACGGCATCCCTATACTAGCGGCGTGCTGAACTGATAGGACAAAATATGCCTTTCTAAAAACAACTCGGCAGCCAGTGATTGGTTTAACGTATGTCTTATTCAACAGTGTTTTAGGAATCATACAGTACAGTGCATGTGCTCTGATTCTGTAGTAGCTGTACTAACCAGACTTTTTCAGGCATGATTCCCAGATACACAATTTACTATAGTATAAATGATGGGAATAGTTTATCATAGTGCAATTTTACTATTGCTTAGTAAATATGATATTACACATTATTTATTTTACCGTAAAATGTATTCAATGTGTCATCTCTCCTGCAGGGAATTCATGCATTATGTAATGGTTGATTGATGGGTCATAGTGTTTAAATCATTCACAAGATAATCATAATCCAAAAACATAACCGACTATTGTTATTTCAGGTAACAGAAACCAAACAGCGTATCACCAGCTATACTCTGTAGGGACTTGAGATTCATCTGTCAGTGTGTCTGATAGTATCCTGTCTGCTGTGCTCCATATCCCAGGACGGTCGTGTCTCTTTCATCGGCCACCAGCTGGGTGGAGTGGCCTTCTCGCCCAACAGCCGAGACCAGCAGGTGAAGTTTGCCCGTGCCGTCCAGATCACCTACTACCTCCGCAATCATGGCCCCGTGGTTCAGGACGTCATCGCAGAGAAGTGGGAGAACGCCTTCTGCGCCCTCATCACGCGCCTGTCCACGCTCAGTGAGGACCTGCACATCCAGTCTCTCACCTCCTTCAGCCTGTGGAGGGACTTCCACCAGACGGGAGTGCTGGCTAAAGGGGAGGTGTTGGTCAGCATGGTGCTCCTCCTGCTGGCAGCCACCATCTCCAGCTCCATGAGGGACTGCCTGAGGGGGAAGCCCTTCCTGGGTCTACTGGGTGTGCTCACAATAGCCATCGCCAACGTGACTGCAGCTGGCATCTTCTTCATCTCCGACGGGAAGTTTAACTCCACGCTGCTGGGGATCCCCTTCTTTTCCATGGGTGAGTCTGGAGCTGCTTAGTCTTATCAGGGGCAGCCATGTTGCTGATTGGGGAAAAGATTAGGGTAATTGGCTGCTGAGGGCTTCCTCAAAGAGGGCCACCCCTTCCTCCACTGATTGTTTTCAGTTTGTTTTGGTGGGAGTGTGTTGAATTGTGTTTGTGTGTATGTGTGTGTATGTGTATGTGTATAAGTGTATGTGTGTGTATATGTGTGTGTGTTTGTGTGTGCCTGTCTTGCATATATGTGAGTGTATCTAATATCAGTACAACAATGCTCGATATTTCCCAAATAATCATCAGATAAATGTTTTAATCAACTATGAAATCACAATTAAAATGCATTGTATTACGTATGTTACAAAGCACTGCTGTACATCATCTAATGGCTGCAATAAAAAAGCCTGACTATTTATTGTTTGTATGAAAACTTTGAACTGAGTTATGACAATCTTAACAATAACAAATTGCAGGCTACTTATAACATGTATATTTTCTAAATCGATAAACTCTTTATGAAAGTGCCAGCATCTACAAACATCTCCGTCTTAATTGTCCCATTGTCTGTGGAGGGTAATACAAGTTTCCAGGCAGAGTTTTTACTCAAACCATTCTAAGCCACAGTATCACAAGGCGATCTCCTGTGTATATGTGGTTTTCTGCCATATGCAGTAACCTATTTTCCCAGTCTGAAAGGTTCAGAAGTCAGTCAATCCCTGGAGACTAAACTACTCTGACGTAAATAAAGTTTAAGTAAGAAGCAGGAACAGGAGGCAGAGGCATCTGGGTGACCTGCAGGTTGTGTCTCACCAGGGAAAGGGAGGAGGAGAGACAGAGTCAGGGAGGAATGGCGGGAGGATAGACATAGGCAGGGAGGAACTTAATTAAAGAGGCAATCTGCAGTTGCTACAGCCATTTTTTGTATTTATAAATGAATGATATGTCCCCATTTATTCATGAAGAAAATAACTTATTCATGTCTCATGAGCTTAGTTCACCTGTTGTACCCCATCAGAACTCAAAATATAAAATATAATTTACTCCAATGTTAGTTAACAATGTAAATTTAAACAAACACTATGCAGCTTTAAAACATGATTAAAACTAATGTTGATATCGTGGATGGTCAGTCCTTGCATCCATAGCTCAGTCTATGAGTTTGAGAGTGGTTGTAACGGTTTTCTAGTGGTGATGAGAGAGAGTCGGACCAAACTGCAGCGTGTCGATTGCGATCCATGTTTAATATACCAAAGAAACACGAACTTACAAAAAAACAATAAACGAAACCGAAACAGCCTATCTGGTGCAAACTAACAACGAGTACACATAGGACACTAAGGACAATCACCCACGACAAACTCAAAGAATATGGCTGCCTAAATATGGTTCCCAATCAGAGACAACGAACGAGCACCTGCCTCTGATTGAGAACCACTCCAGACAGCCATAGACCTTGCTAGACAACCCACTAAGCTACAATCCCAATACCACCACCAAAACCCCAAGACAAACACACCACAATTACAAAAACCCCATGCCACACCCTGGCCTGACCAAATACATAAAAATAAACACAAAATACTTTGACCAGGGCGTGACAGAACCCCCCTAAGGTGCGGACTCCCGAACGCACCTCAAAACAATAGGGAGGGTCCGGGTGGGCGTCTGTCCATGGTGGCGGCTCCGGCGCGGGGACGTGGACCCCACTCCTTTAATGTCTTAGTCCCCTCTCCCTTCGTCCCTGGATAGTCCACCCTCGCCCGACCATGGCCTAGTAGTCCTCACCCAGAACCCCACTGGACTGAGGAACAGATCGGGACTGAAGGACAGCTCGGGACCGAGGCAGCTCGGGACTGAGGGGAAGCTCGGGAGTGAGAGAAAGCTCAGGAGTGAGAGAAAGCTCAGGAGTGAGAGGAAGCTCAGGAGTGAGAGGAAGCTCAGGAGTGAGAGGAAGCTCAGGAGTGAGAGGAAGCTCAGGAGTGAGAGGAAGCTCAGGAGTGAGAGGAAGCTCAGGAGTGAGAGGAAGCTCAGGAGTGAGAGGAAGCTCAGGAGTGAGAGGAAGCTCAGGAGTGAGAGGAAGCTCAGGAGTGAGAGGAAGCTCAGGCAGGTAGATAGATCTACCAGCTCCTGGCTGGCTGGTGGTTTCAGCAGATCCTGGCTGACTGGCAGATCCTGGCTGACTGGCAGATCTGGAAGAGTCTGGTTGACTGGCAGATCTGGAAGAGTCTGGTTGACTGGCAGATCTGGAAGAGTCTGGTTGACTGGCAGATCTGGAAGAGTCTGGTTGACTGGCAGATCTGGAAGAGTCTGGTTGACTGGCAGATCTGGAAGAGTCTGGCTGACTGGCAGATCTGGAAGAGTCTGGCTGACTGGCAGATCTGGAAGAGTCTGGCAGACTGGCGATGCTGGGCAGACCGGCGGCGCCGGGCAGACTGGCGGCGCCGGGCAGACTGGCGGCGCCGGGCAGACTGGCGACGCTGGGCAGACTGGCGGTGCTGGGCAGACTGGCGGTGCTGGGCAGACTGACGACGCTGGGCAGACTGACGATGCTGGGCAGACTGGCGATGCTGGGCAGACTGGGGGCACTGGCGGCGCTGGGCAGACTGGCGGCACTAGCTGCTCCATATAGGCTGACAGCTCTGGCGGCTTCTTACAGACTGACCGCTCTGGCGGCTCCGTGCTGACTGGCAGCTCCTTGCAGACTGGCAGCTCCTTACAGACTGACAGCTCCGTGCAGACTGACAGCTCCGTGCAGACTGACAGCTTCGTGCAGACTGGCTGCTCCATGCAGACTGGCTGCTCCATGCAGACTGACAGCTCTGGCTGCTTCATGCAGACTGACAGCTCTGGCTGCTCCATGTAGACTGGCTGCTTCATGCAGACTGGCAGCTCGGGCTGCTTCATGTAGACTGACAGCTCTGGCTGCTCCATGCGGACTGACAGCTCTGACTGCTCCATGCAGACTGACAGCTCTGGCTGCTTCATGCAGACTGGCAGCTCTGGCTGCTCTATGTAGACTGGCTGCTTCATGCAGACTGGCAGCTCGGGCTGCTTCATGTAGACTGACCGCTCTGGCTGCTCCATGCGGACTGACAGCTCTGGCTGCTCCATGCAGACTGACAGCTCTGGCTGCTCCATGCAGACTGACAGCTCTGGCTGCTCCATGCGGACTGACAGCTCTGGCTGCTCCATGCGGACTGACAGCTCTGGCTGCTCCATGTAGACTGGCTGCTTCATGCAGACTGGCAGCTCGGGCTGCTTCATGTAGACTGACAGCTCTGGCTGCTCCATGTAGACTGGCTGCTTCATGCAGACTGACAGCTCTGGCTGCTCCATGCAGACTGACAGCTCTGACTGCTCCATGCAGACTGACAGCTCTGGCTGCTTCATGCAGACTGGCAGCTCTGGCTGCGCTGAACAGGCGGGAGACTCCTGCAGCGCTGTGTCGGAGGAAGGCTCTGGCTGCGCTAAACAGGCGGGAGACTCCGGCAGCGCAGGAGAGGAGAAAGGCTCTGGCTGCGCTAAACAGGCGGGAGGCTCCGGCAGCGCTGTAGAGGAGGAAGGCTCTGGCTGCGCTAAACAGGCGGGAGACTCCAGCAGCGCAGGAGAGGAGAAAAGCGCTGGCTGCGCTGAACAGGCGAGGCACACTGAAGGCCTGGTGCGTGGTGCTGGAACTGGTGGTACTGGATCGAGGACACGCACAGGAAGCCTGGTGCGGGGAGCTGCTACCGGAGGGCTGGGGTGTGGAGGTGGTACTGGATAGACCGGACCGTGCAGGCGCACTGGGGCTCTTGAGCACCGAGCCTGCCCAACCTTACCTGGTTGAATGCTCCCGGTTGCCCTGCCAGTGCGGCGAGGTGGAATAGCCTGCACTGGGCTATGCAGGCGAACCGGAGACACCGAGCGCAAGGCTGGTGCCATGTAAGCCGGCCCAAGGAGACGCACTGGGGACCAGATGCGTAGAGCCGGCTTCATGGCATTTGGCTCGACGCTCAATCTAGCCCGGCCGATACGCGGAGCTGGAATATACCGAACCGGGCTGTGCACCCGCACTGGAGACACCGTGCGCTCCACAGCATAACACGGTGCCTGCCCGGTCTCTCCAGCCCCCGGTAAGCACAGGGAGTTTGCGCAGGTCTCCTACCTGGCATAGCCATACTCCCTGTAAGCCCCCCAAGAAATTTTTGGGGCTGACTCTCGGGCTTCCATCCGCTCTGCCGTGCTAGCTCCTCATAATGCCGCCTCTCTGCTTTTGCTGCCTCCAGCTCGGCTTTGGGGCGACAATAATCTCCAGGCTCATTCCAGGGTCCTTTACCGTCCAATTCCTCCTCCCATGTCCATAACTCCAGGTGGTGCAACCTCTCCCACTGTAGCTGCTGCTGCTCCTGCTGCTGCTGCCTCTGTTGCCTCTTCTCCTGTTGCTCCTTTGGGCGGCTACACTCCCTGGTTTAGCCCAGGGTCCTCTCCCGTCGAAGATCTCCTCCCATGACCAGAAATCCTTGGTGAGCATCTCCTTTTTCGGCTGCTCCTGCCTGTTGACACGCCGCTTGGTCCGTTGGTGGTGGGTGATTCTGTAACGGTTTTCTAGTGGTGATGAGAGAGAGTCGGACCAAACTGCAGCGTGTCGATTGCGATCCATGTTTAATATACCAAAGAAACACGAACTTACAAAAAAACAATAAACGAAACCGAAACAGCCTATCTGGTGCAAACTAACAACGAGTACACATAGGACACTAAGGACAATCACCCACGACAAACTCAAAGAATATGGCTGCCTAAATATGGTTCCCAATCAGAGACAACGATAAGCACCTGCCTCTGATTGAGAACCACTCCAGACAGCCATAGACCTTGCTAGACAACCCACTAAGCTACAATCCCAATACCACCACCAAAACCCCAAGACAAACACACCACAATTACAAAAACCCCATGCCACACCCTGGCCTGACCAAATACATAAAAATAAACACAAAATACTTTGACCAGGGCGTGACAGTGGTTACATTTCTCCAGCCCCGTCCCTTAGCTTGTCACTGAAACAGAGAGCGCTTTGTTATTGTTTCAACCGCTAATTGCTGCTTTAAATCACTAAATACACGTGACAGGTCCTCCGAGACTGAAGATTTCCACCACCCACCACCAGGGATGACACTGTAGTTTCTCACAAAGTAAACAAAGACTATACTTGACTCCATCCTTGTCCAACATTTGTTTTGTCATTATCCTCGAAATGAATGCAACGTGATTATCGCCAGACTCAAAGTCCAAATGATATTTTAGTTATGTAATGTTAAATCATCTGACAAATCGTACTTAACCAATTAACGATAGTCTTTTTGGACTGGGCCAAACCCCATGAGGGCAGTCGACTCTCACCACACGTCAGTGGACAACTGTAAGATGAGACAGCCAGACTGTCTTAACACAGTGCACCTTTTCATGTCTTTTACCAACTATGTCTACCTGGGATGTCATCTTAGTGAAGCCAATTACTGTATTGCTGAGCTTGTCAGTTCTCGTCTCCCTGGGTAGATAGTTGTTAACTGGAGGAAAAGAGGGAGGAGAGAGGGCTTTGTGCCAGGACTCATGAAACGTACATGTCACCACTGGCAGGGCACTGCCTGTTGTTCTCTCTGCACCAAATGAGCTGTGGACATTCACCTTACCTACTGTACTGTAACTCACACACTATTCACTTTGCTGTAAAATAAGTACTTACTTTCTGCAGTTCTTCTGAATCCTCTGTTTTACAACGTGTTATTCTTTGTCCTAGAAAGATTTCGCTCGCACTACTAAAACATAAATCATTGTAAACAAATTGTTTTAAAGGACAAAATTAAAAAGTGTTGACGCTGTGTGTATGCTGAGCAGAATGGTTCTGCAGGCAGGCACGGTGGCCTTTGTGGGAGTCTTACTCCATTTCAAAGTAATTTCTCCTGTTTCGTGACTACTGAACACTACTCTTGAAGAACTGGTAAAAGCCTACACCTAGTACTTGTATCTAAACCATGCCTCCTAAATCTAGTCCACAGTCAGATCAATCACAGTGAATGCTCTACAGGAAGTCCTTTCTGATTTACAGAGTTTGCATTTTCCTGTCTGGAAAACATAATTCTAGAGGAATTGATTTTATTCCACAGGCTAAGACGAATAGTGACACTGGACACGGCTGGTTACAGGCTTCACACAATGTGGCGAACACTGGTCCTCTGAGACCCAGCTGGCCGCTGATGGACTGGAACGCTGATGACACGTTCATTAATATTATTGTCATAAGCGTAGGATGATGATGATTATGGATGTGACAATTTCTCAGCTATTATGATTATGGCCATAGTATCATGACACAAGGCGAGACCCAGATGCAGACAAAGGAGGCAGATGGTTGGAGTCTTACAATATTTATTAACCAATAGGGGAAGGCAAGAGAATGGTCGTGGACAGGGAAGACTATCAAAAGAGAATAGCAAAAGGAGTACGGGAAAAACACGCTGGTTGACTTGACTAAACATACAAGACGAACTGGCACAGAGAGACAGGAAACAGGGATAAATACACTGGGGAAAATAAGCGACACCTGGAGGGGGTGGAGACAATCACAAGGACAGGTGAAACAGATCAGGGCGTGACAGATAGGGAATACAATCTTCTTTAGGGCTTGATTAGAACCTTTGAGTTGTACTCAGATTAGAGTCCAGGAACAGTCCTATCAGAGAGTGATTGAAGCAGATTTGAGAAACATCCTGAGAGAACTCCACAGTGAATCAATGTCAGGATGAGGGGATGATGTTATTTTAGTGTATGTCAATGGAGACAGTTGTTCCATGTACAGTATACAGTATGGTCGAGTTAGAACCGCTTACATTTTTGAGTGGCCACACTGAAGATACGTGTATATATTTTGTTGGCAAAAGCCTGTCCACCAGGACCAATGAGAATGGAGAAGGAAGCGGTGGGAAGTGAAACAACTGATGTGTTTGGTACCTAATGAGCACACTGAATAATAAGCATGAGTGGAAGTGGGATTTACAGAGAAGAGGGAATAAGTAAACACTGTAGTATAACTGGTTGAGGCTTGATTTTCATTTAGTAGTGTGTTGGTTATTATCATTCATGATCAAAAAGTCCATGGAAAGAATGGATAATGTCGATACACCACCGAAGAAGAAACCACCACATTTACTCATTCCACATAACACATAGATTCCTAAGAGCAGTCCAAGCAATATGATAATGTAGGTTCACAGGCAGCTGATGCACTTCTTGGGCCAATTTGTCACCACTGTTGTGTCACAGACAAGCCATCCGTATTCAGTGCTGTGCTGCTGCTGCCACCAACCTTGAGTCAATGGCCTCAGATAGGGTATGTGTGATACAGACAGACACTTGGTGGGTGTGGCACGCTACCAGAGACAGTCCAGATAACTCCTCCTCAGTACGTCAGCTCATTGATCCAACTCATTACTGTTATTGGCCTTAGACTGGGGAGGAATGTGTGCTATATGCACACACATATGGATGCACGTAGACCCATTGCCTCCAGGGCGCTCCAGCCGGTGACGCCTCCACATATGATTTAAGAAAATCATCAATGATAACACAACTGAAGCTTAAAAGCTTATTTCCATTGTGGTCCAATATATTTTGTTCAAAACATACACTTTCCGATCCAATAAATTGACATCTTTCGGAGAGTAAGAGTGAGAGAGCATTTCTGTGTGTTGTCACACATGCACACATGCTCACACATACACTGGCACTAACACTCGCGTATGCACTACTCACTCAAATATACACCATTACACTAGCAGGCAGCACCTGTCTTGTTTAGAATTGTAAACAGGACAGGGGCTGTGTGGTCATGGCAAACATGCTCAAGTTGCTCCGGGAAGGCATATGACAGTGTCCCCCGCAATCAGTGAGAGAGACCACACACAGACGTGCTCTCTCACTCTTTCTCTCACAAACACAACCACACCCAGAGAGAGAGAGAGAGAGAGAGAGAGAGAGAGAGAGAGAGATTCACACAAATTAATGCACAGAGCAGAGCAGACCGAAAGATGTCAATTTATTGGATCGGAAAGTGTATGTTTTGAACAAAATGTATTGATCTGCTCCTGCTCCAAGGAGAGAGAAAAATATTCAGGGAGACATTAAAGCCATTCTTATGTAGATACTTATCGCTAATGTCCTCAAGCATGACATATTACATGTCAAAAGGCTAGGGGTCCCGCTAGCGGGACAACTTCCCGTGAAGCTGGAGGGCGTGCAATTCAAATAAATAATCATAAAAATGATGGATATTAAACATTTAGGTACATACAAGTGTCTTCTATAAGTTGAAAGTTAAAATTCGTGTTAATTTAACTGCACTGTCTGATTTACAGTAGGCTTTACAGCGAAAGCATGCCATGCAATTGTTTAAGGATGGCGCCCCACATCAAAATATTTTTCCACTGGCACAGGTTTCATAAATTCACAAATAGCGATGAAATATTCACTTACTTTTTGAAAATCTCCTCTGATTTGTCATCCAAAGGGTCCCAGCTATAACATGTAGTGTCGTTTTGCTAGATAAAATTCCTTCTTTATATCCCAAAAAGTCTGTTTAGTTGGCGCCATCGATTTGTGTAATCCACTAGTTCAACACGAAAATGTACCCCTAAATTTTGTTTCAACAAGTCAAAATATGTTTCTATTTAATGCTCAGATACCCTAAAATGTAATTAAACTATAATATTTCATACTGAAACAAGTATGTTCAATAGGAAAGCAATATTAGCAGGCCTCTTCGTCGCACGCGCATACACACATTTCCAAGTCTGTATCCCTGTAGTAAAACTCATATTTCTTCCTCATTTTGGAAGAAACAAGCCTGAAACCTTGAACAAAGACTACTGACATCTGGTGGAAGCCATAGGAATTTCATACTGGGAGCTAGATTTAATGATTTCCCTATACGTTCTATTGGAAGACCTTGCTCTCAAAACAAACAAAAATTTTGGTTGTTTTTTCTTTGGATTTTCTCCTACCATATCTATTGTGTTATAATCTCCTACATTATTTTAACATTTATACAAACTTCAGTGTTTTCTTCCCAATGGTACCAATTATATGCATATCTTGGCTTCTGGGCCTGAGCAACAGGCAGTTTACTTTGGGCACGTCAATCAGGCGGAAATTGAGAAAAAATAGGCCCTAGCCTGAAGAAGTTTTTTTAAGCTAGCGACTATTTAATATCCCATTGCCGTGTTGGGCAGGACGTAGGGAGATTTCTTGGCAATGCAGCAGCTAGTATGGCATTTCCATGTTCATCCAGGCAGAAAGAAGAACCACTCACCGTGCAAATCAAATCAAACTGTATTTGTCACATGTGCCGAATACACATGTAGACCTTACCGTGAAATACTTACTTACAAGCCCTTAACCAATAGTTCAATACAGGTAGATGACGGGTAGATGACGCCTACTTTCCTCTATAGTCCATCGGTAAATAGCCCACCCAATTTACCTACCTCATCCCCATACTGTTTTTATTTATTTACTTTTCTGCTCTTTTGCACATCAGTATCTCTACCTGCACATGACCATCTGATCATTTATCACTCCAGTGTTAATCTGCTAAATTGTAATTATTCGCCTACTTCCTCATGCCTTTTGCACACAATGTACATAGACTCTTTAAAAAAAAAAATTCTACTGTGTTATTGACTTGTTTATTGTTTACTCCATGTGTAACTCTGTGTTGTTGTCTGTTCACACTGCTATGCTTTATCTTGGCCAGGTCGTAGTTGTAAATGAGAACTTGTTCTTAACTAGCCTACCTGGTTAAATAAAGGTGAAATAAAATAAATATCTGAACTTTTGCCCGTACTTGGGCCTATGGTTTGCCCAGATTCATTCACGTCATCTATCTTGTCTTTGGTTTCATGCTTGTATAAAGACATAATGAACTCAGAGAGAGGATAATTTTGTCAAACATCTCTTTTCTGTATTTTCTTACCATTTACTCCAGATTACAGCAGTAAGAATTAGCTTGATGCTGTTTTAAGTGATCTGCCTTGTGGTCAATAAGCAGATGAGTATCGACTGGGGAGGAAGCCACTATAGATGAGAATCAATGTGGTGGTATGTTAGGGTAATCCATCTTTAATTGAACAATCAGCAGGAAATGTACTTTGACTTGACAGATGTGTTCCTGCCAGGGCTGTATTTCCTTCTATTGGCCTCCCAAGCCAGGTCGCTCCAGTTCATGATAAGAGCTAGAACAGCCACCATGTATTTATGTCTAGACGCCAATTTATACTATTATTGTCTAGACAAATACTGTGTTGATACTGTAAGGTTTATAGTCTATTTAATCAGCAACAACAAAAATGATATAACTGTGAGAATGTTTCCAACAAGTCATCTTGAATCTCACAAGGGTTATTTTATCTTGCAGATATGTCTGAATAGCTCCTTTATGTGGTAACATTTCTGAAGTGGAATCATAAAGACTCTCCCCCAACTGCAGTCATGTATGACGTCTGAGCAAGCAAGTGTCAATAAAACCTTACAGCAAAACCGCATGCAATAAGTTGTTCTTGAATTTATGTGACGCAAACACTCTGTTATGCAGTACAGAGTAAACCGAAGTGTCCATAACTGGAGAAAGTGTTTTGAGTGTTTTGGAGCATTCTCCTTTCGGTGTAATATTGGTAAATGTACCAACATTTTTACTCAAGAGTTTTAAATCAGGATTGATGCTTGGCTGATATTGTCCCGGCTATTGACATGGTTATTGTAATGCCATTTTATGGGCTGATAGGCAATAGTTGGATGTTGAAGGTGCTTCTTTGTTTTTATTGTGAAATGATCAGGTGGAAGCCACACATGCACGCACAAGCACACACTCTCTCACTCACACTCACTCACTCTTACAAATCAACTGTCTTTCTGGATTGGTGCATGACTGGAATCAAATGACTGAAATCAAATCCATTAGAAACCAATATACCTTGTGCTGCCTCAGGAATGTCATAACCCTGCACAACACTGAGATATGTTCTAACTGCACACAAACATACAGACTTGCAGAGTAAAGAGGATTTCTTCTCCTCCTTTGTATTTCTAATGCAGCCATCATGAACAGAAGGTTATAGCAATTCGTGCTAATTCGTTTTCTTCCAGGAAGATAAACCTTCAAAATGCAAATGAAAGCATTTGCTGTTCCAGGAATGTTTCCGGATCTGTCCCTGCCAACGGGACTCCTGCCAGTTTTACCGGAGTAACATACAGTTGAAGTCGGAAGTTTACATACACTTAAGTCATTAAAACTCGTTTTTCAACCACTCCACACATTTCTTGTTAACAAACTATAGTTTTGGCAAGTTGGTTAGGACATCTACTTCGTACAAGACACAAGTCATTTTTTCAACAATTGTTTACAGACAGATTATTTCACTTATAATTCACTGTATCACAATTCCAGTGGGTCAGAAGTTTACATACACTAAGTTGACTGTGCCTTTAAACAGCTTGGAAAATTCCTGAAAATAATGTCATGGTTTTAGAAGCTTCCTATTGAATAATGTACATCATTTGAGTCAGTTGGGCGTGTAGCAAGACCTCAGAAAAAAATTGTAGACCTCCACAAGTCTGGTTCATCCTTGGGAGCAATTTCCAAACGCCTGAAGGTACCACGTTCATCTGTACAAACAATAGTACACAAGTATAACCACCATGGGACCACGCAGCCGTCATACCCCTCAGGAAGGAGACGCGGTCTGTCTCCTAGAGATGAATGTACTTTGGTGAAAACGCGCAAATCAATCACAGAACAATAGCAAAGGACCTTGTGAAGATGCTGGAGGAAACAGGTACAAAAGTATCTATATCCACAGTAAAACAAGTCCTATATCGACATAGCCTGAAAGGAAGAAGCTACTGCTCCAAAACCGCTATAAAAAAGCCAGACTACGGTTTGCAACTGAACATGGGGATGACTATCATATTTTTTTTAGAAATATCCTATGGTCTGATGAAACAAAAATAGAACTGTTTGGGCATAATGGACATCGTTACGTTTAGAGGAAAAAGCGGGTGGCTTGCAAGCCGAAGAACACCATCCCAACCATGAAGTACGGGTGTGGCAGTATCATGTTGTGGGGGTAGATGGCATCATGAGGAAGGACAATTATATGGATATATTGAAGCAACATCTCAAGACCTCAGTCAGAAAGTTAAAGCTTGGCAGCAAATGGGTCTTCGAAATGGACAATGACCCTGTCACGCCCTAACCTTAGAGGTTTTTATGTCTCTATTTTGGGTTTGGTCAGGGTGTGATTTGGGTGGGAATTCTATGTTCTATTTTCTAGGTTTTTGTATTTCTTTGTTTTGGCCGGGTATGGTTCTCAATCAGGGACAGCTGTCTATCGTTGTCTCTGATTGGGAACCATACTTAGGTAGCCCTTTTCCCTCCTTTCTGTGTGGGAAGTTGTCTTTGTTTGTGGCACATAGCCCTTAAGCTTCACGTTTGTTTTGTATTGTTTATTGTTTTTGTCGGTGTCATTTCAAATAAAAGGAATATGTACGCTCACCACGCTGCGCTTTGGTCCAGTTCTTTCGACGGTTGTGACAGACCCCAAGCATACATCCAAAGTTGTGGCGAAATGGCTTAAGGACCACGAAGTCAAGGAATTGTAGTGGCCATCACATATTCCTGACCTCAATCCTATAGAGAATTTGTGAGCAGAACTGAAATATTTTGTGCGAGGCCTACAAACCTGAATCAGTTACACCAGCTCTGTCAGGAGGAATGGGCCAAAATTCACCCAACTTATTGTGGGAAGCTTGTGGAAGGCTACCCGAAATGTTTGACCCAAGTTAAACAATTTAAAGGCAATGCTACCAAATACTAATTGAGTGAATGTAAACTTCTGACCCACTGGGAATGTGATGAAAGAAATAAAAGCTGAAATGAATCAATCTCTCTACTATTATTCTGACATTTCACATTCTTAAAATAAAGTGATGATCCTAACTGACCTAAAACAGGGAATTATTACTAGGATTAAATGTCAGGAATTGTGAAAACTGAGATGAAATGTATTTGGCTAAGGTGTATATAAACTTCCGACTTCAACTGTAACTGGCTTTACCAGAGCGAACTTGCTATTGTGTGAGCTCACATTTGTAATAATAATTTATTACCCTTAATGAAACTCAGACACAAGTCAGAGTAATTGATTTAGAGTGATATGGATATGGGTCACAGAACTATGAAATGGGTTTGATCCATCCAGAGAAATAATGAATATATAATGTACCTATGTTTGACAGATACATGTAGATATGCATAGACATAGAACCAACCATTCTGTCCCATACAGTATTTCATGTTATAAAGCAGTTCTATTGATCGTACTGAGCCTGCTTCCTATGAACATAGAACTAATTAACCGATTACACTAACCTTTTTTTCCATCCGTAGTTTTTATGCGAGTAAAGTCATATTGTGTATAAGAAAAAATATCGACAGCTGTACTGGAAACAGGAAGTTTCGTTGTAATTTTCTAAATGTCAACAGATAATTTGTTCGTTCGACATGGTGGTATCTTTTTGTGTCGGTAAAATGAATTATGGCGGTGGAAATGCCTTTAAGCAAATATTGATATAATAACCATTATCTCGAAGTACATTTGAAGCCACGCGATGATATGGTGTGTTGTCCTCCCACTACGACTCGGGAAGCCATGCAGTTTATTAGGCTACAGATGGAATCATGTATGATTAACTTCACAGGGTGGTGAAAGTGCAAGGTGATGAACGTGATGCTGTCTTCCAATAAATGTTGAGGGTCTTATTCTGGTGACATGGTGATCTGTGCTTGACTGCTGTTTGACAAATGAAAATATTCTCGCTCTTGTCCAGAGAACCGAACAAATCAACGCGATTGGACATTACTGTAACGAATACCCCTCACATACATATACACATTGACTGGGATATTCTGTAATAATGTCAGTGATCACTGTGCAATTGCTTGTGTTAGAAATACAAAAATGACCAAAGCCAAACCCCGTTATATTTTTAAAAGACAGTTTAAACAGTATGATGAGGCGTTTTCTTTAACTGTGAGCTCACTAGGGATTCATAGACTGGCCAGGATAGGGAGTTTAGAGATGGGACAATAGTTATTAGCATCTGAGGGATCTCCACCCTTTAGCAGTGGGAGGGGTATGGAATTGGTCAAGAGACTCAAGTTGAAAATGTGAGTCACCACAGGTTCAGAAATAATACCAATAATACTCTTAAGAGGTAGGGGTCAAGGTTGTCTGGACCTGCAGATGTTTTTGTGTTTATTGCCTTTAGTGCTGTATAGACCTCAGTATAAGAAACAGGCTCAAAGTTAAAATGGTTCACATGGGGGCCTATATCATAGTTGACTGTAACAGCGCTTACATTAGAGGCCTGGGCCCCACCATTATCAAAAACTGAACCAGCCAATATGAAGTGCTTGTTAAAAACCCCTACAATATGGGCTTTATCCTTCACTTCATTAGAATCCATCATTAAATGGTCAGGAAGGCCAGAGGAGACATTAGAAACTGACACTGATTTGATTAGCTTCCATAACTTGGTAGGGTTGTTTAGGTTCTCTGTGACTGCATCTAAATAGTCATCTGATTGGGACCTCCTGATCAAACCTGTGCATTTGTTTCTTAGCACTCTGAAGGAGGCCCAGTCAACAGGAGCATTTGTATGTCTAACTTGAGCCCAAGAGATATTTCTCTTTCTAATTAATTCTGCCAAGTTATCTGAAAACCAGGGATTGCTTCTCACAAATCGACACAAATTTTACGTAAAAATGGTCCCAGGCAGTGTCAACATCAGGACTTACTCTGTCATTATCCTGGCCAGTCTATGAATCCCTAGTGAGCTCACAGTTAAAGAAAACGCCTTCATTGAAAAGAACATACTGAGCAGGGTTCAGTCTGGCTTTAGATCTGGGCACATCACCACAACTGCAGCTATGGCAGTGGCAAATGACATTTAAAGCACTCAATAAAAAGCAACATTGTGCTGCTCTGTTTGTGGATTTATCAAAGGCCTTTGAGTCAGTTGACCATGAATTGTTGCTAGCTAGACTCTTGAGGTTAATGGAGGTGTGCCCCAGGGTTCCATTTTAGCTCCTGTGTTGTTCTCAATTTTTATTAATGATTTGGGAAATGGGATGCAACCAGCAAAGTAACATCTATATGCAGATGATACATTTATATATTCATGTGCTCCTTCTCTGGTTCAGGCTGTTGAAGAGCTCCAGACTGCTTTTCAGTCACTGCAGGCCTCCCTTTATGGTCTCAAACTGGTCTTGAATATACAAACAACTAAGTTCATCACCTTTACCAGACCTCGCACTCAGCCAGAGAAGGTTAGCATTGTCACATCTGGTGGCTTGTCCATTGAAAAAGGGTCATCCTACAAATACCTAGGTATTTGGTTGGATGACAAGTTGTACTTTAAAGTTCATGTGGATGATCTTGTGACGAAGCTTAAATTGAAAATGGGTTTTTATTTTCGGAATAAGACTTGCTTTCCACTTATGGCTAGAAAGAAGCTTGTTCAGGCCACTTTTCTCTCTGTAATTGATTATGGGACTTGCTGTATATGCATGCAACCGCCTTTGTCTTACAGAGACTGGACTCTGTTTATCATGCATCCTTGCGTTTTATTACAAATGCCTAGTCACTCACCCAGCATTGTACAATGTACCAAATGGTAGGTTGGACCTCACTTTATATGTGCAGAAAGATACATTGCTATGTGTTCATCTACAAAGCCCTTTTGGGTAAACTCCCTCTTTACTTCTGTAGTCTGGTCTCCTTCACCACCAGCAGTTACCAGACCCGGTCTGCTAGGTGGTTGCTACTTCAAGTCCCCAGGACATTCACAGTATTAGGCAAGACTGCCTTCTCTTCTTGTTCCCCAGACACATGGAATAGTCTACAATCCATGCTTCATCTAGATATGTTAGTGCCACTGAATTAATTTCAAATATTGATGGGAGACTCTGTTATAGAGGAGTGTAAATGCTTTTGTTAGGCTGGATCATGTTGCATTGTTGTATGTTTTAATTCTGTAATGTATTGATTGTTGCTGCCTTCTTGGCCAGGTCTCCCTTGAAAAAGAGACACTGGGTCTCAATGGGCTTTTCCTGGTTAAGTAAAGGTAAAATAAAACAAATAATCTCATCATGTGAAGACTAGACAACCCGCACAGCCTACTGGCAATGTATTTTTTTATTCAACCTTTATTTATACAGGGTTTTTCTCATTGAGATAACATTTTCAAAAGAGACCTGGAGGATCACGTGACCCTTGAACGAGATGGCCGCATGAACTAAGAGCTCCGCACAAGTAGTTTCCAATTCCCAATCTTACCTCCACTCCAAGTTCAAACTCATTTAGCTTTAGCAAAAAAAAGTCATGGCAGCTACAAAAGACGATACTAGGTGACATTTTTACCCGGACTCGAGTATTAGCGACGGAAAAAGCCTCCAAGAAGAAGCTAGCTTCAGAAAAAGTAGCGCCATTAGCCAGGAGCAAGAGAACCCGCTCCCCCCCGAGGTCCAACGAATGCCAACCTCGCACTCTGTCGAAGACATCCTTTCTGAGTTGAGATCCCAACGTACAGAACTCAACACTAAATGAGATTCCATTCATTCTCAGCTCAGTGCGATAGGGGGCAAGGTGACAATCCTGGAAAACGCTTTGCCTGACATCAACAACAAGATAACCATAAACGCGGGGCGCCTGGACGAAGCAGAGGGGCGGATCCTATCCATGGAAAACTTATTGACAGATGCCATGGAAACAATAGCATATGCTAAAAAGAAAATCGAGCATCTGGAAGAGAAAACAGAGGACCTGGAAAACAGGGGGCGAGGGAATAATTGTGTTCTATTAAATCTGGGCGAAAAAGAAGAGGGAAACATGCCACTGATCCGCTACCTCACCGGGCACTGAGGCCCCCACCAGCAGCCAGACAACCACCGCGCCCAATCACCATACGTTTCCTGAGATTCACCGACAAGGAACGAGTCCTACAGGCGGCGAAAAACAACACCATCACAGTGGGAAACGCCAAACTCACTTTACACCAGGACCTGTCAGCTGGAATACGCCGAAAGCGCCGAGAGTTTGACGAGGAGAAGAAATACTCCATTGACCGAGGCATCTTCAGGGGATTTAAATACCCAAACGAGCTCATGATTCTTCACCAAGGAGCCCTGCGACACTTCAAAACTCCCGAAGAGGCTAAACGTTTTTTGAAAGACAATCCTGGTCAATGAGACTAAATGCAATTAATGCTATTACTAAAGGAGGTAAGACAACATATAGCCGATAGTCAAGGACCATATCACCTCCACCCTACCTGACACCCTTGACCCACTCCAATTTGCTTACCGCCCAAATAGGTCCACAGACGATGCAATCTCAACCACACTGCACACTGCCCTAACCCATCTGGACAAGAGGAATACCTATGTGAGAATGCTGTTCATCGACTACAGCTCGGCATTCAACACCATAGTACCCTCCAAGCTCGTCATCAAGCTCGAGACCCTGGGTCTCGACCCCGCCCTGTGCAACTGGGTACTGGACTTCCTGACGGGCCGCCCCCAGGTGGTGAGGGTAGGCAACAACATCTCCTCCCCGCTGATCCTCAACACTGGGGCCCCACAAGGGTGCGTTCTGAGCCCCCTCCTGTACTCCCTGTTCACCCACGACTGCGTGGCCATGCACGCCTCCAACTCAATCATCAAGTTTGCGGACGACACAACAGTGGTAGGCTTGATTACCAACAACGACGAGACGGCCTACAGGGAGGAGGTGAGGGCCCTCGGAGTGTGGTGTCAGGAAAATAACCTCACACTCAACGTCAACAAAACTAAGGAGATGATTGTGGACTTCAGGAAACAGCAGAGGGAACACCCCCATCCACATCGATGGAACAGTAGTGGAGAGGGTAGCAAGTTTTAAGTTCCTCGGCATACACATCACAGACAAACTGAATTGGTCCACTCACACAGACAGCATCGTGAGGAAGGCGCAGCAGCGCCTCTTCAACCTCAGGAGGCTGAAGAAATTCGGCTTGTCACCAAAAGCACTCACAAACTTCTACAGATGCACAATCGAGAGCATCCTGGCGGGCTGTATCACCGCCTGGTATGGCAACTGCACCGCCCTCAACCGTAAGGCTCTCCAGAGGGTAGTGAGGTCTGCACAACGCATCACCGGGGGCAAACTACCTGCCCTCCAGGACACCTACACCACCCGATGCTACAGGAAGGCCATAAAGATCATCAAGGACACCAACCACCCGAGCCACTGCCTGTTCACCCCGCTGTCATCCAGAAGGCGAGGTCAGTACAGGTGCATCAAAGCTGGGACCGAGAGACTGAAAAACAGCTTCTATCTCAAGGCCATCAGACTGTTAAACAGCCACCACTAACATTGAGTGGCTACTGCCAACACACTGTCAATGACACTGACTCTACTCCAGCCACTTTAATCATGGGAATTGATGGGAAATGATGTAAATATATCACTAGCCACTTTAAACAATGCTACCTTATATAATGTTACTTACCCTACATTGTTCATCTCATATGCATACGTTGATACTGTACTCTATATCATCGACTGCATCCTTATGTAATACATGTATCACTAGCCACTTTAACTATGCCACTTGGTTTACATACTTATCTCATATGTATATACTGTACTCGATATCATCTACTGTATCTTGCCTATGCTGCTCTGTACCATCACTCATTCATATATCCTTATGTACATATTCTTTATCCCCTTACACTGTGTATAAGACAGTAGTTTTTTTTTTTTGGAATTGTTAGTTAGATTACTTGCTCGTTATTACTGCATTGTCGGAACTAGAAGCACAAGCATTTCGCTACACTCGCATTAACATCTGCTAACCATGTGTATGTGACAAATAAAATTTGATTTGATTTGATTTGATTTGATTTGATATCCAAAGACCCACCCGCCCCGCTAAATGTCATTATAGCCGTCCAATTTATATTTATTTTCCTTTAGCTGAGAGGGATGGGCTCTATAGCCTAACCTAGGCCTACTAATGTTTCAGCCTACTTTTATTTCCCTGTTTTTCTTTTGTTGCTAATATTACTTGGGGTTCCCTATGTCCCCTGGGGGAGGTATATGTAGGCTGGGCTATTGATTTTATTTTCTCCCTCTTTTAGTGTGGTCTGGACGGGGGCTACGTTGTCATTTACTCAATGCGGAGAGGAGAGGATGAGGCATTTCTTTGGTGGGGAGAGGGAGACGTTGTGCGTTGCTAACTGTTCCCGTTTTTTTTTTTTTTTTCGGTACACAGAATTAAGATTGAGCGGGGGGTAATAGATCCAACGGGATGTGTCGAGTTGTTTGGGAACTTGGCTGGGGTATTCAGAGATTATTATTTTATGTACACCATTTATTTTTCTTTTATGTGAACGCAGCTGTAACTACTATCCACTTTTACCCAGCGATGACTTGCACTAAAGTTCGATTACTGCTCGATGACGATGACTAGTACCTTAAATCTATTGACATGGAACTGCCATGGTCTAGGGCATGCAATAAAATGGAAAAAGATACTATGTGCTCTAAAAAAGGAAAAAGCAGACATCGCGCTGTTACAAGAGACACACCTCTGTGATGCCGAACATGCCAAACTCTGCAGAGCTTGGGTGGGACAGGTGTATTTCTCATCTTTCAAATCAAACAGTAGAGGCACAGCCATACTTATCCATAAGAATGTTCCATTCATAATTGACAAAAACATATCTGATCTGGAGGGGAGATTTATTTTGATAACTGGGTCACTATATGGTCAACCAATTACTATATTAAACATATACGCCCCTAACACAGATACTCCTGCCTTCATGTCAAAAATTATAACCCTGTTCAATGAGCATTGTGTCTCCTTTGGCGTGGTGGCCGGAGATTTTAATTGTACCCTTAACCCAACCCTAGACAAATCATCTCAAGTTCCCACCACAAATCCTAGATCTGCAAAGATGTTGAACTCTCTTACTAAAGAGATGGGACTGATAGATATCTGGGGAGAGACTAATAGCTCATCTATGGACTATACAAACTACTCTCATACCCATAACACCTACTCCCGTATAGATTACATTTTTATTCCAAGAGTTTAATAAATTCAGCCACATGTACAATCGAACCCATAGCACTTTCAGATCACGACTTTGTCCACCTCCGCTTTGACCTCTGCAAAAACATCCCGAGGTCAAAGCTGGAAATTCAACACCTCCATGCTATCAAACGAAGCGTTGCATACATTGGTAACTACATGGATAGACAACTACACACAAGACAACAAAGATTATCCTGTTTCTCCGGCCACAATGTGGGACGCTGCTAAAGCCACACTAAGAGGTCATCTAATTGCATATGCTTCCTCTAAGAAAAAAGCAATGGAAGCACACAGGCTAGATCTTCAGAGGGAGATGGAATGCTGTGAAAAAATACATAAATAATCCCCAGACAGCACCTCCTGTAGTCATCTTAAAGCAGCCAAAGCTAAACTGAATTTGGACTATACTCGGGAGATAAAAAAAGAAGGTTTTCTTTACTAAACAGAAATACCATGAGTATAGCAATAGGCCCAGTAGATTGCTTGCTTACCAATTTAAAAAGGAGCAGTCAGAGCGTACAATCATGGCTATCCGAACAGCAGAGGACGAGGTCACATATGACCCCAAAAAGATCAATTTAACTTTTGATGATTTTTACTGCAAACTATATACCTCTGAGAGAAAACACACGGAGGCAGAACTCCACTCTTTCCTAGAGGGAATCTCGCTACCTAAACTATCAGAGACAGACCAAGAAGATCTCAACTCCCCCTTCACTCCTGAGGAGATCCTGGAGGCAATTACCTCCATGCCACCTAATAAGTCCCCAGGCCCAGATGGATTCCCCAGAGAGTTCTACAAAGATTTTTGGCCCCAGCTCAGCCCTATCTTCATGCCAATGCTAGAGGAGTTTTGCAAAAACGGAGTTCTCCCAGACTCAATGCACACAGCTCGCATTACAGTGTTGCTCAAAAAGGACAAGGACCCCCTATCCTGCTCGTCCTTCCGGCCCATAAGCTTGTTGGATTTCGACTACAAAATAATTACCCAATTGCTCGCCAAAAGACTAAACACTCTTCTTCCCAAAATAATAAAAGCGGACCAAACTGGATTTATTAGAGACAGATACTCTTCTGATAACATTCGCCATCTTTTTGATATTAATGATCAAGGAAACGGACAGAAGACCCCTGTGCTGCTGGCTTCACTGGATGCTGAGAAGGCGTTTGACAGGATGGAGTGGAGCTTTCTGTTTTCAGTGTTAGAAAAGTTCAATATGGTCCCAAATTTTATTAAATGGATTAAATCACTATACTCTCATCCAAATGCCATGGTGGCTACTAATGGACTGAACTCTGACAGATTCCCTCTGAAACGGGGCACAAGACAAGGGTGCTCGCTGTCCCCCCTGCTCTACTTGTTGGGGGCGGATCCTCTGGCAGTGTTGATAAGGAGCAATCCAAGTATTATGGGTGTCTCTGCAGGCGGCCTGCAGCACAAGATTTCGCTTTACGCGGATGATGTCTTGCTCTACATATCCAATCCTGAGAAATCCCTCCCATTTTAGACACAATTGCTCAGTATGGCAAGTTTTCAGGTTATAAGATCAATTTTAACAAATCCACTGTCTGCCCTCTCAATATTACACTCACCAGCTGTATGAAGACACTATGTCCTTTCCAATGGAAAACACAGGGGTTTCAATACCTCGGGATCTTCATAACACCAGATCTGAATAGCCTTTTTAAGGAAAATTATCTTCCACTCCTGGATCGAATCAAGAACGATCTCCAAACCTGGATCTCCCTCCCAATTAGCTTAGTAGGAAGAATTACTGTAATCCGTATGAACGTCGTCCCTAGACTGAACTATATATTTCAGATGCTCCCATGCTATCTCCCAGTTTCCTTTTTCAAAACAACTAACCAAAGCATCACCAAATTTATATGGGGCAATAAAAAACCTAGGATCAAGTTCTCCACTCTATCGAAACCTGAATCTAAGGGTGGTCTTGCCCTTCCCTCCCTTCAACTGTACTACTGGTCTGCCCAAATCCGCAACATGCTAACATGGATCACAAACAGACAAGAGTCAATGTGGATTCAGATAGAAGCCCAATCCTGTGGTTAATTGCCCTTAAGCTCAATTATATTCATTAATAACTTTGGTGAAGTGGGCAACATAGCCAAAACCTTTGTGATTTACAGCACCCTACTAGTGTGGAGGGACTGTAAGAAATACCTGGGCATTTCCTCACAAATATATTCTCACTCGCCTATAGAAAACCTTGTGAAGACTCACAGAAAACGTTTGTCCTCTGTCATTGCCAACAAAGGGTATATAACAAAGTATTGAGATAAACTTTTGTTACTGACCAAATACTTATATTCCACCATAATTTGAAAATAAATTCATTAAAAATCCTACAATGTGATTTTCTGGATTTTTTTTCTCATTTTGTCTGTCATAGTTGAAGTGTACCTATGATGAAAATTACAGGCCTCTCTCATCTTTTTAAGTGGGAGAACTTGCACAATTGGTGGATGACTAAATACTTTTTTGCCCCACTGTATATATATACACCAAAAAAAAAAAGTTTTTTTGTTTTTTTGTTTTTTTATTATTATAATTATTATTACATATTTTAATTGTATTTTTTTAAACCTGTTACATCTGTGAATGTGGAATGTGTTTTAACACAACATTAAACAAAACTATAGACACACATACAGTACAGGGGACAGTATTTATTCCCTTCCAATTAATTCCTTTTATTTGTCCCGCATTTGAACTCTTTAACAGTAATTTATGATTTCCCAAAATATCAAGATTCACAGCTGAAACTGGAAGTTTACAGTAGAGCAAACTCTGCCACTTTTGGGTTTTTAGATGTGCACTCAACAATCACAATCAAAATAAAAGAGCCACAAAACAAACTAGTCTCTGATTCTGTTTGTACAGTATATCATACATCTGTCAAAGGAATTTGAAGATGATTGATGTTCCAAGTGCAGTGAAATCTTTATTTACCCAAGGTGGCTCTGTTAGTCAGCAGATTTGATTTATTTCACTAGGCAAGTTAGTTAAGAACAAATTCTTATTTTCAATGACGGCCTAGGAACAGTGGGTTAACTGCCTTGTTCAGGGGCAGAACGACGGATTGTTACCTTGTCAGCTCGGGGATTTGATCTTGCAACCTTTCGGTTTTGATATCTTTCATATGTTTTCCAACATGCTGCAGGTTTAAGGAGTAGCCTGATAGTTCCTCCGTGTGTGTGTTTGTGTGTTTCACATCCCTCCACTTCTGACTGTTAGTGGTGAGTTTCTCCAGATGGCTGGGCATTCCCTCTCCATGCCTCAGGGCAGGCAGTGGGTGGATGTGGATGTGCTGTACTGTGTTGCTGGCAACACGTGTGATGCCCATGTGTAGGCTAGCTAGGCTGCCGCTGTGTTTGTAGGTCTGCTTCATGGCTTCCTTCTATCACTCATACAGTACTGTAGGCTTCACTCATTGCATCTGTAATCCACTGCAGAGGGATTAGCTCACCTACAGAGAGAACGAAGTCTGCTAACTAGGCCAGGGTTTGGAAAAAAGGCATATTCTGGAGTAGACAGCACTGGGAAATCTGTAGCCTAATGAAAGCCTAACGAAAGACATGTCTCAAAAGTCTAGCAAGAGCTAGTTTGTTGTTCTGGGGGAAATATATTGAAAAAAATAATATTATAAAGGAGGTTATTATCTAAACACCTAGTTTTATTAGAAATTTTGTCAAGATGTTACATTTGACTTTAGTTTACTTCGATATTGGTAAGCTATACTCCGCAAAGACGCTTTCTCTATTACACACTACTCATCTGTCTTTTTATCGAGTTTGATACACACAAAAAAAATAATCCAATATTTGCTCTGTCACATTACCTGTGACAAATGTATGTGGTTTATAAATCCCTTTCCTCATCTGAGATTGATCTGTTTTCTGCCTGTGTGCCACTGAAGTTTTAGAGCTGTAATTTGGTTTAATGACTCAGGCTCTGGGTTGCGGTCTCCCTACTTCCAATAAAGGTTTCAGTTCCTCAGTGTTTTGCCTGAAATGGTTCACCAGAGGCCTTTGACAAACTGTCCTCTTAAGCTCAATGGAACGTTGTACCTGGGAGCTGCGGTGGACATGAAGCACAACCTTTCATCTCACCGCCTGCCTCCTCCGTTGCCTCATGGCATGCCGCGTCTGAGATCATTCCCCAGGTGTTGTCCTCCGTCCGTCAGGAACACAATTTACAGCATCATAAAACGTTTCCCTCCTCCTGAGAGAGGTGTGCCCCCCTAGCCTATTGCTCATGGCTCTAAACGTCCTGAGATGTGTGGCTGTCCTGTCGGTTACAATGTGTCTTGACTGTTTGGCTAAGGGTTGTCCGTCCGTATGGCAATAGGACAATCTTTAAGATGAGATTGTGAAGGATCAAGAGGCACTGGTTTTGTTTTATTGGCAGATTGATTTGAGTTGAAGCTATGCTAGGCCTTAACCTCAGCCCATTGTGTATGTGCTGCCAACAGTATGGATCTACAGCGCATGAAGGTTTATGGCTGGGAAGGCCAGTGGACTGCAAATGGAACATTCTGAGCATAACATTCTCTGTCTAGAGGAACACTTTGAGCAGCCCTGTTTTCAGACCTCATGTTTGATTGAGGAGTTTGGATTCTTTCAGACATTGCATTTCAGACATTGTGTGCATATTGGATGTGAGAGTGTCTCCTCAACTGTTTGAGGTTGCTCTGCCTGAATGAGTATCACACTCGTGAATATGTTGTTTCTGAAAGTGCTCTCACCCCTTAATTTAAATTCTGTTCCATTCCCTGTTTTACATAGTGGTTTCTTGTTAAAGTAGCAGAATTCTTAAAAGTAGACCTCAAAGTAATCAAGGTGAAACTGTAATCTTCCAAGTGTGTATTCATTAAACAGTATTATATCAATACGATCAAGTTTTTGCCCAGAGGCAAAAATTGATTGAACATATTCCCCAAACTACAGTCTTGTTCTTCACTTGTTTCATAACTCTACCTATACAGAATGATTAGATCAAAGAAAGAGCTATGCCCATGTGCTCAATTATATAATTATATATTATCTTTCGAGTTACCAGCTTCCATAGCCTTGCATTCTCTGTCTCAAACAGTAAAGACAGTTAACACCATACCTCAGAGAGATCAAGCATCTTCATTACTGGGGGGGGGGGATCTCCTTCCCTCCCCCTCCTCTCTCCCTGATGCTTCCCCCCCATGTGTTGCTGCATCACATGTAGCCACAGTGAATTCCCGCTAGCTCCCTTCACACACAGCAGCCACAGTGTATTCCCGCTTGCTCCCTTCACACACAGCATCCACAGCGTATTCCCGCTAGCTCCCTTCACACACAGCAGCCACAGTGTATTCCCGCTAGCTCCCTTCACACACAGCAGACACAGTGAATTCCCGCTAGCTCCCTTCACACACAGCAGCCACAGTGTATTCCCGCTAGCTCCCTTCACACACAGCAGCCACAGTGAATTCCCGCCAGCTCCCTTTACACACAGCAGCCACAGTGTATTCCCGCTAGCTCCCTTCACACACAGCAGCCACAGTGTATTCCCGCTAGCTCCCTTCACACACAGCAGCCACAGTGTATTCCCGCTTGCTCCCTTCACACACAGCAGACACAGCGTATTCCCGCTAGATCCCTTCACACACAGCAGCCACAGTGTATTCCCGCTAGCTCCCTTCACACACAGCAGCCACAGCGTATTCCCGCTAGCTCCCTTCACACACAGCAGCCACAGTGTATTCCACAGTGAGCAGGCAGGCGGAGTGTCAGAGGGAGGCAGAGCAGCAGACTTGTATGAATCAAGCAGCCAGCAGTGCTGCTGACCTTGGCCAGCCCAGCACTCAGCCATGATTAGAATATGCAACAGGGATTCATAAAGCCACGTGGGACACATCTGTATCACGCCGAGAGTGCCTCGTCGCGTCGCATGGCGTCTAGTCCTCTTTATCCAGATCCTCTCCCTGCTTATGGTCAGCTTCACATCTTACATTAGCTAACAAATGCAGCGTTATAGCAGCATCTGAAGGGAGTGATAACATACTGTATTTATCTCTGTGGAAAGGGTCCTACATGGGACCCAAAAGGGTTCTACCTGGAACCAAAAAGGGTTCTACCTGGAACTAAAAAAGGTTCTTCAAAGGGTTCTCTTATGGGGACAGCCAAATAACCTTTTTAGGTTCTAGATAGCACCTTTTTTTCTACGAGTGTGGAGTTTCATGATAATGGCACTGTCAGGGGTTCGGTGGCGTGGAATGAGAGGAGCTTTGTTATTGGCTGTGTGTGGAGGCTAATTCATTCCCCTTTTTCTTACATACATCTTAGTCTGCACAAAGTGGAAACCCTGTCTGCCTTAATAAGTTTTTATGTTTTACATCAAGATGGTGACATCAGACCAAGGCTTTGGTAATGGAGTGGAGATATTATCTGGGGATATTTTACCAGATGGGCCCAACGTTATTATCCATTCCCCACCTGTGACTCATAAATCACATTAACGTAACCCAGGGCTTTTCCAATCATACACAGAAATGCCAGATATGTAGAAAATGTAAATCATGGGTACCATCCTTACTGAATAATGTTAGTAAACTGCTGCATATACTGTAATGCGAAATTCCCACACACCATCTAAATGAACTGACACTAACTAATTGACTTGTACCGCAGCTTAATAAAACTAAAAGCAAGCCAAGTAAATCCACCTGACTCATTATATTGGCCTAATCCTTTATAGTTAATTAACTTTTTTTCATTGTGTCAAACGAGTCTAAATTTATGACTCTGTCGAGAGCAAGGAATCAACCAGGCAGATTTTTCAGGAAATCTTTAAAACAGTGTGGACACGGCATGCAGACGAGCCAAATCCACAACTCCCACTGAAATATTTAGATGGAGGAGCGTTACATTTATTCAAATGTTTCAAAGCCAACACATTCATGGCTGGCAACTCCCAGCCAGAAACATGTCAAAATATGTGTGTGTGTAATGTGTGTGTAATATGGGTGTGGGTGAATATGGAGAATATGCCCCTGAGTGTGTCTATTCAAGTCTATTTTTATAGCTCACAATCCCACAGATATTAATTAATTTTTACAATGCATTTACAATTTTTACAATGCATGTGTTGTGTTATATTAATTTTAAAATGTTACCATACTTATACACAGATCATGAATACTGTGTATTCACTGGCATTGGCATTAACAAAGTATGTGTTCCCGTCATTTCAGGTCATGGAACCAAAGGAGTGTTTGAGCTCCTGGCGGGCTGGAGAAGAACTCGAGAGAGCCTTCCCTTCAAGGAGCGTGTGGCAGACGCCTTCGCCGACGTGATGGTGTGCTATACCATGACCAGTTCCCTCTACATCATCACCTTTGGCATGGGTGCCAGCCCCTTCACCAACATCGAGTCGGTGAAGATCTTCTGCCAGAGCATGTGCGTAGCCGTCCTGGTCAACTACTTCTACGTGTTCTCCTTCTATGGTTCCTGCTTGGTGTTCGCTGGTCAGCTGGAGCAGAACCGCTACCACAGTGTGTTCTGCTGTAAGATCCCCTCAGTGGAGTACCTGGACCGCCAGCCCACCTGGTTCAAGACCATGATGAGCGACGGCCATGACCACGTCACTCACCACGAGGTCTTGCCCTACCACAACCACTTCATCCAGCACTTCCTGAGGGAGCACTACACGGAGTGGATCACCAACACCTACGTCAAGCCCTTCGTGGTCATCCTCTACCTGATCTACGCCTCCTTCTCCTTCATGGGATGTTTACAAATCAGTGATGGATCCAACATCGTCAACCTCCTAGCCAGCAACACGCCCAGTGTGTCCTACGCCACGACCCAGCAGAAGTACTTCAGTAACTACAGCCCTGTGATCGGCTTCTACATCTATGAGCCCATTGAGTACTGGAACTCCACGGTGCAGGAGCACCTCACAACGTTGAGCCACGGCTTCAACAAGATCTCCTGGATGGATAACTACTTTCAGTATCTGAAGGTGGTGAATGTGAGCGCCTCGACCAAAAGTGATTTCATCACCATCCTGCAGGGCTCCTTCCTGCGCAGCCCGGAGTATCAGCACTTCATGGAGGACATCATTCTGTCCAAGACAGATGGAGATGAAATGGAGATCATCGCGTCCAGGATGTACCTGGTGGCACGGACCACGGAGAAGACACGGGAGGAGGTGGTGGAACTGCTGGAGAGGCTCCGCCCACTATCGCTCATCAACAACATCAAGTTCATTGTCTTCAACCCCACCTTCGTCTTCATGGACCGTTACAGCTCCTCCGTAGTGTCGCCCATCCTCACCTCGGCTTTCAGTGTGCTCACCATCCTCATCCTCACCTTCTTCCTGGTCATCAACCCTCTGGGGAACTTCTGGTTGATCCTGACCGTCACCTCCGTAGAGCTGGGGGTCCTGGGCCTCATGACCCTCTGGAATGTACACATGGACAGCATCTCTATCCTGTGCCTTATTTATACTCTCAACTTTGCCATGGATCACTGTGCACCCCACCTGTATACCTTCGTACTGGCCACGGAGCACACCAGGACCCAGTGCATTAAGATCTCGCTGGAGGAGCACGGGGCGGCCATTTTGCAAAATGCCTGCTGTTTCATCATTGGGATGTTGCCGTTGGTGTTTGTGCCTTCCAACCTGACCTACACACTGTTCAAGTGCTCCCTCCTCACCGCAGGCTGCACAGTGCTGCACTGTTTTGTTATCCTGCCTGTGTTTCTAACGTTTTTCCCCCCGTCCAAAAAAAGGCACAAGAAGAAGAAACGGGCCAAACGGAAAGAGAGAGAGAGGGAGCGGGAGATGATGGAGAGGGAGAGAGTGAGGGAAAGGGAGGAGATAGAGTGCATTGAAGTCAGGGAGAACCCTGATCATGTGACTAACGTCTGAGAGGCCGTGTGTCTGTGAGCGGTGAGCGGCGAACGTTGAGCGTCAGCGGGACGGTCTTCAGTGATTGGTGGATGAGGTGTTGGAAGCCTTTCCTAAACTGAAGGTGGCCATGCGGTGTAGCACCTCACAGGGCCCAAGGGGTTAGAGCTGACTGGTCCTCAGAGGGAGGAGGGAGAGATAGGCTAGCAGCCATGACCCAGCCAGACAGCCAGCAGCCATGCTGTCCAGAGTAGAGACCAGACCAGATCAGACCTACAGATCAGCTACGCCTTCAAACTGGATGGGACAGTGTATATTATCTGCACAGTCTGCTCATGGTTCCCTCTGCTGTTCATGCAGACACATGCACACAGCCAGGACGCAACTACAAACGCCTACATTCACTTACAGTGTTATGTGTATGTGAATAATACATCTTATTTTAGCAATTGTAAATCTACAGTACCTTGAGCAAAGCATGCTAGCATGACAATGAGAGACATGTCTACCTCCAGGATGGTTGTCAAAGTTATCTAAATTGTTTTCTACCATTTGTCATAGTAAATCTGGCCATTCACTGACATATATGACCACCTTATAGTATGATTAGTTTGATGAATGACAGGCAGAAGGATCTATACATTAGAATTGGTTTGAGAGTACACAGAGATAATGAATACCAACAGTACATTCCATTCTGTCTTTTCGGTGAACACCCAAGCGAACAGCTGATCTGGGCAGATGGCATACACTGTGTCCATTATGAAAAATGATCTTGCACAGTACAATTGTCAAGATACATTTTACAGGAAGACAAGTATATCTGCTTTATTTCTGTTTTCACATCTGTTCTTAGCCAACAATTACAGTGGAACTGCAGCAAGGTGCGTCATTTAATAGAGTCATGCATGTTCTAGAAATCCTAGCAGAATGAACTAGGTGTGAAAGGGCCTCTTTTAAAGCAGTAAAACCCAAAGGATGGAGTACTGCAGAGGTTGAAGGTTGTGTTGCCACACTAACTGGGCTCGGATATGGGGTCATCTGAACATCATGGTTGACGAGGCATGGTTAGAGTGTTTAACACATTTCAGTGTCACATGTTCTATTGGCCCATGATTATGGGTCATGAACAAAATAAATGATTGGGTGGGTTAAACACGACAGGCTACATGTTAGGTCATCATTTAATCAGAGATGCTGTATATTAGCTCTTTTTGCTTGTGTGAAATTCTATGGTGCCACATAATTAGAGAGAAAAACAACTTTTGGGTTGCAGATAAAACACTTCTTGATTTGTTTTGTAAATGTGGACATTCTGTCAAATGAAATCATGATGTAAAAGACGTCTTATTGGATCTAACCTCACAAGCAATGTCATACATCACAATTATTCTAGTTTAAGCAACCATTGGTATTCATATTCCAATGGCTTTTATTGTCCCATGCTTGATGTACTTTAGAACTTTCCAGAGAATATCAACGTTCTCCTCCAGTAGCCTCTCTACGATCCAGAGTGGTCAAAATGTAGTCCCTCTCCCCCTGGGGAAAACCAAGCGCATTAACTAGCAACGTCTGGATAAGATCTCTATAAGGGCTGAGAAGCACACTCTCAAGGTCAGATTGCAGGAGATAGTCATCACTGACCTCTGGCACATTATCTTAGAGTGGCTTGTGGCATGTGACAGAGTGCCTCTAATGTAAAAGGATGTGGCTGTCCTTAGGTTATTCTTATTTGAAAGTCATGACTTGAGAAAGCTTTGCTTTCTTTATATGTTGCTTGAAAGGGTTGAGGTACTCCTCAGAAAGGACAGATAAAGCTAGCAGGGCAGCTGAAGCAGATTTGTGTGTGTTTGGACCAAAAGTTAGAGAAGCTTCCATGAGAAAAATGGTTAGTAGAATTAACCATCGTGAAAGCATCATGTTGTAGGCGTACATATTAATGTAAAGAAAAGAAGAGTGGTTTATACTTCAGTATGATAGTTCGCTAGTTATCAAGATAAAGCCTTTAAAGTGCACATGGGCTTTCCCATTCCTCCGTTAGTGAAATAAATGCAATTAAAGGGGTCCTCCATCATGAAATAATCATCCTCCTTACAAAATTCTTTGTCTCAGAGTTAGCAAAGAATGAATCTCTCATGTTAAAAATGTTGACAAGGTAAATCCCTAATTTCATTTTCAAATCTCTTGTCTGTGGTGATGATTAATCATAAGCATTTAAACCTAAATAGCCAGAGAGAATCTGGTCCCTTTGAACCAGACATAGTTTAGTGAGGTGTATAGGCTAGCTACAACACCTGCAGCTGTTGGTATCTCTGTATTTTGTAAAAGCCATGTCATGTATGTATAGCAAGAAAGCATGAACATTTAATATAATGGGAACAAAATGCCAATTGAAATCATTGACTTCCCAAAATGACTGTACGCATGGCACTGTAATGTATGTATGCATGTATTTCATTTTTGTACATTTAGTCTGTGTATCCTCATTTTGCTACTCTGTAGTAACCTATTTCAATGCATATTCTATAACATCTTGTGCAAAAAAAAAGAACTACATGTCCTCTATGTTCAACAAGACAAAAGCCAGAGAATCATACTATGACATGTAATATAATTGTATATGATTTTTTTTTGTAAGATTTTATAAGAAAAACAGGAAAAAAACTCTACAATATCAGATTTTTTTTAAGCTGAAGTTTTATTATAAAAAAGCAATAAAGAAAAAAATGGTTGAACACAGTCGGCCAGTAATAAACTGTGGGATGCCAACAGTATACAGAATGGGTCGACCCATCGCACACTGCAGTGGACCTACATGTTTGTTGTGCTTCAACAAATGTAACATGTTTTCTATGGGGAGACTTCTTTGTCTGTTTGTTTGTCTATTCCTCACTACTTGGCCATTATATTACAGGGAAATATTACAGCCTCTTTTTACTACACCACAATTTTATCTGGCTTGGTTAGTCTACCAGAATAGTTTGCAAAATAACAAACATTAACGACAAAGTATTTACATTTTATACGCTGAACATGTCTAAGACTGAGCTTAAAGGCTTGCCGTGCTGTTATGACCCATATGTACATAACGTCTAATGAATATTCAGATTACAATATGATTATACATGATCCATGAACATGCTTAACCCTCCAATAACTTTCGTTGCTTTTTTTGCAAGACTCTCATGATACAGGATAGTCGATTCATATTTTCAAATACTCTGCTTGCTGTGGTTACTGTGTACAAGTCATCTCTGATGAAGCTATGTTTAATGCTGTCTTTCTGAGTCTACTGTGTGTTCAAACGTGTGACCAATCATCACTTGTCTAACAATTTCATTGTCTGCTCAGCTGAGAAAGTCAGTACCTCCACCAATGTTTAATTTGTCATCATTAAGTATTCAATATCCAAAATACAGTACGTGGCTGTCCAGTGTCCACATCCTCTCGATTTCCAAACTCCCTTGCTTATGGTTTTATTTATCCCTTAAATCAGGCTGTCTGATTGTGTGGTAGGGTGTAATTTTGAGTTTTGTATTTGGACAGAACGTGGTCATTGATTGAGGACATCCGTGAAGACGTCATTATCTGAGGTTTGGTATTGATCACTGTGGTGTCTGATGCTCCATGTGTGAATATAAAAACCCAAACACTGTTATTGAGTAGCAGGTGATCGCAGGCTACTTTAAAATTTCACCACACTTTGTTATACTAAGGATAGGCATCAAGCCTGCTGCAGTTGGGCTCATGATTCTAGCTTATACTACTTGCCAGGAAAACACTGCAATAAGATGTGTGAAACAACCATTGAACATGATGACTGAATTAGAATATTGAAAGATGCATAGGAAAGTCAGAATAACCCAAGCAGCAGGTAAACTAATGTCTGCCCCTCGATCATACACAAGCATAGTTAAGTTTGCATGTTCAGGTATACAACCCAGTGCAATAAGATTATGCAATTATAAACTGTAGTTGACTACGCTGCATTACTGTTATAACAGCAAGAACACATTTATTCTGTATTGTTAGGTTGGTTGTAAACCCTGACAGTGGAGGCTGCTGAGGGGAGGACTGTTAATAATACTGGCTGGAATGGAGCAAATGGAATGGCAACAAACTACGTGTTTGATGTATTTGATACCATTCCACTGATTCCGCTCTAGCCATTACCGCGAGCTCGTCCTCCCCAATTAAGGTGCCACCAACCTCCTGTGAACCCAGCCAATGTATTTTCTGCTCATTCATCAATACTGTAGTCATCCCCTTTTTTACATTTGCAATTTCATACAGCATTTCTACACCACATGTCAATGTCAACAATTGAGTACTGCAGTAGGATTTCCCCCCTTAGAATAAGCAACAGACTGAAAGGGGAACTGTCTCATAACAACTTGTGTGTGCTTGGCCAGTTTAAATACAATGCTACTAACATAGTGAACATTTATGTCAGCCATCTTTTAGACAGTACAAAGTGCTCAGTGTTAAAGACAGAAAGTCTTGGGTGAATGACTTGATGATTTGGAGTCTGGATTAGGTTTGAAAATGCTAATGTCTGAGGCTATGTACGTGTCATCATAAGCTTGAAATAACATGTCTTTGTGCACGTCATAAACTCTATATAAGGCTGTGGGGTCCAGGAGAGATGCACACCATTCATCTACAATGGAATTACTTTTGATTTGTCAGAATGGTTTGGTTGCATTGCTTTACTTTTCAATGCTTTATGTGTCTTTTATGCAAAATAACTGATTGGATTCTGGTGAATGGTTTGTGGGTGCTGTTGTGATCCTGTCAGACAGAGTTGAAAACTGGTGGTGGGTTGAGCTGACTGTATATCAATCAATACATGGTATTTGGAGTTTGATTGTGACCAAGGTGGAATGTTATGTTAGATATGCTGATAGGATACATAGAATGTAGGCCCTGAATCAAGCAGCTAGTGTAAGGATGTGGTTATGACAACAATGTGTGTTTGTGTACTATAGTTAACACAGCCCCTCATCCCTAAAATTACACTTTATTTGCTTTGCATACACCAACTGTAACCCCTGTGCTGCTATGAGGCTTATGGTGAAAACAGATGACACTGCATGAGGAGTAATCACAGCGTTGTTTAAGTGCACATCAGTGTAGGCTCCTGAGAGGAGGAAGGGGAGGACCATCCTCCTCAGTGAATTTCATGAAAATATCAATTGTGAAACATTAAAAAAGTAATACTTTTTAGATAAACTATACTAAATAATATCACGTCACCAAATAATTGATTAAAAGAAACTGTTTTGCAGTGGAGGTCTACAGTAGCCTCAACAGCACACTAATTATGTTAACTTCCGGAGGATGTCCTCCAACCCATCAGAGCTCTTGCAGTAATAACTGACATGTTGTCCACTCAATCAGAGGATCGGATAATTAATCTCGTTGTGAAAGCATAATCCACAGCTAGCTAGCACTGCAGTACATACAATGTGGTGAGTGTTTGGCTCAAAGAGAGAGAAAGATAATAGTTGAACAGTTTTGAACAAATCAATTTCTTAAAAAATAAAGAAGAAGCGAGAGAGAGAGAGAGAGGGAGAGATGGCTAGCTAGCTACATTTCATAGTATTTTTCTTTCACTTTGAATTACCTAGCTAGCGAATGCAGCTAGCTAGTTTAGCCTACTCGAACAGAGCTGGCTATGGCTATCCAACACTGGAACTCTTCCAAGTCAAGAGTAATGGAAGGTAGATCAGATTTAATATTTCAGATAAATTGTAGCTTACATCAATGTAACACATATGTAATCATGTAGTAACCAAACAAGGGTTTAAACAAGTCTAAATATATTTTATAAGTCGCCACCATTTGCCTTGATGACAGCTTCTTGGCATTCCTTCAACCAGCTTCATGAGGTAGTCACCTGGAATGCATTTAATTTGGTAAAAGACCAAGTCCATATTATGGCAAGAACAGCTCAAATAAGCAATGAGAGATGACAGTCCATCATTACAGTCCATCATTGACTGACATGAAGGTCAGTCAATACGGAAAATCTCAAGAAATTTGAAAGTTTCTTCAAGTGCAGTCGCAAAAACCATCAAGCGTCATGGGGACCGCCACAGGAAATGAAGACCCAAAGTTACCTCTGCTGTAGAGGATAAGTTAACTAGAGTTACCAGCCTCAGAAATTGCAGCCCAAATAAATGCTTCACAGAGTTCAAGTAACAGACACATCTCAACATCAACTGTTTAGAGGAGTGTGTGAATCAGGCCTTCATGGTCGAATTGCTGCAAAGAAACCTCTACTAAAGGACACCAATAATAAGAAGAGACTTGCTTGGGCTAAGAAACTCGAGCAATGGACATTAGACCAGTGGAAATCTGTCCTTTGGTCTGAAGAGTACTAATTAGAGATTTTTTGTTCCAACCGCCATGTCTTTGTGAGACGCAGAGTAGGTGAACTGATGATCTCCACATGTGTGGTTCCCACCGTGAAGCATGGAGGAGAAGGTGTGATGTTGGGGGGGGGTGCTTTGCTAGTGACATTGTCAGTGATTTATTTAGATTTCAAGGCACAGTTAACCAGCATGGCTATCACAGCATTCTGCAGCGATACACCATCCCATCTGGTTTGCGTTTAGTAGGATTATCCTGTTTTTCAACAGGACAATGACCCAACACATCTCCAGGCTGTGTAAGGGCTATTTGACCAAGAAGGAGAGTGATGGAGTGCTGCATCAGATGACCTGGCCTCCACAATCACCTGAGCTCAACCCAATTGATATGGTTTGGGATGAGTTGGACCACAGGGTGAAGGAAAAGCAGCCAACAAGTTCTCAGTATATGTGCGAACTCCTTCAAGACTTTTGGAAAAGCATTCCAGGAGAAGCTGGTTGAGAGAATGCCAAGAGTGTGCAAATCTGTCATCAAGACAAAGGGTGGCTACTTTGAGGAATCTCAAATCTCAAATATATTTTGATTTGTTTAACACTTTTTTGGTTATTACATGATTCCATATGTGTTATTTCATAGTTTTGATGTCTTCACTATTCTTGTACAATGTAGAAAATATTAAAAATAAGAAAAACCCTTGAATGAGTAGCTGTGTTCAAACTTACTGTATATATATTCCTTTATTATTTTCCCCTAACCCTAAGAACCCTAGCCTACTTGGAGTAAACTAGTGAACATCACCACTTAGGCTTTTAATTTCAACTTATACATACTATATACATTTTATGGACACAATGTATTTTACAATAGTTATATTTGTTTTGTTTTGAATCCCATCCTTCAGATTCCCTCAACCCTTTTTGACATATTTTTTTAATTGCTGTTTCACAAAAGTTCTGAACCTATTTACATTTTACAGGCACAGTATATATTTTACAAATCGATTTTTGATTTGCCATATATTTTTCAACTGTGCTGTGATGTTTCAGAAAAGTTCTGAACCTTTCTATTCTCATAGTTTCTACAGATTGTAAACTAAAGATACATTGTTTTGCTAAAAGTATGATTATGTTATTGATCGATTGACTATGACTTTTCAAATCACCCAGCAGTGCTATTTACAGAGTTAGCTCCAGGTAAATGTTGCAATTCTTGGACCTGCCACCAAAAACAAGTTACATATGGGCAGTACCGAAACAAGTTATATAATGTTTCTGTCTCTTCGCAGCAACATCTGCAGAGCTGGGATGGTTGTATCCCCCCATATACATCTCTATTGGTTGCAAAAATTTTGTATAATTTAAATTGAAAAATTCTACGTTTTGATTCCGGTGTCATTTTGCGTATCAGTTCATAAACCATGTACCGTGGAATCGGTACATCGGAAATCTCTTCCCAACTATATGGCACAACTGTCAGTTTTGGTTCTTAAATTAAACTGGTATACTTTTTTATGTATCACAATTTTCTTTAACCAATTTTGGTCTTTAATGCAGGGTCGACAGACAACTTCCTTACTTTATCCCCCTTCCACTTCCCTTTACCATTTTTGCGGTAATGCTGCAATTAGTTGGTTGTATTTTTGGGTAGAGACAGACATTTCCATATATTTTTGTTAGCTGCATGTGTGACATAACTGCACCAGTCCTATGATATCATTTACAAAGATTATTCTTCATTAAAAAAATCAATTAGGACATTTGAGTAACCATAATATTTATTGTATTATTTGAAATTGCAACCAACGTTTTACTGCAACCAACTTTAAAAATAGCGATATTTTTGAGGTTGTAATCTGAATAAAAGGAAAAATGCCATTCTTGAACATGGGGTGAGACATTCTTACTCATCTGCTAGAGAACTAGTTTGGATTTAAGTATAACTTTTCTATGACTGAAGCTTTTAGTAAAAGTTCTAATGCTTTAATATTTAATCATTTATGTCCTCTTAATTCATATGCATTATATAAATAAGCCATTTAATTTTGTGTGGCTTGCTGTTCCAAATAAAATTTAATATATTATCAAGGTAAGATTTTGGTTTTAAACATTTATTGCCACTGGGGCCTGCCGGTGTAACTGCTAAACTGCTTGCTGTACATTGTATTGCATTATTGTAGTGGGTTTAATTAACACGTTAGTTATAGTAGCTAGCTATGTTGACTATGACGTTAGCTAAAATGGCGGCAACGATGTATGCTGTGTGTAGCTGCTAGCATTCCACAAGCCATGGGAAAAAGTGAGATGAGGAGAGCCCGTAGGTACGAGAAGGAATTGTACAAAGAGCAAATTATCATGGTGTCTGTATGTGGCTGCTGTGAAAGTGAACTGTTTGAGGTTATCAGGGGTGTATTCATTCCACCGATTCTGTTGAAAAACATTTCTTAATTGGAAGCACATGGAAGGGAACGGGGATAAACATAACTGAATTTGTCCAATAGAAACTCTCGTTTGCAACTGTTGGACTAATGATTACACACTAGATCAGCTAGATGCAGGCAAGAGTGTGCAAGGCAGCATTGAATGTGTCACTGTCTGTCACCTTGAATACTCAAATATTTATCTCAACCTGTGCACCTACGTTGTAAACTTTAATTCATAGGCTAGGTTGTACAGTAGCAACCTCATGATGGGTATATGGAAAATTTGAGTATCATTTAGTAGCCTAAACCTATTGATGTTACGATGAGCTGGATGAATGGAATATGAATGACAGTCATCTAATATGCTGTAATAGAAATAAGGCCGTGCTCATTAAAAAAGATTGTCCACCCTCATTTTAAACGGCACCGACCGCCACTGGTGCACATGTTTAAGCTAAATCGCTTAGCATATTTTGTCTAAACCATTGTTCATAGGGACAACGTTTCTCCATGTGTAATCACCCCAAATGTAATCCATGTACTGTAATGTAAATGCAAATGTGGTCATTCACCCATTAGGTCTTCCCATGGCTCAGAGACACTCGGCCCAGCGTAGAGAGAATGATGGAGGGAGAAGGGATGCACAGGGGTGTGAAGTGAACAATACCACAGGAACACTGGCTAGTGACCCTGTGACTACCACAATGTTCTTTCGCACTCAGTAACATAGACAAGGGAGCCCTCAGACCAGGCCATTAGTGTTGAAATGTAGAACTATCATTTCTGATGCTCTACCCAGCTCCTCAGTGGCTGACTGAATAGGCTTTTCTAGGCTCCAGTGCTGTGGTAGCAAGCTGGCAGGGCTGACAGCAATCCTCTCGCTCTCTTCTTCTTCCTTATCTTGTGGCAGCAGGAGAATATTTAAAAGATTCAGAGAACTGGAGAGGTAAGCCCTCATTTTAATCTCAAACGATTTTAGCAGCTAGCGCAGGAAGGAAACTGTGATAGTCATTACAGAAGATGACTGCAAGCTGTCTGATTGCTGCAACAGCAGAAGGACTCTCAACCCGCAACGTTTACTCCTCATGTTGGAGAGTTTCCACAATACTTTTTTTAGACTACTTGAGAGGAAAAGTTGGTAAAATGAAGGGTGTTTTGTGTCATGTATTTGGTTTGTGTCTTTACTGTTCTGTATGCTGAGAGGGATATTATTGGCTGCTGTTTTTGATTCTGCTGACGCTTATGTGTGCTGCATTTCTGCCTCTCCTTCCCTCGACACCGGCCTGTCTGTTGGGCTGCTTTGGGCCCGGTGTGGCTACTGCTGCCCGCAGGTGGCTAATTCAATTAACTGTTCCCATCACATGCTAGTGGTGGTAAAATTCTTCAACCAAGTTACAGTGATTTCTTCCCCCTCACTTCTGCCACTTTCTTTCCTCGGGGGATGTCAACCCAGCTGAACACTGTGTTTTTGGGCAGAGAACTGACTGTTTAGTATGAGTGAGCCCTGTTGTGGTCAGACAATGTTCTGATTTATGTTTCACTGTGGTTGGTACTATGGCTGGATGATGACAGTGTTTAGAGTGAGTTGATTTTGAACCTTTGTTGCAAGCATGCTCATTCACCTGCTCTCGAAGACCACATTCGGTACGGTTGTATCTTCAATGATATATCTACTTAAGCAAAATACTACAAATGGTCATAGCACCAAATGAACTACAGTCTTCCATAAATCCAGAATTTGCCGTAATAAATGTTCTCTAGGACAGTATCGTACATCTCAGCTGACGTTCTCGAGACAAAAGTTTAGCTATGCAGGGGTCTGGCTGAAGTTAGTGATCCAACTCCAGGAACATCTTTACATTTGAATTGTAACGTAGAACAACCTGACCAGACAAAAATGAAACCATAGTGAATTGATTATGTAAAGGAATGTTTCAGTGTGAATTTATTAGAAGTATGCTTTTGAATGCTATTCATATTTTCATTGTAAAGTATTTTCTACTGCCTGCTATGTTGAAGCTATAAATAGTATGCATATGTGAAATTTTTATATGACCAAGACATTTTAATTAAAACCTTTGTCTATTTAACTGACTGTGATTCTTGACTCTCAACCTAACTAAAGTTAAAATGTTTCATCTTCATTTATTATTTGATGAATCTTCATTTAGTATTAGCTGACTATGTTTTCATATATTATACAGCAGGCAACAAGGTCCCGCTTGCTCACATTAAGCCCTATTTATACCTGGTTCTAACTTGCGTCCTTTGTCCTGATCTTGTCCACATTCTGATTGTGCCCACATTTTTAGTCAGGTGTAGACAATCAAAAGACACTTTGTGGTCTGATTATGATCAGATCAACCTGCCCACCTCCGGAGGTAGTCAGACATGCATTGTGTCTCTATATCTTACAGGTGTAGACAGATCTGGACAGAGAAACAATTTAAATCATAATTTTCTGCACTCTAAAATCATCGACAGGTGGCACTGCTGACTAATTACATCCATATGTGTCTTACATTAAATAAGTAAATCATATTTTGAATGAATATCTATGAAATAATTTGCATAAAGGAAGGGACCAGGAAATCTGGTCACAATGCAGACACAGTAGATGGATAACAGACACATTTTAATACAATGCATAGACACATTTCGGGAAATATGGGTACGATCAGAATGTAGACAAGAGCAAGACAAAGGACCCATGTTAGTACCAGCTATAAACAAGGATTAAGTAATTGGCCCTGATTCTCAGCACAATTACAGTTTGACTCACCTGTTTGCCTTTTTATAACATTACAGGCCACCCAAAACATTTTTTAAACTATTTCAGCTGAACACATTTCCACTTTACTAGGAGATCAGTCTCTGTTTCAGACTGGAGCTGTATCAGAAAATAACTCTGCTCTTCTGAACAACTCACGCATGCACCTAAGCACGCACATATTCATGCACACACACACGAAAGCAAGCATGCACACACTCAAATGAAACCCCAGAGTCTCTGTGTCCTTGTTTCTTCAATATGTGGCCCAAACCATTACGTTCGTCTGTCCATCCTGGGAATGTGATGTCATGTGATTTGTATTTGTATTCATTTGTGTTTATTAAGGATCCCCATTAGTTCTTGAGGTTCAAACAATATTAAGGCAATTGCATCACACATGCAACACGTTATTCCACCACTCTACCTGTCACGGTGTGCGCTACTGGTGAAGAAGTCAGGTGCAGGAGAGCAGAGAGTTGTGAACAGGTGCACATTTTATTAAGGCAGAGGCCAATAAAACAGACTTTATTAAGGCAGAGGCAAATAAAACAGACTTTATTAAGGCAGAGGCCAATAAAACAGACTTTATTAAGGCAGAGGCCAATAAAACAGACTTTATTAAGGCAGAGGCCAATAAAACAGACTTTATTAAGGCAGAGGCCAATAAAACAGACTTTATTAAGGCAGAGGCAAATAAAACAGACAGACGCCACTGCGTCAAAACCTCAAGCCAAAGGTAAAAGTACTATGCGTGAAACAACCACAAAAATTGAGCAAATGTTGTGCAATTAACATCCCTAGTGAAAAGCCACAGAAATAACGGAGGAAAACCCAGCCTGGCTGGGAACAGAGGAATAAATACATGCAGTGTGATTAGGGCATGAAAACCAGGTGTGCAGGGAACAAGACAAAACAAATGGAACAATGGGAAAATGGAGCAGCGATGGCTAGAAACCTGGCAACGTCGACCGCCGAACGCCGCTCGAACAAGGAGAGGAGCCGACTTTGGCGGAAGTCGTGACACTACCTCTACATTACTACAATACAACATTTATAATACCACAATATTACAACATTACAATGTACGTGTGTATAGTGCGTGTGTTTGCCTGTGTGTGTTTCTTCAAAGTCCACGTTGGTCCATAAGGTATAGATTTATCTGTTTTTTAAATCAGATTTTACTGCTTCATTGAGTTACTTGATGTGGTATTTCCCAGAGTCTGTTCTGGACTTGGGGACTGTGAAGAGAACCCTGGTGGCATGTCTTGTGGGGTATGCATGGGTGTCTGAGCTGTGTGGTAGTCATTTCAACAGACAGCTCGGTGCTTTCAACATGTCAATACCTTTTACAAAGACAGGTACTGATGCAGTCAATCTCTCCTCTACTTTGAGCCTGGAGAGATTGACATACATTTTATAAATGCTAGCAAATCGATGAACATTTAAGGGCCAGCCATGCTGCTCTGTTCTGAGACAACTGTAATTTGCCTATGTCCCGCTTTGTGGCACTTTACCATATAGCTGGGCAGTAGTCCATGTGCAATAAAAGTAGGTTGTGTAAGAATTGATGACAAGCTTCATGGTAAATGGTAAAATTTTCTACCCAATATTTTAAAAATAAGGTACAGTCATCGCTGCACTTTGAAATGTATGCGGGGGCAATTTACCTGTGGGACTCATTAGCATATTTGGGGCTGTGATCTAATATATGTGTATTTGTGCCAACCGTCAATGGAAGTATTGTACCAGTTTAAGTGGTTGATGATTATGTTGTCAAAGGTTGTCACCTCTTTTTTAACATGGGCAGTTCTGCAATTGTTGTAAGCGCATGTGACATGAAAGAGCTGCACTGTTAAAATGTTATTGTGCATGTCACAGTAATTTAATGAAAAGTTGTTGCTGTGAATTTTGTATTACCTAATTGGCATCCAGCTGTCAGTGAGTTATTGTAAAACTCACAGTAACTGCTAGCAATGCATTGGCAACCAGATGTCAGTAAGTTATTGTAAAATGCACTTGCAACTAGCTGCCAGTAGCTAGCAGTAGTTTTCTGATTACAGAAAAGCTTGAAACATTAAGTAACAACTAAGTATTCTTTGTGGTGAGCACACTTGGGATCCACCCTCACCTTCTTGGTTGGCAGCAAACTGACCTTCCTGTCACACCATCAGTGCAGTGAACATCACGGTGATCAGCCACAGTAAGTTACTGTGAATTTATCAATAACTAATCGCAGTAAGCTGACAGTAAGTTACTGAAAATTAAACATGAACTTCCCAATGACCAACTGCCACTAGGTTACTAGAAAATGCACAGCAATCTCTTAACTTAACAGTGCACCTCTCGAGTGTCACACGCAATTACAAAGACTATAGAACTGGGAGTGGACAAATGAATAATTCTAACAATAATGAACCACTTAAACTGGTACAACACTTCCACTAACGGTCGGCACAAATACATCATAGTTTAAACCATACCCCCAAATATGTTAAATAGCCCCTGCCAGCATATTTCCCCCGCCCACCTACGTTTCAAAGTGCAGTAAGGTAAACAACAAGTTATTTTACAACAATAACTCCTTAAGTCAACTGTAAAAATACTGTATTTTTACTACAACTCGGTAGCCAGTAAGGTACTGTCAAATTCTAGGTACCTTTTAACAGTGTGTGCCAAAAGCAGTAGTATCCTGGAAGTATAACTGTAGAACGTGTCATTGGTTCTACCTGGAACTTCTTCATGAGATGGTTTTAAATGGAACTCAAAAGTGTTCCCCTACAGTGACAAATCAAAGGGTGCTATGTGGCACCCAAAAGGGTTGTCCCTAATGTCTATTGGTTCTAATATTTTAACAATCTTTATCATACCCACAGATAGCAGGAAATTCAGGTCACTGGCAACCGAGAGGTAGTGAACTCAACTCCCCAGTGAGATTGATGCCCAAGTAATCTGAATTTTGATGGTCTGCAAAACCACTCTGTCATTAGATTTTTTGAACTGTTTGTTGCAGTATCTGTGTTTTTGCATGTTCATTGTTGGATTAATTAAACAATGAATTTGTTGTATGCTACACAAAGATAGCATACATTTTTCTAAACTAATCCAATCTGTTAGTTTGATTTATTGCGTCCATTACTGAAATGGTTGTTCCACTTTATATGGTTTAGGTAGTCTCATTCATTCATCTTTCAAACCTTAGTGGTCATTCTAAATGCAGATTGTGGGATCCACTCTAGAAATTAAACATCACTTTGTAAACCAGCATAATGTGACTTGATGCTGATTTCGCTTTAGCTTTTCCTTGTCACAAAAACACAACAAAGGATGATCTGACAGAAAAAACAGCTAGACTATACTGGTCGGCCAGACGAACCAGTTAGACATGCTGGTCAGACCAGCTTGACCAACATCGAACAGCAAAGATCAACATGGAACAGCTTGAAATGTATGCTGGTCTATGCTGTTTTTTTTAGGCAGGGCTGAGACATCTGTTAGAGCCACATTGATTATCTATGTGGACTAGCACTGCCTAAGGCGGAGAATATTTATAACCTCAATCAATTCACAATGCATAGCACTACTCCTACAGTTCAGTTCGCCTCCCATTCACTGTGTGTGTTTTTTTTTACTCCTGTGTAGCTAACAATGAGGGCATAGATTAATTTGTATTTAATGGCACTATACTTTTTATGATACATTTCCAAAGGAACAGAGTGGAATTCATTCAAACCTGCCAGTCATATTTATCATATTTATTCAGTATCTTTGTTTCCAAAATTATTCCTGACACTCTTACTATGAATTCAGTGGAAACGCAAATCAAAGGAATTATCAATCCATTTATCAATCCTCGCCGTGCTGAAGCACATGATGGGATTCGACTCTACTTTGAATTAACATGGGGATCACGGCTTGACAAATTCATTTAATCATCTGACAGGACCCAATATTTGAGTTTCTCCACACAAACACCAGCGCCCAGGTTTTCCCTATTGTATTCCAATGAACCAGCTAGGCCACCAGATCCCTGCTACACCAATGAAACTGACTAACTGGAAATATCTCCCTGGCGCGTCTAGCCATGCAAAGAACAATGACAATCTCATGTCTGATTCAAAATTAATTACGTTAGAGGGAATCTCATCTATACTAATTATAAAACCCCATCAGATTATGAAAACAGTCCATTTGGCTTGGCGAAGGCAAAGGGAGGCAGAGGGAGACAGGGAGTGCTGTGGCCTGGAGGTTTAGTATCTCTCATCAGCTGTTCGTGTTTGTGCTGTTGCTATGTCAAGCTATGCCCCTTCTCTCTCTCTCTCACCCCCTCTCTCACTTACCATCTCCCTCTCTCTCTCTCTCTCTCTGTCGCTCTTTCTGCTCCACTGTCTCTCAAGGAATTAAATATTGATGGAAGACCTGGATTTTATCTGCTGCCTATCATACAGCCGTCCCCCACTGAGTTCACACAGTTTATTATAAGAGCAGGGCCCAGGCAAGGGTAACCTCTATCCATCCTACTTCCACTAAAATAAATGCAAACTCCTTTCACGGAAATGGATAATGAATGAATCCATCTCCAGATGCAGGTATCTGCTGCCCAGGTGGAGCTAGCCATACTTGCTACTAGGACTGTTTCTACAACACAATAGATTTTTCTTTATTTAACACATATTTTTTTCCACACCCCCATGCGGAATTTAATGATCCAATCAAAAAGTTTAGAATAAATGGAATGCAGTAAAGGCTGCTGAGGGGAGGACGGCTCATAATAATAGCTGGAATACGGAGTAAATGGAATGGCATCAAACACACGGAAACCATGTGTTTGATGTATTTGATTCCATTCTAACCTCCTGTGGTGGAAGAGCAATGCATCTCATCCAGACAGAGTGAAAAACAGTGGTTGTTTTGTTTTTAAAGCCTTGGAAGATGGCTCCCTCTACAGGGCTTAAAAGCGTATCTAATCGTCAGTCTCTAAAAGCAATCTTTGTTTTTGGGGTTTAAATTGATTTGTGACTAATTACTTTGTAAAAGCTTAACAAGTTAAATGTACACTGCTCAAAAAAATAAAGGGAACACTGAAATAACACATCCTAGATCTGAATGATTCAGACATCCTAGATTCTTTACATAGTTGAATGTGCTGACAACAAAATCACACAAAAATGATCAATGGAAATCAAATTTATCAACCCATGGAGGTCTGGATTTGGAGACACACTCAAAATTAAAGTGGAAAACCACACTACAGGCTTATCCAACTTTGATGTAATGTCCTTAAAACAAGTCAAAATGAGGCTCAGTAGTGTGTGTGGCCTCCACGTGCCTGTATGACCTCCATACAACGCCTGGGCATGCTCCTGATGAGGTGGCGGATGGTCTCCTGAGGGATCTCCTCCCAAACCTGGACTAAAGCATCCGCCAACTTCTGGACAGTCTGTGGTGCAACGTGGCTTTGGTGGATGGAGCGAGACATGATGTCCCAGATATGCTCAATTGGATTCAGGTCTGGGGAACGGGCGGGCCAGTCCATAGCATCAATGCCTTCCTCTTGCAGGAACTGCTGACACACTCCAGCCACATGAGGTCTAGCATTGCCTTGCATTAGGCAGAATCCAGGGCCAACCGCACCAGCATAAGGTCTCACAAGGGGTCTGAGGATCTCATCTCGGTACCTAATGGCAGTCAGGCTACCTCTGGCGAGCACATGGAGGGCTGTGCGGCACCCCAAAGAAATGCCACCCCACACCATGACTGACCCACCGCCAAACCGGTCATGCTGGAGGATGTTGCAGGCAGCAGAACGTTCTCCACGGCGTCTCCAGACTCTGTCACGTCTGTCACATGTGCTCAGTGTGAACCTGCTTTAATCTGAGAAGAGCACAGGGCACCAGTGGCGAATTTGCCAATCTTGGTGTTCTCTGGCAAATGCCAAACGTCCTGCACGGTGTTGGGCTGTAAGCACAACCCCTCCCTGTAGACGTCGGGCCCTCATACCACCTTCATGGAGTCTGTTTCTGACCGTTTGAGCAGACACATGCACATTTGTGGCCTGCTGCTGGGTTGTTGCCCTCCTACGGCCTCCTCCACGTCTCCTGATGTACTGGCCTGTCTCCTGGTAGCGCCTCCATGCTCTGGACACTACGCTGACAGACACAGCAAACCTTCTTGTCACAGCTCGCATTGATGTGCCATCCTGGATGAGCTGCACTACCTGAGCCACTTGTGTGGGTTGTAGACTCCGTCTCATGCTACCACTAGAGTGAAAGCACCGCCAGCATTCAAAAGTGACCAAAACATCAGCCAGGAAGCATAGGAACTGAGAAGTGGTCTGTGGTCCCCACCTGCAGAACCACTCCTTTATTGGAGTGTCTTGCTAATTGCCTATCATTTCCACCTGTTGTCTATTCCATTTGCACAACATCATGTGGAATTTATTGTCAATCAGTGTTGCTTGCTAAGTGGACAGTTTGATTTCACAGAAGTGTGATTGACTTGGAGTTACATTGTGTTGTTTAAGTGTTCCCTTTATTTTTTTGAGCAGTGTAATTGATTGTTGATGATGGGTGACAATGTAGACAGGATTCATCATTTAAATGTGTACTTTTTTACAATATATATATATATTTTTACAGGATTATCACATCAAGGTTCACAGAAGAGTAGGGCAGATGTACGAAGGGAAAAACTTCACTCTGAGATGAACATCTACATTTGGTAAATGTCTGAATAAAATCACCAGTGAGCCTCAGGGAATACGCTTTGCAAAACAAAATGATCTAAAAAACAGCAACCATACAGCCCTACTAGGAGTTAATACTAGCTACTGCCTTCTATATACTTCAAATGTGTAGAATGTCTACACAAAATAACGTACCTTGCATCACCAACCACTTATATGGTGTAGTTCATCTCAGTTACCAGCTGGTGGCAGTAAAGGAGAGTGGATAGAATATATCCAATGGACGCACAGTGACCCAGTCTCCATCCGTGGCAGGCCAAGTATTACAATTGTCTTATAGGAGTTTTAATTTAGGGAGACCCTATCTTTTAATGCCACAATCTCCTCAGATGATCAGATATCATTTAAGCATGGCATTTAAAGGGCATGATGTCTCCTTGGATTTCCTTGCAAATTATGAAATTAAAATATTTCATCTTCTCCCTATTGATTGTGTTGACCATCTGATTATAGGGCAAAGTAGATGTACAGTGCATTAGGAAAGTATTCAGACCCCTTCCCCTTTTCCAAATTTTGTTACGTTACAGTCTTATTCGAAAACAGATTAAATACCCCATAATGACAAAGTGAAAACATCTTTTTAGATATTTTTGCAAATGTATTAAAAAACAAAAAATATCTTATTGACATAAGTATTCAGACCCTTTGCTATGACACTCAAAATTGAGCTCAAGTGCATCTTGTTTCCATTAATCATCCTTGAGATGTTTCTACAACTTCATTGGAATCCACCTGTGGTAAATTCAATTGATTGGACATGATTTGGAAAAGCACACACCTGTCTATATAAGGTCCCACAGTTGACAGTGCATGTCAGAGCAAAAACCAAGCCATGAGGTCACAGAAATTGTCCGTAGAGCTCCGAGACAGGATTGTGTCGAGGCACAGATCTGGGGAAGGGTACCAAAAAATGTCTGCAGCATTGAAGGTCCCCAAGAACACAGTAGCCTCATCATTCTTAAATGAAAGAAGTTTGGAACCACCAAGATACTTCCTAGAGATGGCCGCTCGGCCAAACTGAGCAATCGGGGAGCAGGGTCTTGGTCAGGGAGTTGACCAAGAACCCGATGGTCACTCTGACAGAGCTCCAGAGTTCCTCTGTGGAGATGGGAGAACCTTCCAGAAGGAAAACCATCTCTGCAGCACTCCACCAATCAGGCCTTTATGGTAGAGTGGCCAGACTCCTCAGCAAAAGGCACATGACAGCCTGCTTGGAGGCACCTAAAGGACTCTCAGACCATGGGAAAAGAGATTCTCTGGTCTGATGAAACCAAGACTGAACTCTTTGGCCAGAATGTTAAGGGTCTGGAGGAAACCTGGAACCATCCCTATGGTGAAGCATGGTGGTGGCAGAATCATGCTGTGGCAATGTTTTTCAGTTGCAGGGACTGGGAGACTAATCAGGATTGAGGGAAAGATGAACGGAGCAAAGTACAGAAAGATCCTTGATGAAATCCTGCTCCAGAGCACTCAGGACCTCAGACTGGGGCGAAGGTTCACCTTCCAACAGTAATTCAGCCCTAAGCACACAGTCAAGACAAAGCAAGAGTGGCTTACAGTTGAAGTCGGAAGTTTACTTACACTTAGGTTGGAGTCATTAAAACCTGTTTTTCTACCACTCAACACATTTCTTGTTAACAAACTATAGTTCTGGCAAGTCAGTTAGGACATCTACTTTGTGCATGACACAAATCATTTTTCCAACAATTGTTTACAGACATATTATTTCACTTATAATTCACTGTATCACAATTCCAGTGGGTCAGAAGTTTACATACACTAAGCTGACTGTGCCTTTAAACAGCTTGGAACATTCCAGAAAATGATATCATGGCTTTAGAAGCTTCTGATAGGCTAATTGACATAATTTGAGTCAATTGGAGGTGTACCTGTGGATGTATTTCAAGGCCTACCTTCAAACTCAGTGCCTCTTTGCTTGACATCATGGGAAAATCAAAATAAATCAGCCAAGACCTCAGAAGAAAAATTATAGACCTCCGCAAGTCTGGTTCATCCTTGGGAGCAATTTCCAAACGCCTGAAGGTACCACGTTCATCCCTACAAACACCATGTGACCATGCAGCCGTCATACCGCCCAGGAAGAAGACGCGTTCTGTCTCCTAGAGATGAACGTACTTTGGTGCGAAAAGTGCAAATCAATCCCAGAACAATAGCAAACGACCTTGTGAAGATGCTGGAGGAAACAGGTACAAAAGTATCTATATCCACAGTAAAACGAGTCCTATATCGACATAACCTGAAAGGCCGCTCAGCAATGAAGAAGCCACTGCAATAAACAGATATGGCTTATTAACCTATACGGTCCGAATAATGATGATCCAAGCTTCTTTGAAAATATATATAAATATACATACACATACCTATATAGATATACATACTTTTTAAAAGAATATACCTTTATTATTATTCCCCGCAAACCCTACCGCCGATCCCCCAATTGGAGTAAACTAATAAACACTTTGGCTTTTACCTTCAATTTATACATCTTATATACATTTTACAGACACAGTCTATTTTACAGTAGTTATTTTTTGTTTGTTTTTAGTCCTCCCTCTATTTCTGATGTCCATCCAGTTTGATTTATATTTGTAACTATGCTATTTCACAAAAGTTCTGAACCTATATACATTTTACAGACCCCGTATGCTTTACATTGGTTATCTTGTTATTAGTCCCACCCTTCAGCTCCATTCAACCCTCCCATCTATCTCTCAACATCAACCATTGCAGATTTCTATTTGCCATATATTTTTCAGCTGTGCTGTGATGCTTCACAAAAGTACTGAACCTTTCTATTCTCATAGCTTCTACAGATTGTAAATAAAAAATAAAAACTTTTGCTAAAATAATTATTACAGTGCCTTGCGAAAGTATTCGGCCCCCTTGAACTTTGCGACCTTTTGCCACATTTCAGGCTTCAAACATAAAGATATAAAACTGTATTTTTTTGTGAAGAATCAACAACAAGTGGGACACAATCATGAAGTGGAAGCACAGCTGAAAAATATATGGCAAATAGAAATCTGCAATGGTTGATGTTGAGAGACAGATGGGAGGGGTTGAATGGAGCTGAAGGGTGGGACTAATAACAAGATAACCAATGTAAAGCATACGGGGTCTGTAAAATGTATATAGGTTCAGAACTTTTGTGAAATAGCATAGTTACAAATATAAATCAAACTGGATGGACATCAGAAGGCACAGGAAGCCTGGAGCGGGGAGGCTGGGATAGAGGGAGGACTAAAAACAAACAAAAAATAACTACTGTAAAATAGACTGTGTCTGTAAAATGTATATAAGATGTATAAATTGAAGGTAAAAGCCAAAGTGTTTATTAGTTTACTCCAATTGGGGGATCGGCGGTAGGGTTTGCGGGGAATAATAATAAAGGTATATTCTTTTAAAAAGTATGTATATCTATATAGGTATGTGTATGTATATATGTGTATATGTATGCATGTGTGTATGGATATATATATTTACCCACAAAATATATGGGGGATTGGAAATGATGTAGACAATTACATTGATGGAAGCAACATTCTTTCCGCAATATTAAGCTGATCCATAAAAAGAAGCCACTGCTCCAAAACCGCCATAAAAAAGCCAGACTATGGTTTGCAACTGCACATGGGGACAGAGATTGTAATTTTGGAGAAATGTACTCTGGTCTGATGAAACAAAAATAGAACTGTTTGGCCAGAATGACCATTGTTATGTTTGGAGGAAAAAGGGGGACGCTTGCAAGCCGAAGAACACCATCCTAACCATGAAGCACGGGGTGGCAGCATCATGTTGTGGGGATGCTTTGCTGCAGGAGGGACTGGCACTTCACAAAATAGATGGCATCATGAGGGAGTAAAATTATGTGGATATATTGAAGCAAAACCTCAAGACATCAGTCAGGAAGTTAAAGCTTGGTCGCAAAATGATCTTCCAAATGGACAATGACCCCAAGCATGCTTTGAAAGTTGTGGCAAAATGGCTTAAGGACAACAAAGTCAAGGTATTGGAGTGGCCATCATAATGCCCTGACCTCAATCCTATAGAAAATGTGTGGGCAGAACTTTAAAAGCATGTACGAGCAAGGAGGCCTACAAACCTGACTCGCAAAAATCGCTGAAGTTGGAGACTTTTATCTCCCTCACCAACTTCAAACATCAGCTATCTGAGCAGCTAACCGATCGTTGCTGCTGTTCATAGTCTATTGGTAAATAGCCCACCCATTTTCACCTACCTCATCCCCATACTGTTTTTATTTATTTACTTGCTCTTTTGCACACCAATATCTCTACCTGTACATGACCATCTGATCATTTATCACTCCAGTGTTAATCTGCAAAATTGTAATTATTCGCCTACCTCCTCATGCCTTTTGCACACATTGTATATAGACTCCCCCCTTTGTTTTCTACTGTGTTATTGACTTGTTAATTGTTTATTCCATGTGTAACTCTGTGTTGTCTGCTCACACTGCTATGCTTTATCTTGGCCAGGTCGCAGTTGCAAATGAGAACTTGTTCTCAACTGGCCTACCTGGTTAAATAAAGGTGAAATAAAAAAATAAAAAATAAAAGTTACACCAGCTCTGTCAGGATGGGCCAATGGGCCAAAATTCTCCCAACTTATTGTGGGAAGCTTGTGTGAAGGCTACCTGAAACGTTTGACCCAAGTTAAACAATTTAAAGGCAATACCACCAAATACTAATTGAGTGTATGTAAACTTCTGACCCACTGGGAATGTGATGAAATAAATAAAAGCTGAAATAAATCATTCTCTCTACTATTATTCTGACATTTCACATTCTTAAAATAAAGTGGTGATCCTAACTGACCTAAGACAGGGAATTTTTACTAGGATTAAATGTCAGGAATTGTGAAAAACTGATTTTAAATGTATTTGGCTAAGGTGTATGTAAACTTCCGACTTCAACTGTAGGTACAAGTGTCTGAATGTCCTTGAGTGGGTCAGCCAGAGCCCAGACATGAACCCGATCGAACATCTCTGGAGATACCTGAAAGTAGCTGTGCAGTGTCCCATCCAACCTGACAGAGCTTGAGAGGATCTGCAGAGAAAAATGAGAGAAACTCACCAAATACAGGTGTGCCAAGCTTGTAGCATCATACCCAACAAGATACAAGTCTGAAAACCCTGCCAAAGGTGTTTCAACAAAGTACTGAGTATAGGGTCTGAATACTTAAGTAAATGTGATATTTCAGTTATTTTTTAAATACTTTTGCAAAAATGTCTAAAAAACTGTTTTTGCTTTGTCATTATGGGGTATTGTGTGGAGATTGATGAGGGGGAAAAAACGATTTAATCAATTTTAAAATTAGGCTGTAACGTAACAAAATGTGAAAAAAGGCAAGGAGTCTGAATACTTACCAAATGCACTGTAAGCATGCAGTTAAAATTTAGGAAAATCTGCAATCTTGGTACTGGATATCCATTTCTACAGCAAGATCTTGAGCCTTTACCAAATTAAATAAAATGGTTTGCTGTTAAGTGCCATTGTCAGCAACTAAATACAGCAATATAATGTTTAGGCCATGCTTGCCTCCAGTATTTATGCTGCAGTAGTTAATGTGTCGTGGGGCTAGGGTCAGTTTGTTATATCTGGAGTACCTCTCCTGTCCTATTCGGTGTCCTGTGTGAATCTAAGTGTGCGTTCTCTAATTCTCTCTTTCTCTCTCTCTCTCACTCGGAGGACCTGAGCCCTAGGACCATGCCCCAGGACTACCTGACATGATGACTCCTTGCTGTCCCCAGTCCACCTGACCGTGCTGCTGCTCCAGTTTCAACTGTTCTGCCTTATTATTATATGACCATGCTGGTCATTTATGAACATTTGAACATCTTGGCCATGTTCTGTTATAATCTCCACCCGGCACAGCCAGAAGAGGACTGGCCACCCCACATAGCCTGGTTCCTCTCTAGGTTTCTTCCTAGGTTTTGGCCTTTCTAGGGAGATTTTCCTAGCCACCGTGCTTCTACACCTGCATTGCTTGCTGTTTGGGGTTTTAGGCTGGGTTTCTGTACAGCACTTTGAGATATCAGCTGATGTATGAAGGGCTATATAAATAAATTTGATTTGATTTGAGTTAAAATTCTGCAGAAAATATTAAAATATATATTTGCTTCACATGAATATTATATAGATATCTTACATTTTAGGATCAATTTATTGTAGGGTATTGTGCATGTAAGTCATGATGATTGAATCAGACTTTCGGGTAGAAGTGTTATGTGACTCTGAGTTACTGTAAGTGTTAGGTGACTCTAAATTAAGTGTGTATCAACATGGGAGTCAGACTATTTGTGTATCATTCTATTCTCTCCTCATGAGGGTGTTGGATGCCTCATGAGGATGCCCTGTCAAACATAAATAAAACATCTATATCATCTAAATATATGTGCATAACTGCACCTTTTATTGCACTTATCATTATTCAACACAACAGATTTGCAATGGCTATGGAATGCTGTACTTTTTCTTTACAAAATAAAGGAACAAAGACGAATTCCTCAAAGAATGCGGAATGAAGTATAAGGTGTGACATGTGGTACTTGAAAGCAAACTACAGGTAGTATAAATTAATACAGTTACTGTATTCTTTTAGGAAATACATATGATAATAAGCAATGTGACATAATCCTCCTGGACCACAGTACTTGCTTCTTCAGATGATGTTCTTCATGATAAAACATTAAAACAAAACACTTTCAGTGATTTAGTTTGGAAAATGCAATGAATGACAGATGTAGGAACTTAATTTGATCATACTGCTGCAGGAAATTTAAAAAGGCATCTGAAGTTTGTAATTTCCACTTTGAAATTTCAGACTTGATGTCCCCCCAAATTTAAAAAAATATATATAATCCACAAAATAATTAAATTGTTCTCCTGTTGAATAATTACTTTCCTGCTGCGGCAAACTGTCTCAAATTAAGATCCTACACCTGTAGAGCCGCCTTCTTTTCTGAGACACAATCAAACCCTGTTGAAGTACACTAGTGCATCATCCTTAAACCCCTTTAAGAAACCCAACAGAGGCAGATAACGTGGTGAGATTAATACTGTGATGTGGAGACATACAGACAGCCCACCAAGGAAAAAGATTACACCTCGTCTTAACCTATACCTGAGATCAAATAAAGACACCATATTAGCTATCTCCTTCCTCATTCATAATTTTGTACATAAGCAAGATGTGATGACAGGTAAGCATTACAGTTGACTACTACATATTTGACATCAATATTAACCTCTTAGTTGACATACATTTTGTACAGATGCAAATCTCAAAAATGGAGAACAAAATGCATAACATTATAGAACATTGGATATCAATAAGCTCTCCTAATACTGTCATTCACAACTTTACACAATAAAATAATAAACCAATCAAATCAAATGATTAGCAAGGCAATGAAAGAGTACATACTGAAAAATCATACAAACAACAAAAACACAGATCCAGTAAGACACTGAGAAAGGAAATATTGCTTAAGTGATAATGCCCTTGAAGCCGGTGTTTGGAGAATATATTGGCACGGGTGTTGTAAGTTGATGGCCGGCAAACCGTGCCAATATATCCTCCAAACACTGGCTTCAAGGGCATTATCCCTTTTATACAACGGGTAACCGACATATTCAAATAATGATTGACATATTTTCATTAAAAACATTATTTTGATGAATTTATTCATACTATTTCATCCTTCCACAAGATATAGTGCCGACACAAATCTAGAGTTGCTACCCAAGCCATCTGGTCATTCGTGCTATCGGTTCAGTTGACAGAGACGCGACCAGTTCGTTCAGTCTTTTTGTTCTGTATCTATGGATGCGAACCAATCGTTTGTCCTAAATGTTCCATTGCCATACTGGCTGGCAACGTACTCATCCCTTGCTTTCTAGATATCCAACTATGGCTAACTTACAGTCACGTCAAACAGTGCAGCTAGAATAACAACAGTAGCTGCATTTGCCTTTTTTATGTTTTCTAGAGACATTTAATCGGATACATCCATAACAATGAGCTAATGAGGCGCGATTTCGCCTGGCATAGAAAATGTGCTCTCTCATCTGGAAACTGGTGTTCAGAGGAGCGAGCCAACAACACAGCTAGCAGAATCACTTCAAACTGCAGCTAGAAAGACTGCAAATGTTTCGTTTGACCTGTTTTCTATTGTTATTTCTTTGTATATATCCATAAAAATTATGCCGATTCATGATTTCGATTGGCTGAGGAAAGTTGCCTGCCTGTCTCGTCCCAACTCCCGACATGTGCTGGAGATCGAATTTGAATATTGAAGCAATGTTGTAAATGTCGGAGAGACACAGACAGCAAGGTTTATACAAATCTCTGCTGTTGAAAACTAAATGTTAGTCTAAAAGAAATAGGAGATAATGTCTAGATGCTTTTTATAGTGGAGATCAAGTTTATAAATTGCCTGGCTGGGCTGATGAGACAGTGGATTGCACCATCAGATGGAATAGAGTAAATAGGTATTTTAACGTCATAGATTTAGCCGGTGGTAACTTGTGGAATAGACGCAAACTGGAATGGGGTTTTCCAATCAGCATTCAGGATTAGACCCACCTGTTGTATGATTTTGAATAAATCCTGTCAAATAAAGATTGTTGATTGTTCTTGCCAATGTTAGGACCTTAGGCTGAGTGCAGGTGTGTTGATCCTTCTGCCTTCCTATTGTTCTAAGGAGGTCAACGAGACTAGGGCCTCTTTTGTTTTTTCAGTGTGTTGAATGCGGACACCCTCAGTTAGAGTAAAGATGAAAGATTTAAAAGACAATAATAGACAATATGACAGTTGTAATAACCAATAGGATAATTGTTTGCACTGAATGTTTATGTATTTCTAAAGATTGTTTTCTTGCATATAACTCAAAGCCTGGACTCCATACACAAGCACACACAGTATAAATACTTTAAAAAACATGTTACTGACTTTGAAAACTGACTTTGATCTTAATAGCACCTCAAAATACTTTCATTAATTGAATTACTTTAATTAATTTAGTAATTGAAAGGTATAAAAGCAAAAAACACATTTATGGTTGTCTTATTCCTTCTGATCATGTGGATTTTTATTAAATTGTGTCTTGTCAAATCAACATAAACTGAGTGTACACAGCATTATGAACACCTGCTCTTTCCATGACCAAAGACTGACCAGGTGAATCCAGGTGGAAGCTATGATCCCTTATAGCTGTCAACTGTTAAACCCACTTCAATCCCTGTAGATGAAGGTGAGGATCTAGGTTAAAGAAGGATTTTTAAGCCTTAAGACATGGATTGTGTATGTGTGTCATTTAGAGGGTGAAAGTGCAAGACAAAATATTGAAGTGCCTTTGAGCAGGGTATGGTAGTAGGTTCCAGGCGCACAGGTTTGTGTCAAGAATTGCATCGCTGCTTGATTTTTCACACTCAACATTTTACGGTGTGTAACAAAAATGGTCAAGGACATCCAGCCAACTTGACACAACTTTGGGAATCAATGGAGTCAACATGGGCCAGCATTCCTGTCGAACGCTTTTGACACCTTGTCGAAGCCATGCCCCGACAAATTGAGGCTGTTCTGAGGGTAAAAGGAAGGGTGCAACTCAGTATTAGGAAGGTGTTCTTAATGTCTTGTATATGAGACGTAAAGGCTAACATCTGCGAATACAGAATGGATAACGATGACAGGAGCATAGTGCTGTACCACATAGCCACTACTCTTAACAGACATTGTTGCGCTGTGACTTGATATTTGGTCCAATTAACATGCGCTGGTGGCTACCTCACAGTGGAGTGTGCAGTTTGTGATGTCAATGACGTCTCTAAACATGTATCCAGTGACACTAAGAATCCTATGATGACTTTGACCGTTGATGAAAAGTGCTGCTACAGTCAAACCTGCCCGAAGCAGTGATTAACGCTTAACTCCAACATCAACACCACAGTCTCTCCAGCACTCTGTACAGATATAGTATCTTAATTTGATCACTTTGCTCCACAGAACATTTAAGAGTCCTAGTCGTAGCATAATGTCCCTGAAAACCTGCAGTTTCTCTTTCTATCACTAGATCTCACACCTAAACTGTAGCCTACTGTAGCCTATCAGAACTATTTTCCTGTTAGAAATTATAACTTTTTTTGAGAATAATCAAATAATCCTCCTCCTGCTGCAGGATTATTTTAATCCTGCAACAAAACTGGTCAAATTAAGATCCAACATCTGTATATCATACCTCGTTCTTAACAACAGTTTAGATCTTTCAGGAGCACATAAAGGTTCAAGTTTAAATATGCATGTCACAGGTGTCACAATACACCATCTGTACAAAGTGTAAAAATACATCTCGACAACAGCCTTGAGCTGTAAACAACAGAGGGACGTGAGGTAGGAGAGCACAGAGAGCTGTTTGGAGCAGGAACATAGATACAGCAGGGCTGGTTAGCGTACAGTAGGTTTGGGTGATGAGCGGTGGTCAATATCTTTACAGATGATAGCAGGGTTGTGATTGGACAGGTGTCAAATCATAGGAGATTACCACTGTTTTTCTCTCACATTTCAATGTGAGCCTCATTACTGGACGGACTGACTTTAAGCGAGCCAGAAATTGTGTAAAACCTGTGGAAGATATAATGGGAGAAAAGTTTCATAAGTTAGAAATGTTGCATTGAAAACTATGCCGTTTTTAAGGTATAGCGGTGATATGACCTACATGCAGAAAGTAAACAGCATCGTGGGTCAATTTCCACAACAACTAAGAGCATTAAAGCATGAGGCTCAACTTCTCAGCTGTTTTGGTGCCCTGACTACCACGCTGTGAACAGCGTGAGGCGAATCCGTGCACATGAGCAGATATTATGTGTGACTGTGTGAGAGCAAAGTCTTGCATCTTGCTCATCTTAGTATCTGCGATGCTGCTCGTGGCAACGTCATTTAGCTGAGTCTACCTTCAACTCTAGATCTAGCAAGCTGTTTGGGAAAACGTTGAAATATGATTGTTTTAACTCTTGCAAGCCATTAAACAAGGTAAATGTTAAACTAGGTCGGTACAGTTGTAACTGTCAATCCAAGGGAATAGAAAGTAGAAGAGAAAGCCATGAAATGAATACTACTCCATACCTTGACTTTTTAAAATGTGTGCGCTTCTTCAGAACTTGAAAACAGGAGGATTTAGCGCAGGAGTGTTTCAGGTCGATGACCTGGTAGATGATGGGGTTGTACATGGCAGAGGACTTAGCAAGCAGAGTGGGGATCACTGAGACCGAGATAGGCACTGAGTCGGGCTCGCCAAACGCAGACACCACTGAGACCACTGCATATGGGATCCACGCTATCAAGAAACCAGCGCAGATCAGCATCGCCACCTGGAGGACACAAGTAGAACCACATCACTGGTCAGTCTCACAATAGTTAAAGTATCTCTGAGGTGAGGTTCTGTGCACACACGCCCACACACACACACACAAGAGCTCTGCTAACCGACTCGATCCCGACGGGCCCTGACATTATACATCGGGTTAGGGCCGGGTAGGGCCTGTTTATTCCTCAATAACTAGGGTACAGGCAGGGCTTGGGTATCCATAAATTGATTACTAACATTTTGAAGCTGAGCAGTACAGTCATATCTAACTAAGATCATAACATTGTGTCAGAAGTTCTTTTTCAAATATAAGACAGGAGATATTATTTCACAGAAAATATTAATGTTCCTTGAGTTTAGAGTGACAAAGTTGCTAACAGCAAACTGCTCTCTCATGTCTCATAATTGAGCAGAGGAGCCCAAGTGGGGCCGTTGCTATGGATACTCACAGACTCAGATTCGTCATGAGCAGAGAGCATGCAGAGTGAGCAGCGCTCAGGAAGCAAGTGACAGACAGAGAGGAGCAGCTAATTGATTTACTAATGGAGGATGTTATTTCTGATTTTGGGTGTCGGGCAGGGCCTTAAATTTGGCAGAAGCAATCGGGCCTGGGTAGGGTAGAGCCTGAACGTTGCAGGCATAGGTAGGGCTCGGGCTTAAAATTCATGTCTGTTCAGGGCTCTGACACACACATACACACACCTTGGTCAGTTTCATCTCCAGATTATGGCTGTTCTTGTTCCTGGTGTCAAAGTGGGAGATTTCCTTGGCTGAGGACTTGACCTTGAAGATGATCATGACGTAGGAGAAAACGATGATGCCGGTGGGGAAGATAAGACAGAAGAAGAGGATTGCAATGACGAAGCTCTGGCCCGCCACGGAAGCCTGGGCCAGCCACCAGTCCAGAGTGCAGGAAGTGCCAAAGGGCTCGGGAGCATAGCTGCCCCAGCCCACCAGGGGCATGGTGGCCCAGAAGCCTGCATACAGCCACACAAACACCATACTCAGGAAAGCATGTTGCCTCTTTAGCCACGTTCCTGTGGGTACAATTATGGGCAGAATGATTGATAATGAATTGGTTCATCATAATAATAAAGTGTCCAGATATCACAGATCATAATTTCAATTAACTTATTAATGAAAAAGTGCTAATTATTCATTCTTATAAATGTCTTGTGTTACTGTAAACAGGGGTGTCAAACATGCGCCCCCCGGGTTCAATCCGGCTCCCGGGTGGTTTAAGTAAAACAAATACAACTTGTAAAGTTTTTTTATACTTTAAAATTACTAAATCAAAACTGTGTAGAAATGATAAGGGACCTACAGTACATTCATAACGTTTCTTGACTGTGTCTAGCTCGCTAATAATCACTGAATTGAAAGTTAGACAGTCAGGAAGTATCTACAATTTTTTTTAAACAATTAGATGATACACTGTACCACCCAAACAGATCCACAGATGACACAATCTCTATTGCACTCCACACTGCCCTTTCCCACTATGTGAGAACGCTGTTAATTGACTACATCTCAGCGTTCAACACCATAGTGCCCTCCAAGCTAACAGTAAGCTAAGGACCCTGGGACTGAACACCTCCCTCTGCAACTGGATCCTGGACTTTCTGACGGGACGGCCCCAGGTGGTGAGGGTAGGCAACAACACATTTGCAACGCTGACCCTTAACATGGGAGCCCTTCAGAGTTGCATGCTTAGACACCTTCCTGTATTCCCTGTTAACTCGCTACTGCGTTGTAGAGCACAACTCCAACACCATCACTAAGACAGCCTATAAGGAGGAGGTCAGAGACCTGGCAGTGTGGTGCCAGGACAACAACCTCTCCCTCAACGTCAGCAAGACAAAGGAGCTGATTGTGGACTACAGGAAACGGAGAGCTGAGCATGCACCCATTCACATCGACAAGGCTGTAGTGGAGCGGGTCGAGAGCTTTAAGTCACGAGATCCTGAGGCCCATTGTCGTGCCATTCATCCGCCATCACGTCATGTGATCTGCACACAATTCATGGAAGCTGAAAATGTCCCAGATCTTCCATGGCCTGCATACACACCAGACATGTCCACCACTGAGCCTGTTTGGGATGCTCTGGATCGACATGCACAACACCGTGTTCCAGTTTCCGCCAATAACCCGCAACTTCGCACAGCCATTGAAGAGGAGTGGGACAACATTCCACAGGCCACAATCAACTCTATGCAATGAAGATGTGTCTCGCTGCATGAGGCAAATGGTCACACCAGATACTGACTGGTTTTCTGATCCACGCCCCTAGCTTTTTTTTAAAGGTATCTGTGACCAACAGATGCATATCTGTATTCCCAGTCATGTGAAATCCATAGATTAGGGCCTAATGAATTTAGTTCAATTGACTGATTTCCTTATATGAACTGTAACTAAATTGTTGTATGTGGCATGTTTATTTTTGTTCAGTGTAGTTAGGTAAAGAGTTAACGAATAGCTATCCAGACTATCTACATTGACCACACATTTTTTTACCCATCACATACGCTGCTGCTACTGTTTAAGATCTGTCACTTTATTCCTAGTTTTTTTGTACATATCTACCTCAATCACCCCGTACCCCTGCACTTCGACTCGGTACTGGTACCCTGTGTACATAGCCATGTTATCATTACTCATTGTGTACTTATTATTACTTATTTTATTATATGTTTTACTTTTCTATCATTTCTATATTTTCTTTCTCTCTGCATTATTGGGAAGGACCCATAAGTAAGCATTTCACAGTTAGTCATTTATTTGTTAGAGGATATTCTTTTGCTAATTCTTTGCTGCACTGAAGTGATCTTCAGTGCAGCCCTACGGACACCATTGAAAACCGAATGCGACCCGTGGGGGGCAAAATGTAGTTTGACACCCCTGCTGTAAACCAAACACAAACTGAGAACATAGCCCACTGTACCGTATCTGAGGTGGCAGATCTTGAGGTATCTGTCTAGGCTGACTACGGTCATGGTGATGAGGCTGCCGACACCGAAGAAGAAGCCAGCCCAGCCATAGAAACGACAGCCCTCCCAGCCAAACAGCCAGCGGTGGGAGAAACTGGACGCCACAAAGAACGGCTTCCCTGTGACTTCAAGACCAAACACACACAGTTGTTAACCACCTCAAATGATCCGTGTGTGCTGTAAAGACATGAGAATATATAGTATACATGTACAGTAACATAGTAATGTAGGCCTTAAAATGCATGAGAATTCCAATGAAAAACCATCCTCTTCATCTACTTCACATAACAGAAGTGCTGTTTCTTCAAAACTCACAATGATAACAGATGCAGTAAAGTTACAATCCTGAGGCATAGCATGGGACAGAAGAGGTGATCATAAATGGTGTTTATATCGTGTGAGGAGAAAGTGGCATCCTCACCGGTCTGATGCCACAGAGGTTCAGAGAGCACAGTTATGACCCTGTTTCTATATACATGTTGACGTACACACACTGCACTCTCCACCAACCCCCGTAGTTAATAAAATACTCTTTCTATCACTTTATGACTCCTACAGTATTACGGTAAAATGGCTACGAAATATTCTGGCCCTCTTTTCATTTGGACCTCCAACATCTGAGTGACATTCCCAAGATGCAGGCAAAGCTGGCAGACACAAATAGATCATGCTTGTTGTCTGCTGTGGACGTTGGCCCAAGTCCTAGAGAGCAATGCAGGCGTCTCATACAGAGAGACATAGTTGGCCCAGAGACCAAGAAATAAACAGATAAACAAGTGAGCATCTCGTGGTTGTATGAGACACAGAGAGAGCTGGCCAGAGATTGTTCTGAGACTGAGACATACTGTTGTGAATTCTGCTTCTGGCTGGGTCACAGGGACTCTTTGAGAAAGTAGGATATTCTCAGATAAAGGGGATTTTTAAAACAACATTTCTTAACTGAGATGACTGCTTGCAGTGGAACTAAACCTCTTGTACATCAAAGGCCTGGTCTATCGATATATTGTGATCAACATGCCAGGTAGAGTCATATTAGAGGTGAGTTCTTTTTACGTGATGGTGTTCCTCTAATATCCAAACGATGGCGATAAAGGACTAATTCCAGATTAAGCCACAATTTAGCATATTTCAGGGTGAGTTACCAAACATGCCTAAAAAGTTATGACTTTAAAGCAACTCAGTGATTTTCTTTCACTCACTCACTCACTCACTCACTCACTCACTCACTCACTCACTCACTCACTCACTCACTCACTCACTCATTATATTCCACCACTTCATCTTCTTCCAACCATGACAACCATTCCCATGTGTCAGGATGTACAGTACATGAGCAAATGTTAATGCAGCGCTACCATTGTTCATATACATGCTGTTCTGAATTGAAATACACAGACTACACAGGACTAATCCACCATACACTGTTCTGTACAGAAACACACTGTACACGGACATACTGTATGAAGAGACTGCGGAATGGTTTACCTGATATGCAAAAGTCAAATATGGCTAAGTTGACTGTCATGAGCTCAGGCGGCCTTAGCTTTGTCTTGCGTTTGATGGTCATGTATATAACATAGCCATTTCCTATGGCTGACATGATCCCTGCAGAGAAAACAGAGGACAAGAGGAAGACATGACAAGTTGTAAAATGCAACATGACACGGTGTACCTACAGGTTAGTCAATTTACATACTTAGGCCTATGGCATAATTGGTTTAATTATAATACTATAATATAATATTATTTTAAAGGGGCAATCTGCAGTTGCTACGTCCATTTTTTGACGTATAAATGAATGATATGTACATATTGATTTTTGAAGAATATAACTTATAAATGCCTCATGATCTTAGTTTAACTGTCGTACCCCCATTAGAACCCAAAATATAAGCTATTTTATTTTACTCGCTAATATCCAATCTCTGGATAATAAAATTGATGAGCTCAAGGCGAGAGTTGCTTTTCAGAGAGACATCAGGGATTGTAACATGCTCAGATTCACGGAAACATGGCTCTCTCGAGATATACTGTCTGACTCTGTAAAGCCAGTCTCTCTGTACATCGCGCTGACAGGAACAAACATCTCTCCGGGAAGCAGAAGGGTGGAGGTATGTTTTATGATTAACGTCTTATGGTGTAACTATGATAGCATACAGGAACTCAAGTCCTTCTGTTCACCTAACCTAGAATATCTCACAATCAAATGGCGACCGTACTATCTCCCAAAATCATTTTTGTCAATAATAGCCACAACAGTCTATACCCCCCTCCCCCAAGCGGATACCACGGAGGTCCACAAAGAACTTCACTGGACTTTATGCACACTGAAAACCACATATCCTGAGGCTGCATTTATTGTAGCTGGGGATTTGAACAAAGCAAGGAAGAGGTTCCCGAAATTCTATCATCATATTGATTGTTGTACTCGCGCTGCTAAAACCCTCAACCATTGCTATACTACCTTCCAGAATGCATATAAGGCCCTCCATTCGGCAAATCGGACCACAATGCCATCTTGCTCCTCCCCTCCTATAGGCAGAAACTCAAACAGGAAGCACCCGTGGTGAGGTCCATTCAACGCTGGTCTGACCAATCAGAATCCACGCTTCAAGATTGTTTTGATCACGCAGACTGGAATATGTTCAGAGTAGCTTCAGAAAATAATATCGACACATATACCGATATGGTGAATGAGTTTATCAGGAAGTTCAACAGCATAGTGCCCTCAAAGCTCATCACTAAGCTAAGGACCCTGGGACTAAACACCTCCCTCTGCAACTGGATCCTGGACTTACTGACTGGCCGCCCCCAGGTGGTAAGGGTAGGTAACTACACATTCTTGGTCCCCTTCTGTACTCCCTGTTCACTCATGACTGCATGGCCAAGCATGACTCCAACACCATCATTAAGTTTGCTGATGACACAACAGTGGTAGGCCTATTCACTGACAACGATGAGACATATTACCTCAATTACCTTGACTAACTGGTGCCCCTGCACATTGACTCTGTATTGACTCTCTATTTTACTGCTGCTCTTATTTATTTGTTACATTTATTTTTTACTTTACATGTATTTTTCTTAAAACAGCAGTGTTGGTTAAGGGCTTGTAAGTAAACATTTCACTTTAAGCTCTACACCTGTTGTATTCGGCACATGTGACAAATAAAAATTGATTTGATTTGATATGCTTGCTTGGCAGAGTGTCACTCTTCCATAGAAACACTGTGCATGTATTGACTGCAATGACTGCCAATTTAATTAATCTGGTTTTGCTACCAATATTAACTGGTAGAACAGTCATCTCCAAGAAGAATAAGGGAAGGATCTAGTGGTAAAGTCATATTAGTGACCTGTGATAAGATCTGAATAATTCTTCCCAATAATTGCCTAGTTCAGGGCAGGACAAAAACATATGCAAAAGTGTGCCCACCCCCGTTTTACAAGGCCCATACACATTCACAATGGTAATGGTCTCAGTATTAATAAAACCCTGAATGATCACAAACCTACCTCCTTTGTCTTTAATCTTAGATTGAAGCTGAAAGAGGCATTGCTTATTAATGAGAATGGCCAACCCTCTTGCCCGAGACATGAAAGATGAATAGTACACTTGACCCACCCACTCTCTTTTCAGTTTATCATGCTCAGTCAGTCAGGCGTGTCTCCGGAAGAAGAGCTATATCAACCTTATGTTGCTTTAGATAATTCAGAATGCGTTTGCGCTTGACTGGGCATTTAGTACCCCTAATGTTAGTTATCATAAATGTAAGAAATAGGGAATATAAGAAATAGGGAAAGAGATGCAAATAAAATTGTGTTGAGCATGTACAATTTGTACAAAATGAAAGTATAATATAGTCAACATCTTGTGGGCTAATACCCTGACCCTACCACAAACCCACCCATCCCCCTCCCCAACTGAGGGAGTTAAAAACCCATACCCCTAGACACTAGTCTTTAAGCTAGATGTATCTGCTATGCATAGCATCGCCCAAATTAGGTAAATTCTAAATTATATGTACAAGTTAGCACATAAAAGTGCATTGACTGTTCACTGTAATATGAAAATGTTGTCAGTCGAGTCACAAAATACAATTTCAATCAAAGCAGAAAACGTCATCAACAATAATGACGGGATTATTTAGCCCCACATGACCATGTCAACAACAACAAAACGGAAGAAACCCCAGAGGATTCATTCATGGTCATTAGCAACACCTACCGGCACACCCAAATGTCAACGAATCATCATTCCCCAAGGCACCCTGAAATCTGTGCCGCAAGGTGACAAAAGTGTTGACCACAAACGCACCCAAACACCACAGGAAAAAAAAGTTATCAAGCTACGATGAATAAATGAAAACCTTTACCAGATGAGAACTATCATCCTTCAAATATGAAATAGAGATAATTAGTTAAACAATCACCATCATTCTGAGGTCACATTTTGGCAAGAACAGCTCAAATAAGCAAAGAGAAATGACAGTCCATCATTACTTTAAGACATGAAGGTCAATCAATGTGGAAAATTTCAAGAACTTTTAAAGTTTCTTCAAGTGCAGTTGCAAAAACTATCAAGCTGAAACTGTCTGTCATGAGGACCGCCACAGTTAAGGAAGACCCAGAGCTGCTGCAGAGGATAAGTTCATTAGAGATACCAGTCTTAGAAATCAGCAATTAACTGCACCTCAGATTGCAGCCCAAATAAATACTTCACGGGGTTCAAGTAACAGACACATCTCTACATCAAGGAGACTGTGGGAATCAGGCCTTCATGGTCAAATTGCTGCAAAGAAACCACTACTAAAGGACACCAATAAGAAGAAGAGACTTGCTTGGGCCACGAAACACGAGCAATGGACATTAGACCGGCGGAAATCTGTCCTTTAGTCTGATGAGTCCAAATTTGAGATTTTTGGTTACAACCGCCGTGACTTTGTGAGACGCAGAGTAGGTGAATGGATGATGTCTGCATGTGTGGTTCCCACCGAGAAGCATGGAGGAGGAGGTGTCATGGTGTGGGGGTGCTTTGCTGGTGACACTGTCAGTGATTTATTTAGAATTTAAGGCATACTTAACCAGCATTGCTACCACAGCATTCTGCAGTGTTACGCCATCCTATCTGGTTTGCGCTTAGTGGGACTATCATTTGTTTTTCAACAGGACAATGACCCAAAACACACCTCCAGGCTGTGTAAGGGCTATTTGACCAAGAAGGAGAGAGATGGAGTGCTGCATCAGATGACGTGGCCTCCACAATCACCCGACCTCAACCCAATTGAGATAGTTTGGATGAGTCAGACCGCACAGTGAAGGAAAATCAGCCAACAAGTGCTCAGCATGTGGGAACTCCTTCAAGACAATTGGAAAATAATTCCAGGTGAAGCTGGTTGAGAGAATAGCAAGAGTATGCAAAGCTGTCATCAAGGCAAAGGGTGGCTACTTTGAAGAATCTAAAATATATTTAAATGTTTTTAACACTTGGTTACTACAAAATTCCATCTGTTATTTTATTATTTTGATGTCTTCACTATTCTTGTACAATGTAGAAAATAGTAAAAATAAAGAAAAACCCTTGAATGAGTAGGTGTGTCCAAACCTTTGACTGGTACTGTACATACATACACAATGTTAAAGCTATCATCTAGCTGGCAATTAGGCGGTCAGTCACATATTAGTGCCAGCTGGTGTGCAGCTTATCCCTGCCTCAGTATCACTAACGCTAGCATACATCTCTAGCAATAAACAAACTAGCAAACATTAGTAGCTAAAATTCCCTGAAGTAATATAAACAACATAGTTAGGCTTGAAACCCAGTGAAAAGCCACATAGCTATTCAACCAAACCTGACTGGACCTCTATGCGTAAAATAAAAGTATACAGAAAAAATGTAACAATCTGGCACAGTGTGGCTATAGCTATAGTCACACCCTTGTAAACTTAGCGAGCTGGCTTAATAGCGCAGCCAACATTAGCTATGATCCAACGTTACCTCTCCAGTCATCATCAAGCTAGCCATCTAGCCAGCCAACCCTGCCAGCCAGTCGATCACATAAGTCATTTCATGGTATCCTCATGTTTCACTAGTGACGGGCCACCCCCAGGTGGTAAGGGTAGATAACAACACTGAATCCAAGTTCAAAAGACAGTTCCTCATGATGTAGTAGGAGTGAACAAGTCAGGGAGTTCTTTCCTCATGTATGTTTCAGCTGTCTTCACAGCGTCAAATGTGCACTCATCATTCTTGGTTTCGATCCACAAAGTCACCGGGTAGCGCAGGCCATATGCCAAGCCAGCCTGCCGCAGAAGCCTCTTCAGTGGGGAGAAAGCCATCCTCCTCTTGTGTAGTATGGGAGAAATATCAGGAAATATCATGATTCTGGCATCTCCGTACTTGAGCTCTCCCTTTGCTCGGACAGCAGAGAGGATGCGGACATCGCCCTGGTACCGTAGAAATGTATTGACAAATGCCCTGGGTGCAACCTGGCCAGGCAGCCGCCTCCGTAGCGTGCGATGGGCCCTCTCGATTTCCAGTGGGTACGCGGAAGAGGGTAAATCCAGAATTTGGGGAATTAATTCCTGTAGAAAAGAGATGGTGTCTCTTCCCTCCACAGCCTCAAATTTGAGCGCTTTTGTACATTTTTGTAATAATCAAATTTCTCCTTGAGTTTAGAAATGGTGTCTCCTAACTTCTTGTACTTCTGGTCCACGTCCTCGCAGATGTCCAGGATGGGAGCCTGGTGACTTTCACCTTTGTGACTCACCTTTGTGACTTTCTGGTCTTCGTGGAGTTTATCGACCAGCACATCAATCATGATGAGGCGTTCAGAAAGTGTCTCTTGGATTTTTGTTATACTCTTGTCCATCTCCATTCTGAACCATGCTGGTGCTTCTTCCGAGCTAGCATCCGTCGAGGCCGAAAAGGGCTGTAAGAGGGGGGCACTTTTCCATGCCTCGTCTGTGGCTTTGCAAAAATAGATGTTTTAACTTCCAACTCACTATAAATGAACAGGTAAACTGTGTCAAAATGCCTTAAAGGTTTTCTAAAGTTCGAGGACGCTAGGTTAGGCTCTTGTAGGAGCTTCGCTGTTGCCGGAAGTCTGCACATGCAACCTTAATAGGCTTTCCATTGATACTGATCAATAGATCATTGTTATTCACAAACATGTATTTGTCTGTCAATACTGACGTCAGTGTGCTGCTAACAGTTTTGCTTCCTCTACGTCCTTGTTCCCTTACTGGGCTTGAACCAGTGGCAGCAATTACAGACGCAAGTCTTTTGGGGTACGACGCTACAAGCTTGGCACACCTGTATTTGGGGAGTTTCTCCCATTCTTCTCTGCAGATCCTGTCAAGCGCTGTCAGGTTGGGTGGGGAGCGTCGCTGCACAGCTATTTTCAAGTCTCTCCAGTGATGTTTGATCGGGTTCAAGTCTGGGCTCTGGCTGGGCCACTCAAGGACATTCAGAGACTTGTCCCGAAGCCACTCCTGCTTTGTCTTGGCTGTGTGCTTCGGGTCGTTGTCCTGTTGAAAGGTGAAGCTTCGCCCCAGCCTGAGGTCCTAAGTGCTCTGGAACACGTTTTCACCAAGGATCTCTCTGTACTTTGCTCTATTAATCTTTCCCTCGATCCTGACTAGTCTCCCAGTCACTGCCGCTGAAAAACATCCCACAGCATGATGCTTCCAAAACAATACTTCACATTAGGGATGGTATTGGTCAGGTGATAAGCAGTGCCTGGTTGTCTCCCGACGTAACGATTGGCATTCAGGCCAAAGAGTTTAATCTTGGTTTCATCAGACCAGAGAATCGTGTTTCTCATGGTCTGAGAGTCCTTTGGGTGCCTTTTGGCAACCTCCAAGCAGGCTGTCATGTGCCTTTTACTGAGGAGTGGCTTCCGTCTGGTCACTCTACCATAAAGGCCTGATTGGTAGAGTGCTGCAGAGATGGTTGTCCTTCTGGAAAGTTCTCCCATCTCCACAGAGGAACTCTAGAGCTCTGCCAGAGTGACCATTGGGTTCTTAGTCACCTCCCTGACCAAGGCCCTTCTCCCCCGATTGCTCAATTTGGCAAGGCGGCCAGCTCTAAAAAGAGTCTTGGTGGTTCCAAACTTCATCCATTTAAGAATGATGGAGGCCACTGTGTTCTTGGGAACCTTCAATGCTGCAGAAATTCCTTCAATCTCATGGCTTGGTTTTTGCTTTGACATGCACTGTCAACTGTGGGACCTTATATAGACCAGGCGTGTGCCTTTCCTAATCATGTCCAATCAATTGAATTTACCACAAGTGGACTCCAATGAAGTTGTAGAAACTTCTCAAGGATGATCAATGGAAGCAGGATGCACCGGAGCTCAATTTTGAGTCTCATAGCAAAGGGTCTGAATGCTTATGTGAATGCTGTTATGTACCTGTAGCACTAACAACTGTTTATCTTATTGTATAAAATAGATCCCACGGATTGTAAACCATGATCCACTGTTGTGTGTACAAGTCCATTGAAACACCCATGAATAGAAGACAAAGAGACACGTCATGTTTGGGTAGACAGACACGATCCTCTGCTCTATTCTATGATATGTGATATGAGCGTATACACTGTAAAGCAGGGTTCCCCAAACTCCCCTGGGTGCATGTTTTGTTTTTGCCCTAGCACTACACAGCTGATTCAAATAATCACAGCTTGACGATGAGCTGGTTATTAGGGCAAAAACCACGTGCGCCTGGGGGGGGGGGGGAGGACCGAGTATGGGAAACCCTGCTATAAAGTGAAGGCTCTCTAGTGCTCATTCTCTGGTGAGATTTTCCATTCACTCTGGACTTCATCAGCTGAATGACCCTGGTTTTACACACAAAGCAAGTTATTGAGAGAAATTTAGGAGGGGAAAAATGAATTATCTATTGCATTCCAATTCTATCATATGATAAACAGATTAGAGAAAAACTAAACAAATGGGTTACACAGTTTATTTTTTCAGTTATCGAAGGCACAGGATATGGACAGAACATCAGGGAGTAACCACATTTGATCTATTTAATTTAACTCTGTGTCTAGCTTAAGGGTTAAATGGAAAATGTTAGAATGGCTGCACACATTTGTTTGTGCCATGCAATATCAATGTGACCACGAGATGTTTGACTTTTGTGATTAATTTATACCAAAGCAGAAAAGTAAAGAAAACAGGCAAAGAAACATGCAAGAGAACAGTACACTGTCCTTCTCTCAGCACATATCAAAGCTGCAGGCTGAAGTTATATCTCGACTTGGTTACCTCTATTGTAATCTCTCTTCTTTCACCCCAGCTGCCAAATTAACCCTGATTCAGATGACTATCCTACCCATGATAGTAGAGGTCGACCGATTAATCGGAATGGCCATTTAATTAGGGCCGATTTGGAAATCGGTATTTTGGGACACCAATTTGGCCGATTTCTTTTATTTATTTATTTTTTTATACACCTTTATTTAACTAGGCAAGTCAGTTAAGAACACATTCTTATTTTCAATGACGGCCTAGGAACGGTGGGTTAACTGCCTCGTTCAGGGGAAGAATGACAGATTTTTACCTTGTCAGCTTGGGGGATTCAATCTGGCAACCTTACGGTTAACTAGTCCAACGCTCTAACCACCTGCCTTACATTACACTCCACGAGGAGCCTGCCTGTTACGCGAATGCAGCAAGAAGCCAAGGTAAGTTGCTAGCTAGCATTAAACTTATCTTATAAAAAACAATCAATCAATCAATCATAATCACATAAACTACACATGGTTGATGATATTACTAGTTTATCTAGCGTGTCCTGCATTGCATATAATCGATGCAGTGCATATTCGCGAAAAAGGACTGTCGTTGCTCCAACGTATACCTAACCATAAACACCAATGCCTTTCTTAAAATCAATACACAGAAGTATATATTTTTAAACCTGCATATTTAGCAAAAAAGATCCAGGTTAGCAGGCAATATTAACCAGGTGAAATTGTGTCACTTCTCTTGCGTTCATTGCACGCAGAGTCAGGGCATATGGGATAATAATAAACGTTTTGTTTTCAAAATGATAGTTTCTGGAATCGACCATATTAATGACCAAAGGCTCGTATTGCTGTGTGTTATTATGTTATAATTAAGTCTATGATTTGATAATTGATAGAGCAGTCTGACTGAGCGATGGTAGGCAGCAGCAGGCTCGTAAGCATTCATTCAAACAGCACTTTCGTGTATTTGCCAGCAGCTCTTCGCTGTGCTTCAAGCATTGCGCTGTTTATGACTTAAAGCCTATCAACTCCCGAGATTAGGCTGGTGTAACCGATGTGAAATGGCTAGCTAGTTAGCGCACTAATAGCATTTCAAACGTCACTCGCTCTGAGACTTGGAGTTGTTGTTCACCTTGCTCTGCATGGGTAACGCTGCTTCGAGGGTGGCTGTTGTCGATGTGTTCCTGGTTCGAGCCCAGGTAGGAGCGAGGAGAGGGACGGAAGCTATACTGTTACACTGGCAATATTAAAGTGCCTATAAGAACATCCAATAGTCAAATGTATATGAAATACAAATCGTATAGTGAGAAATTGTCCTATAAATACTATATTAACTACAACCTTAAACCTATATTGAATTCTCATGTTAAAAGGAACCACCATCTTTCATATGTTCTCATGTTCTGAGCAAGGAACTTAAACGTTAGCTTTTTTACATGGCACATATTGCACTTTTACTTTCTTCTCCAACACTTTGTTTTTGCATTATTTAAACCAAATTGAACATGTTTCATTATTTACTTGAGGCTAAATTGATTTGATTGATGTATTATATTAAGTTAAAATAAGTGTTCATTCAGTATTGTTGTAATTGTCATTAATAAAAATAAATCAAACAAATCGGCCAATTAATCGGGATCGGTTTTTTGGTCCTCCAATAATCGGTATCGACGGTGAAAAATCATAATCGGTCGACCTCTACATGATAGATTATGGAGACATCATTTTAGATCGGCAGGTAAGAGTGCTCTCGAGCGGCTAGGTGTTCTTTACCATTCGGCCATCAGATTTGCCACCAATGCTCCTTAGAGGTCACATCACTGAACTCTATACTCCTGTGTAAACTGGTCATCTCTGTATACCCGTCGCAAGACCCACTGGTTGACGCTTATTTATAAAAACCTGCTTAGGCCTCACTCCCCCCTATCTGAGATATCTACTGCAGCCCTCATACTCCACATACAACACCCGTTCTGCTAGTCACATTCTGTTAAAGGTCCCCAAAGCACACACATCCCTGGGACGTTCCTCTTTTCAGTTTGCTGCAGTTAGTGACTGAAACGAGCTGCAACAAACACTCAAACTGGACAGTTTTATCTCAATCTCTTCATTCAAAGACTCAATCATGGACACTATTACTGACAGGTGTGGCTACTTTGCGTGATGTATTGTTGTCTCTACCTTCTTGCCTTTTGTGCTGTTGTCTGTGCCCAATAATGTTTGTACCATGTTTTGTGCTGCTACCATGTTGTGTTGCTACTATGTTGTTGTCATGTTGTGTTGCTACTATGTTGTTGTCATGTTGTGTTGCTACCATGATGTGTTGTCATGTGTTGCTGCCTTGCCATGTTGTTGTCTTAGGTCTCTCTTTATGTAGTGTTGTATTGTCTCTCTTGTCGTGTTTTGTCCTATAAGACCTCTTGCCTTTTGGTACGCCGTCATTGTAAATAAGAATTTGTTCTTAACTGACTTGCCCAGTTAAATAAAGGTAAAATGTAAAAAATAAAATAAAAATTAAATGAAGAACCAATACAACTTCACACAATACCATTTGGAGAACCTTTAGCAAACAGAGGAATGGTCTGAATGACCTGAACCTGTTTGGTGGGACTGTGAGGTCACCAAGAAATGCCAAGCAGACCTGAAGTTGTATGTAATTTATATCTTGAATGTCCTTGTACACAGCAACTCATCACTTTAATGTCAAAGCATCTCCTGTCTCTCTGTTAGACACTTTAGCATGAATTGGATGTCCCTGTTCACTGCTGCCTGCCTCTTTTCCCATCACCACCTTCCAGACTCTGCTCAGTACACCTAAGTACACACATCTGTGGAGGTTAGCAAGGGGCCTCAATGTGGAAGTTACCTCTGCCTGTTGTTTATTGTGTGCCAATTTCAGGTCAGAGACCTTAGGGGGCCTACCATCCTACCATACATCCATGCCATGGTGAGCAGGGGGCCTACCATCCTACCATACATCCATGCCATGGTGAGCAGGGAGCCTACCATCCTACCTTACATCCATGCCATGGTGAGCAGGGGGCCTACCATTCTACCTTACATCCATGCCATGGTGAGCAGGGGGCCTACCATCCTACCATCATCCATGCCATGGTGAGCCATTCTACATCCATGCCATGGTGAGCAGGGGGCCTACCATTCTACCTTACATCCATGCCATGGTGAGCAGGGGGCCTACCATTCTACCTTACATCCATGCCATGGTGAGCAGGGGGCCTACAATCCTACCTTACATCCATGCCATGGTGAGCAGGGGGTGAGCCCTACCATTCTACCTTACATCCATGCCATGGTGAGCAGGGGGCCTACCATTCTACCATACATCCATGCCATGATGAGCAGGGGGCCTACCATTCTACCTTACATCCATGCCATGGTGAGCAGGGGGCCTACCATCCTACCTTACATCCATGCTATGGTGAGCACTGGGCCTATCATCCTACCTTAGTAATACATTCTTATTGATTCAGGTGTTTGTCATGTTCCTATGGACTGTGTTTGTATAGTCTTACAGTAAAATAAACCAACATGGAGTATTACCATATCAACAGAAACACACATTTGGGATCTCAATGGGGGAATTAAAGCAGAGTTTGAAGTTGTGAAAACAACAGATTCCAGCTAAACCGAACCCATGAAAGCATTGTTTATAAACTCAGCAAAAAAGAAACATCCCTTTTTCAGGACCCTGTCTTTCAAAGATAATTCGTAAAAATTCAAATAACTTCACAGATCTTCATTGTAAAGGGTTTAAACACTGTTTCCCATGCTTGTTCAATGAACCATAAACAATCAATGAACATGCACCTGTGGAACACTAACAGCTTACAGACGGTAGGCAATTGAGGTCACAGTTATGAAAACTTAGGATACTAAAGAAGCCTTTCTACTGACTTTGAAAAACACCAAAAGAAAGATGCCCAGGGTCCCTGTTCATCTGCGTGAACGTGCCTTAGGCATGCTGCAAGGAGGCATGAGGACTGCAGATGTAGCCAGGGCCATAAATTGCAATGTCCGTACTGTGAGATGCCTAAGACAGCGCTACAGGGAGACAGGACAGACAGCTGATCGTCCTCCAGTGGCAGACCACGTGTGTAACAACACCTGCACAGGATCGGTACATCCGAACATCACACCTGCGGGACAGGTACAGGATGGCAACAACAACTGCCTGAGTTACACCAGGAACGCACAATCCCTCCATCAGTTCCCAGACTGTCCGCAATAGGCTGAGAGAGGCTGGACTGAGGGCTTGTAGGCCTGTCCTCACCAGACATCACCGGCAACAACGTCGCCTATGGGCACAAACGCACTGTCGCTGGACCAGACAGGACTGACAAAAAGTGCTCTTCACTGACGAGTCAAGGTTTTGTCTCACCCGGGGTGATGGTCAAATTTGCGTTTATCGTCGAAGGAATGAGTGTTACACCGATGCCTGTACTCTGGTGCGGGATCGATTTGGAGGTAGAGGGTCCGTCATGGTCTGGGGCGGTGTGTCACATCATCGGACTGAGCTTGTTGTCACTGCAGGCAATCTCAATGCTGTGCGTTACAGGGAAGACATCCTTCTCCCTCATGTGGTACCCTTCCTGAAGGCTCATCCCTCCAGCATGACAATAACACCAGCCATACTGCTCGTTCTGTGCATGATTTCCTGCAAGACAGGAATGTCAGTGTTCTGCCATAGCCAGCGATGAGCCCGGATCTCAATCCCATTGAGCACGTCTGGGACCTGTTGGACCGGAGGGTGAGGGCTAGGGCCATTCCCCCCAGAAATGTCCGGTAACTTGCAGGTGCCTTGGTGGAAGAGTGGGGTAACATCTCACTGCAAGAACTGGAAAATCTGGTGCAGTCCATGAGGAGGAGATGCACTGCAGTACTTAATACAGCTGGTGGCCACACCAGATACTGACTGCTACATTTGATTTTGACCCTCCCCCCCTTTGTTCAGGGACACATTATTACATTTCTGTTAGTCACATGTCTGTGGACCTTGTTCAGTTTATGTCTCAGTTGTTGAATCTTGTTATGTTCATACAAATATTTACACGTTAAGTTTGCTGAAAATAAACGCATTTGACATTGAGAGGACATTTCTTTTGTTGCTGAGTTTATATGCTGAAAACCACACCAAAGATACGCGAATCGATCAAGTTAATCCTAAATGCCTTTGTTAACCTATAGAGTGTGGTCGTTGAATAGGCAGACTCCACAGTATCCAAATAGCCAACAGATGCGCCATTCAGAACAAATACACAGTAAGAGGATTAGTCCTATTTTCTTATGATCTCCTATTCCATAGAGATGCCTAACACACATTAAAATCAGTCAATCGTTTGGGGTAATTTATGGCATTGCTAGTGGTAGTACTGTTTCTAGCGGGAGAGACTGAGGTGTTTATAGTATGTTCTTGTACAACTGGGCTTATTAGCTAGCATCATTAGCATAGTCAAAGTCAACCAACACAGCTGTAAAGAGAGTGCAGACCAGGGATGGGGATGGTACAGTCCCTCGGAGCAAGTAATGGAGTAGACAGGTGTAGGACTTATGGGTGTTAGGGAGTGAGAGATGGAGGGAGGGAGTGGGAGAGAGACATGGGATTCATGAGACTCAGGAGCTCAGAGGGATAAGCCCCAAATGCCGTTCTCACTGAAAAGCCGCATCAAAATACATGAGACCCCGGCATGAAGCATCTTCACCGTCCGTCGGTTCATTAGGTCAGGGCAGCAGTTATACAGGGCATTGTAGAGTTTGCAAATGGCTCAGCAAAGTATAAACAAAAAATTAGTCGGTATGAACATTTCTGTGAACACACACAAGGCAGTTGTTGTGGCAAGAAAAGATTTGTGACAGGTGTGCAGCCTGAAGTAAAGAAATAAGTAATCTGACATCCAGGAATAGAAAACCCTGTTTCCCTACTGACTGCAAGTGATGTTGAATATGACGGTGAGCATATTAAAGAGACAGAGATTGCATAACTGTATCTATGCATAAATTAATCTATTGATTCCTGTATCTATTCAATCAATTTGAGTCATGGATACAAATCGACCTAATTTTCGAACATTGCTACGGGCACAGCCAAATAACACAAGTAATGGATTCGACTTCCGCTTTACTTCCGTACTTCAGCGCGCCGATGACAAACTTGCTGGAGTAAACTATTTGAAGGAGTCCATTTATAGAGTAAAAAATTCAAGTAAACAAGTATAAGTGTATAAGTGTAATTTTACATTTATTTCGTTCAAGTTAGCTAACGTTACCTTCTAGTAGTTCTGTTGTGATACAAAGAGATAGATACGAGGACTCATCTTTAGATCTTTGCTATTATAGCATCCGTGACAGCATGGACAGCACCATTGAGGCTACAACCCTAAGGAATCTCTACACAGTTGACTACTATGACTAATTTAAAATGGTGGAAATATGGTGGAAGCCCTCAATGGCGCTGCCCATTGGCCACTCGAGGCCTCTATCATTCTCTATGGTTGTGTCAGCATTAAGGGCCTTCCACCAAGCCAATAACTATACTATAACGATTTTTAAAAACTATAACTATAAAACGATGGTGAGCGTCCACACTAGAGGAAAGTGTATCATTCTACAGTCCTACACCTGTCAATCAACTGATCACTGCATCCTACTGCATGCTGCCTATTAATATGGTGGTAACACAAGACCATTCAGTGATTTCAGGGTGTCATTGTCACAGTGACAACTGCAAATAATACTTAAATGTTCATGTAGACATAATGAAAAATAATATATTAACTCATATTTAAATGTTGCAATTCAACAACAAACCCTGTTTAGCCTGCAGATATTTTACAGCATGTCATTGCCTCGTTGCTCATGTGGTTTGCAAGTCATTTCCATTTTTCAAATGGTTGTCAATTCCTATGGGTCTTATTTTTCACTGTGCTCATCTCTCTGTCTGTCCTGTTCAACTATTTACAATGCATCCGTGCAACAATGTTATCATAATCGGCCAAAAGTGATCACACCAATGCAATTTCTCTCCTCAACATTCCCAGACAGATAATATGGCCTATGCTGTAGGCCTGTTTTAAGCCTGCTTCTTTCCCCAGGGCTGTTAGGCCTAGTATAGAAATATGATCAAAATAAATGTCCTATAGCTTTCGCAGCCTAAAGCTTTACCTGGGATTTCAAGAGAAGAGGCCTTATGCTGAGAGACTTGCGCAGCCTTTAGCCTATTGTGCACAGAAACTGCTGGAAGAGAGAGACTAATGATGTTAAGCCAACGTAAGAAGCTAAATATTAGGGCTATACAGAGGTGTAAAGTAGCCAAGAAATATACTTTGAAGTACTACTTAAATCTGTACTTTACTTTACTATTCACATTTTTTTACAACTTTTAATTTACTCCACTACATTCCTAAAGAAAATATGTACTTTTTACTCCCATACCTTTTCACTGACACCCACAAGTATTCTTTACATTACGAATTCAATTCACGCACTTATCAATATAATGCGTTGTCATCCTCGGACTCACTAAACACAAGTGAGTGTGCTCCTTGCTGTCTGCACAAAAAAGAAAATCTTGCTGTCTGGTTTGCGTAATATAAGGACTTTGATGTGTAGAATTTACTTTGACTTTTGACTTTTACTCAAGTATGACAATTGAGTACCTTTTCCACCACTGTACTTAAGAACATTTAAAACCAGATACTTTTAGACTTTTACGCAAGTAGTATTTTACTGGGTGAATTTCACTTTTACTTGAGTCATTTACTATTACCTATTATTAGGTATCTTTACTTTTACTTAAATATAACATCTGAGTACTTTTTCCACCACTGGGGCTATAGACTAAATATTTACCTGTCAAAGTGCAAGAAAACAAAGTTAACAGATGATGAAATGGCAGATCTTTGCTTTACTCTAGACTGCGCTCTAGATCCAGTCAATTCACACAGCTTAAGGAAAAAAAGTTATCAGATAAGGAAATCATAGGTAGGCCTAGTCTACATTATGTGCACTGCCAAAGCTGCGATGAGTCCCTGGGCATGCAGCTTGAAAAGCTACCCTATTGATTATGTTTTTTAGGGACAATATATGTATCCTACCTAAGCTACAACAGCCAAATGTAATGTTAATATTGTTTTCAAGAGTACTAAACTGTAGTCTAGGCTGTCAACTGCAGTAAATAGCTTATCGATCAAAACGCCTGGTATTTTGAATAGTGTGGATGGACCACCAGATGGCAGGCTGTTCCCACAGACAGTAGCCCAGCTCGGCATGTGAGTCCAGGTGATCAGAGGCAATTAAGCACAGCTGACGGTACTAATGAACGATTCTCTTTCCCCTACAAGAGCGAGGAAGGGAGAAAGAAAAGAGCGTTTGCTTCTACAAAGGAGAGGACGTACCTGTCGGAAAGGAGAAGAAGGGGACACACCACCTCTAGGGAATGTTCACCACGGATCTGGACAACCACCCGAAGGGAGCTCTCCACGGACGGATCGTGAAGGCGGTGACACACCTGTGATTTATGTTATAGTTTAAAGATACTCATCTTGTGTTCCTTGTTCTTGTGAAGATATGTTTTCCTTGGGATATCATCCTTGATTGTGTTTGAGAAGGGTAACAAATACCTCAATAGAGGACTTTGTTCAATTAAGATCTTGCTCCTGACTCGTTTATTCCACCTTTCCACTTTAGAGCAACCTCCAAGTACTTCGTCCGCTCACAATAAATATTCATTTTGAAATGACTGCATACATTTTTGAAATTGTTTGAAAGTTCCTTGAATGTTTTGGTACATCTACTGGAGAGCTTTGTCTACACCTAGTCAGCATCATTCACAACCTTTTAAGCCTTAGCCCCACCCATCTCTTTAAGGATTCACATGTGTCGACCATGTGCTAAACACAGTAAGGTACAGAAGTATAGTAAATAATTCAAGACTAAAAGTGGTTTAAGTAGTGACCTACTATAAGGAAACTCCAGGTAAAAATGTTATCTAGTCCTTGGCCTATATCCTAATCTGACAAAGTGTCCAGATAAAAATATTGTATTAGATGATGGGTCATGTGAAAGAAATGCTTTAAACACCCCCCAACCACATCTAGCTAAGTGGATTGGTCACTATTGTCTAGAAATACAATAGATGGCTGTAATCACCCCTAGACACACCTGGCACAATTTTATGGGTCATGTAATTATTCTCTTGTGGAGGCTTTTGTTTAGACAGGTAGCTAGCTAGCTGAACAATTAACCATAATCCCCAGTCATAGCTACAGTAAAAATGTATTATCATAGCTAGCCACTGCATGAAAGTATGAATTTGCAGGTAGCTGATGAGCTAACATTAGTCTATAACTCACAATGCAAATGGCTTTCTGAGATACTAATAATATTACTACACAGATATTTCAGCTAGAGAGCCAGCAAGCTAATGTTCGCTAGACTGCAAACAATGCACTTAACTTGCAATGAAAACTTTCCGAGAAAACAGAAAAATGTAGCTAGATCCTTACCCGTAAAGATGGATGAACGCTTCATGGCAACGTATCTTTTCTGTTTGTTTTGTAACTAGCTACAGCTTATTTGGGCTGTTGTGTCAGTCACTCCTGTTCACACTGACCGTGTGCAGAAAGTAGCCCATCACAACTTTTTCCCACTGATCTTTGTCGATAGTGCCTGAAATTCTGGCCATTAATGATGTAGAAAGCAGTAGCAACACTTTTGCAGTTCTCCTTGGCTAACGTTAGATCTTTGAAAAAAGCTGCGGTAGCAAGGATTATCTACACATACTGAGCACCTCTGATTCTGAAGGGTTGGGTTAAATGCGGAAGACACATTTCAGTTGAAGGCATTCCGTTGTCCACCATTCCCCTTTTTCATGTTATAGACAGAAGCGTGCTACATGGCAGACCAATCCAAACCCAGCCCATCCATTATCTCAGCTAATCATGATTAGCAGGAAGGTACCTGTCTTTTCCGTGGCTAAACAAACTAGGCTCGTAATTTAACATATTTGTATTTACAGATGGCTACACGTTTGTTATTAAGGCACATGAAATGTTGATCTCAAATAAATGTTAATGCCTCTCCTGTGAGGTAGTGATGTACGACATACGCCTAGTTTCTTGAAACGGGTCATCTATCTAATGCTGTCTGGTCATAAAGAGGACATTGTTAATAATTGACCAATAATAATGGTCTAGTGTTGAGCTAAACTGAGTGAGCACAACTGTGAATGGTCCTGGCACTCTAAAAAAAGTGTCAAGGGAAGCCAGTTTGGATTTGGCTTCATTGCTCTCACATCGCATCAAGAGAATTACATAATTGACAGAAACAACTTGAATTGCTGCATCTCATTGTGTTTTTTTATTAAGGGAGCTAGCTAGCTAAAATTTGCCCTTTTGTAAATTAGCCATGGATGGAGATAGGGATTTGGACTTTACTTAATTCTCCGTACTGGCCAATGATTACAACGTCGATTCTGTTCCAACCATAAATTAGTACATTGTGCCCCTGGACGAAGAGGATGTAAGTTCAATTTGTAGCTAGATGTAGAAGGCTAATGTTAACTAGCTAACGTTGCCCATGAAAGGAAGTTAGGCTAGTGGGCATGCATTTTAGCCAGGTAGCGTAGGACAACAAAAAATAGAAGTGTGTACTGTATGACAGGGTCCTAGACTGTTTCGTCAACATGAAACAGAGGAGGATGGCATTCGCAATTCTCTACAAGTAGGGTGAGTCAACATGTTTTTTCTACTTGCACGAACGTGCACACACACATGTTGGCGCCGAAGAACATGGCTGACGTTTTACATTCTCCCAACCAATTGTGCTATTTTGTTAGTTTTTTGCTTTTTGTGTAACTATTTTTTAAACTTATTGTGTACATAATGTTTCTGCTACCATCTCTTATGACCGAAAATAAATTCTGGACATCAGAACAGCGATTACTCACCACGGACTGGAAGAAACCTTTTTCCTTTAACGAGTCCGACGAGAAGGATATCCTGCTTTCACTGGAACAGGCAAAGATCCCTGCCTTTTGCGTGAAGAAAATATGCAGGAAAAGGGGCCGCAGATCGGGTAGCCTTCTGAGAATCCGTGGGCGAGCGAGTAAACTCCCACTGCCATCCGTCCTTCTTGCTAACTTGCAATCATTGGAAAATAAAATTGATGACCTACAATTAAGATTATCCTACCAACGGGACATTAAAAACTATAATATCTTATGTTTCACCGAGACGTTCCTGAACAACGATACGGACAATATAGAGCTAGGGGGATTTTCCATGCACCGGCAGAACAGAGATGCTACCTCTGGTAAGACGAGGGGTGGGGGTGTGTGTCTATTTGTCAATAATAGCTGGTGCGCGATGTCTAACATTAAAGAACTCTCAAGGTATTGCTCGCCTGAGGTAGAGTACCTTGTGATAAGCTACAAAGAGTTCTCATCTATATTATTCGTAGCCGTCTATTTACTACCACAGAATGAAGCTGGCACCAAGACCGCTCTGAACCAACTCTATAAGGCCATAAGCAAAAAAGAAAATGCTCACCCAGAAGTGTCGCTTCTAGTGGCCGGGGACGTTATTGCAGGCAAACTTAAATCAGGCAAACCACATTTTTACCAGCATGTCACATGTGCAACCAGAGGGAAAAAAATCATAGACCATCTTTACTCCACACACAGAGATGCATACAAAGCTCTCCCCTGCCCTCCATTTGGCAAATCTGATCATAATTCTATCCTCCTGATTCCTGTTTACAAGCAAAAACTAAAGCAGGAAGTACCAGTGACTCGCTCAATACGGAAGAGGTCAGATGACGCGGATGCTACACTACAGGACTGTTTTTCTAGCACAGATAAGAATATTCATCCAATGGCATTGAGGAGTACACCACCTCAGTCATTGGCTTCATCAATAAGTGCATCGACGACGTCGTCCCCACAGTGACTGTACGTACACATCCCAACCAGAAGCCATGGATTACTGGCAACATCCGCATCGAGTTAAAGGCTAGAGCTGCCGCTTTCAAGGAGTGGGAGACTAATCTGGACGCTTATAAGAAATCCCACTATGCCCTCAGACGAACCATCAAACAAGCAAAGCGTCAATACAGGATTAAGATTGAATCCTACTACACCGGCTCTGACGCTCGTCAGATGTGATAGGGCTTGAAAACTATTACAGACTACAAAGGGAAACCCAGACGCGAGCTGCCCAGTGACGCGAGCCTATCAGACGAGCTAAATGCTTTTTATGCTCGCTTCAAGGCAAGCAACACTGAAGCATGCACGAGAGCACCAGCTGTTCTGGATGACTGTGTGATAACACTCTCGGTAGCCGATGTGAACAAAACCTTTAAACAGGTCAACATTCACAAAGCCGCTGGCCCAGACGGATTACCAGGACATGTACTCAAAGTATGCACGTACCAACTGTCAAGTGTCTTCACTGGCATTTTCAACCTCTCCCTGACCAAGTCTGTAATACCTACATGTTTCAAGCAGACCACAATAGTCCCTGTGCCCAAGGAAGCTAAGGTAACCTGCCTAAATGATTACCGTCCCATGGCACTCACGTCGGTAGCCATGAAGTGCTTTGAAAGGCTGGTCATGGCTCACATCAACAGCATCCTCCCGGACACCCTAGACCCCCTCCAATTCGCATACCGCCCCAACAGATCCACAGATGACGCAATCTCAATCGCACTCCACACTGCCCTTTCTCACCTGCACAAAAGGAACACCAATGTGAGAATGCTGTTCATTGACTACAGCTTAGCATTCAACACCATATTGCCCATGAAGCTCATCACTAAGTTAAGAATTAAGAACTCTGGGACTAAACACCTCCCTCTGCAACTGGATCCTGGACTTCCTGACGGGTCGCCCCCAGGTGGTAAGAGTGGGCCACAACATGTCTGCCATGATGATCCTTACCAGGAGTGTGTAATTAGTCCCCTCCTGTACTCCCTGTTCCCTCCTGTACTCCCTCTTCCTCAATGTGAGCAAGACAAAGGAGCTGATTGTGGACTACATGAAAAGGCGGGCCGAACAGGCCCCCACTAACATCGACGGGGCTGTAGTGGAGCGGTTCGAGAGTTTCAAGTTCCTTGGTGTCCACATCACCAACCAACTATCATGGTCCAAACATACCAAGACAGTCGTGAAGAGGGCACGACAAAACCTTTCCCCCCTCAGGAGACTGAAAAGATTTGGCATGGGTTCTCAGATCCTCAAACGGTTCTACAGCTGCAGCATCAAGAGCATCCTGACCGGTTGCATCACCGCCTGGTATGGCAACTGCTCGGCATCTGACCGTAAGGCGCTACAGAGTGTAGTGCACACTGGGCCAAGCTTCCGGCCATCCAGGACCTATATAATAGGCGGTGTCAGACGAAAGCCCATAAAATTGTCAGAGACTCCAGTCACCCAAGTTATAGACTGTTTTTTCTGTTACTGCACGGCAAGCGGTGCCGAAGCGCCAAGTCTAGGACCAAAAGGCTCCTCAACAGCTTCTACCCCCAAGCCCCAAACTGAACAATTAATAAAATCGACTCCGGACAATTTACATTTGCCTCTTCCCCTCCCTTTTGTACACTGCTGCTATTCGTTGTTTATTATCTATGCATTGTCACTTCACCCCTACTTACATGTACAAATTACCTCAACTAACCTGTACCCCTGCACACTGACTCGGTACCGGTGTCCCCTGTATATAGCCTCTTCTTATTGTGTTACTTTTTAAAATATTTTTTTTACTTGGTAAATATTTTCTTAACTTCTTGAACTGCACTGTTAGTTAAGGGCTTGTAAGTAAGCATTTCATGGTAATGTCTACACTTGTTGTATTAGGTGCATGTGACAGTATTATTTGATTTAACACACACACACACACACACACACAGATAAATCAGAACCATGGACAGCCACATCATATTTAGCTTACGTTAATTGGACTAAATAGTTTTTTGTATGTTTTAGTTGTCACAGTATTAGACTAAGCATAGGTGATTTGATTATGTTGAAATGACAGCTCCTGTTCTCTTTGCGACTTGCGGTAACTCATTGTGGTTCGAAATCAATAGTTGTTTAGTTGTCAGAAAATGTCAAACATTAATTTGCTTAACAATGCTGCAGGTCATGTAACCGTTATGTTACATGCAATATGCTTTCTAGACTTCACAAGACAGAGGTTGATCTCCGGTTTTGTGATGAAACGAAGGTGTGGTTGAATTTATTCTGCCACTGTGTCTTCTTATTGTCTCGGCCTTGGGCCAAATGTCACGGTCGCAAGACCTATGAACTAACAGGTTATAGAGCAAACAACTCCCGAGTGGCGCAGTGGTCTAAGGCACTACATCTCAGTGCTAGTGGCGTCACTACAGACCCTGGTTTGATTCCAGGCTGTATCAAAACCAGCCGTCATTGGGTGTCCCATAGGGCGGTGGACCAGCGTTGTCCGGGATAGAGTTTGGCTGGGGTAGGCCGTCATTGTAAATAAGAATTTGTTCTTAACTGACTTGCTTAGTTAAATAAAAGTTGTATATGTGTGTACATGGATATTTTTTCTAGCGTGGCTTCCCCAGTGATTTTACCCATGCACCGCTACTGGTATTTTGACAGGATGTATCAGCTAACAGAATAATGCTATTGCAGGGATTTCTAGTGGCGCGCATATGAGTTATGATAATGCACAAGCACAGAGGAATTTGTCTCCATAGTTTCCTCATTTGGCTTCCGTGTTTTAAAAGCATGCAGAAATAAGGTGGATGCGGCAGAAAACCCCAACAGTAAAAAGATGAATTAATATTTTTCCATACAGTAGCTAAAGCAATGTCTACATTTAAAATGCATTTTCAAAGTAGGATGTATTCAGCTTTGATGTTGAGCAAACATCACACCATATTACAGTATAGTGCAGTCTGGCTTCTGAACAGCCTCTAACAGGAGTCTCCTATGCTCCGTGCAGTCTGGCTTCTGAACAGCCTCTAACAGGAGTCTCCTATGCTCCGTGCAGTCTGGCTTTTGAACAGCCTCTAACAGGAGTCTCCTATGCTCCGTGCAGTCTGGCTTCTGAACAGCCTCTAACAGGAGTCTCCTATGCTCCGTGCAGTCTGGCTTTTGAACAGCCTCTAACAGGAGTCTCCTATGCTCCGTGCAGTCTGGCTTTTGAACAGCCTCTAACAGGAGTCTCCTATGCTCCGTGCAGTCTGGCTTCTGAACAGCCTCTAACAGGAGTCTCCTATGCCCCTTGCAGTCTGGCTTCTGAACAGCCTCTAACAGGAGTCTCCTATGCCCCTTGCAGTCTGGCTTCTGAACAGCCTCTAACAGGAATCTCCTATGTCCCGTACAGTCTGGCAGACCAAATTGTGGCCTTTACAACTCAGTAGCCCATAGTCAACATGTCTGGAGGCTGTCATAGATCAGTTTGTGTACAGTATGTCCTGTAACTGTGTTAATTAGCATGAACATTCAAACCTTTCTTGATGTGATAGGAAATTATAATTAATTTGACCTGTTAATAGACTAACCATTAACATCACCATTTGTGTGATACATTGCTGTCAACATTTCATTTGAAACGTTTTAGTTGGCTTCGAAGAAGAGGGTTTCCAAGGCAACCTAGCCAACCTAGACAACTTAGCCAACAAAATAACCTGTAATTACTACTGTACCCTTTAGAGGAGAAACCACAGTGGTTTCCAGTGTGGAGTCTGTCTGTATATAAGGAGACGGGCATCTCTTTCTAACTGCTTGTTGTTAACTGCTGACACACAGCCACCTCTTGAGTATTCTTTTAAAGTCCCTTCCATGTCAATGTGCCACATAGCTGATAATAGCAGGTTATACAGTATATGTATGTATATTGTATCCACTTTCTCTGTTAAGTAGGCAACACCTACAGTACTCCTCATGTTGTCCACGTAACATCTCCATTTGGTCCACACAAAAATTGATAGATGAGGAGAGGTGTATGTTTATAAATTAAACTTTCTATCGTCTTTGAAAAGGTGCATTGAGTGATGGAAAAGTGTGTGGAATCATTACAACCAGATTATTGCTATCAATTGAAGCAAAGCTGAAAAGCTACTGAATATAGGATCTTCTACATTCGAAAAGAAAATAACCTTTTCAAATACATTCTGAATCTACAATGTCTTACAGACATAGGCAGTGCTTGACTTGGACTGAAATAGGTGCCGGTACTCATTTTGGGTGCCGGTACTGTTTATATCTAGGTGCAGGAGCTCCAGAATATTTTATCCTATATTCTATAGGAGGAAGAGGAGCTTAAGCAGTATTCAGCTCTGGTGAGCTCCTGCCCAAGTCAAGCACTGGATGTAGGATCTTAATTTGAGCCAGTCTCTTAGCAGGAAAATTTGAATTATTATGTGGATTACAATGAATGGACATTTTTGTAGTGGTTGATACATTTTTCATAAAGGAAAATCAAGTGGAAATTGTAAAACTTTCGAAGCCTTTTTAAACCTCAAATACACTACAAGTTTAAAATGGAAAGATGTCCTGCAACAGGGTGATCAAATTAAGATCCTACATTGGTACACAATGGAAAACTTTGATGAATCACAATTGATTGCAAACATAATCGAATCAGAATGGCTCTCCTTGAGGTGAAGACTGGTTAGGCTATGTCTCAAGGAAGATGAGGATATCAGTGAGTCTATTGATGAGTCTACGTCCCTATGCAGTCTACATTCCTGTACTTTATTGACACTTACCTATGATGCAGATGTAGAAAGCAGCCACGATGTCGGCCTCCTTGGACAGCTTGGAGGCGAAAGGGTCGCCCGCCAGGAGGTAATGGGGGACATAATCGGGGCGAGCTGGGGTGTCATTTCCTATCAGAGCCATGATTAGGAGTGTCAGCAGCTTCCTGGGGAGCCAAAAGAAACAGCAGTAACACACCTGATTACTAACTCACATTCTATTACTGCATTTGTCTTGAATTATCAGTCTGTACCCCCATGATGTTCAGTGCTGTATATTGCCTCTAATGGAAGACAGCGATAAGAGAGAGAATTGAATCAAACACTTGGCCATGAAGAATAAATCCCAGATTAGTCACCATGGGGTTCATTCTAGTTTCCTGCCTCCTGTCCTTGGCTATCTCTCCCTTCACACACTGCACCATCTCACCTAGGGTGACCACATGTCCCGCATTTGATCAACAAATTCAAACAACAAAAAAAGGTTGATTTGTTCCATATTTCAGTCTGACATTCCAGCAAAGAGGAAGAGGCAAAACCTGTCCAAAATAAGCCCAATGCATTTTTACTGTCTTATGGACCTAAGCTGGTCGACTGCCTTCCCGCCTTTGGGAAAACAACTCCCATTGTTAGGGCGGAAACATGAGCATCTCGTCATCTTGTCTTTGTTTGCAGTCACGTTGCGCTTCTGACAAGATATACAGTATATCATAAGGATGTGGTACTGGAAAAATTAAACACTTATCCAATCGTTGTTAAGATCTGATATTCAGCGCAGCGCAAGGCGAGATGTAGGCCAATGTCATTTCGTCAACCAATCACTGTCAAATCCTTTCGGTCTCAATTCCAGCTAAACTTGGAGAGGGGACAGTTAACTACCTACAAAAATCTGCTTCTGATGATCTACAAAGGAAGTAAATAGCCATATTAGACTGAAAGATATAACAATTTCGTCAAACTTGTGAGGCGCTCCATGCTTATTAGTTGCTCATTCAACATATTTTCTGCTACTTCTCTCAATTAGATTTTCAATGTCTCCCTTCCTAACTTTTTTACATTCCTTGAGACCAACCAGAAATGTTTCCTTGGCCAACTATTCCCAAATTTTCAGTTTCTCCATGACCAAATTTTGCACGAGGTAAAGGATTAACCTATAGGCACACATAAATTAGCTCCTTCAGTGAATTGGAAGGGGGATTTATGTGGGTGTGTGTTGGCGATGACTGGAAATCACTACTAGATTTATCGTGAGAAGAAACACATAACTTTACAGAGAGACCAATGGTACCATTTCAATGTTCTTCAGTGTTTCAGTCACACAAATACTCACAAACCAGACACAAGATCACACACACATGCATGCACACAAACAGTCATTTCTGAAAACAAAGAACCCCAATTTTCTGGTGGTCATACAGGAACTCACTGCTGGGACTCGTGAGTCATCCATTAAACAAACTCACACACACACACAGAGATATATACACACACGCAGAGATACAGATACACACACACACACACACACACACACGCAGAGATACACAATCAAACACTATAATCCTTTTGTGGAGTCCCTTTCTGCTGGCCAGTAGGTCCTTCAGCAGGGAGGCACACTGTAGCCCTTAAGGCGTCCGCATGCTTTCCATCAAAAACAGTTATGACGACATTTTGGTCGTCGTTTTGGTCTTCCATAAGGGGTTTTTTCAGCGGTTTGTGCACACACAAAATGTTCGGTAGTGTAAGTCTAAGCCCCTTCGTCAGTGATTGGGCAACAGTAGGGATTCTTCAATTAAATGTTTGTTGTCATTCAATGAGAGGTGCCTCGTTTTCATGCACATTTTTTCACTTGAGAAATACTTCACCAAACATCTTAATCACCTGCAAAAACATAACTCAAGAAATCTGTAATACATTTTTATCTCTGAATTTCAATCAGATTTAAGTCAGGACTGAGACTGGACCATTCAGGAACCCTCAATACCTATTAGAAAGCCATTCTGGTGTGTCTTAAAATCTGTTTAATTGACCCGGTGAAAAGTAAAACTCTATCCCAGGGTTAGGTATTTAGAAGACTGAGGCAGGGTTTCCTCTAACTTTTTATCTGAGCTTTGTTCCTTCCATATTTATATCCTGACAAACTCCCCAGATCCTAACAGTGACAAGCATATACCCATAACACGATGCTGCCACCATAATACAGGGTCATGTAAATCGGTAGGATTTTTATTTTATTTTAAGGCAGCAAAATATGATGACTGTGCAAGAAGTGTGTAGACTTTGACTTTGACTAGGCACTGTATGTGTGGACTGGGGAGTTTGTTTGTGGCCAGAATCGGTGGAGTGAATCCTATGGCAGACACCCCCAACCTCTGAAGGTGTGGCTCCGCTAAGAGAACGAGCAGCCAGCCAGGCAAGTCTGAGTGTAATGAATACGATGGGAGACAGAGTTCTGGTTTCAAGCGCAGTGCGCAGCAGGTGTTTATAAGCAAAGGACCACAGGAAGAGGCAGGTAGCTGGGTCCAGGGACTGGCAGAAGGTCATACACAGGGACTCCAAAACGGTAACAGTACAGGCAGGGAATAGGCAAAATGGCATTGTTCGTGAGGATGGCCAAAAACTATGATACTAATACGGAAATGACCAGAGCTCCGAGAAGTACATGTAACAAAACAAACAATAACTCACAATGATGGGGTGCAAAGAACTGAACTAAATAGTGTGTGATAATGACATACAGGTGTGTGAACAGGTGATCAGAATTCAGACGAATGGGATCTGGAGAGTGAGCTGCGTTCATGGGATCTATGTGTTTGAGAGTGTGAGCTGGAAAGTGGGCTGGAAAGTGAGCTGCGTTCAGGGGATCTACGTGTTTGAGAGTGTGAGCTGGAAAGTGGGCTGGAAAGTGAGCTGCGTTCAGGGGATCTACGTGTTTGAGAGTGTGAGCTGGAAAGTGAGCTGCATTCAGGGGATCTACGTGTTTGAGAGTGTGAGCTGGAGAGTGAGCTGTGTTCAGGGGATCTTTGTGTTGAGAGTGTGAGCTGGAAAGTGGGCTGGAGAGTGAGCTGCATTCAGGGGATCTACGTGTTTGAGAGCGTGAGCTGGAAAGTGAGCTGCGTTCAGGGGATCTACGTGTTTGAGAGTGTGAGTTGGAAGTAGACATAACACTGAGTGGCACTTCTGCCTTCAAAATCTACATCACCTCAGAAAGCATAACTCCATTTACAAGTCAGACATGAAAAAATGTCAACTTTTGCTTTAACTCTGAAGGCCAGGTGCAAGCCAATCTTTCCCTCGTTGTGTTGAAACTATATTACACACCCCACAATAGTTTGTTCATTTTCAAAGCCCTTCAACAAAGTCTAAAATCTGAAACAGAATAAAAATAAGTCTGCAATTTTCTCTCAAAAAAATGAGAATATATTTGTTTCTATGCTCTAGGTTTCCAGTAGCGCAGTTTCGATACAATTACAGCCTAAGCCTAGGTACCAGGCTCTCCATGTAAAACAAGACCACATTTTCTTCAGAGTACTAAAACTACCAGAAGTTTGTGACATCGGGTGCTGTAGGTGTCCTTGGAGGGCAGGCAGTGTGCAAATGCATTCCAGATTCAAGTCAGCCACAGTAGCCTGCAGGGGGTGGGAGCACCTGCCTAAAGTTATATGCTATATTTAATTTCAGGAGCACCTTTTAGGGGTTACTTCCAGGAGCAGATTATCATGACTTTCTCCAACCACAAAAGTCTGCCTACCGTCTGCCAATCAAGAGTAAAACACTGGCAGGTCCTACAACTTGAGTATTTCTGACAAGGGACACCATAAAACACCACACAATATAATGAATTAGAAAGGGATGTGTACAAAGGGTGTGTAGACTTTCACTAGGCACTGTATGTGTGGACTGGGGAGTTTGATATACAGTACCACACATACAGTATATTATGTATAATATGGTACTTCATGGAAAATGTAGGTTTATTTATAGTGACACATTCACTATGACAGCAAATGCATAAATCTTCAGGGGAATGATAACGATATAAGTAAGTAAATATAGCATATAACTTTAGGCAGGTGCTCCCACCCCTGCCGGCTACTGTGGCTGACTTGAATCTGGAATGCATTTGCTTGCTTTAATAGGCTACGGTAAATTCATGAATAATTATATAAGATTAAATGCGGAGCTTACAGATTAAGACCATGTTAGTCAAATGTGCGTTGTGGATGTATTATTTTTCTCTGATTGGCTGCCTGCACTATACATCTCTTGACCTGAAATTACAGGTGATTGTTGGTATTCAACAAAATAATCAGTACTGTATGCTTGACGTTTAATCAAACGTATGTATTGAATTTGATGTACTTTGAGACATCTGTCATACATCAGAATTCTCAAAGTACATCCGAGACACACCATTTAAGTAACCATCTGTCTTATGTACCCATACCGAACGTGACATATCGTACTAAATGGAGTGTCTTGGATTTACTTACAGAATAATACGAAATATTCTGAGACCAGGTTTCTGTCTATGGGGACAAACATCTATAGCCATCCACAGCATGCATAGTGTTGACAACTTTGACTGCTAAACTACTGCAGATTGGAGCTGTTATATCGAGGTTAGAGATAGAATGTGGGGGGGGCAAGTTGCCACATGGATTATGGATTTCAATGCAAGATTTTTCAGAAGGAATCTCTGTGGAGTTTGACTGAGGACACCATAGCAGCAGAAACCCAATCAACTTGATATTGTGATCTAACGACATCTCGTCTAATGAACCTCTGTGGAGATGGATAATCATCGATTATCTACAATTTGGTCTTTCGACAAGAACAACAAGAGGAGAAACGTACCTGATGGGGCTCCATTTGAATGAGGAAGTTTCTGAATGTTTACTGTGACTGATGCAGCAATCTGAACGTACAATGACTACACATCCACCTTCCCTTTGGTGCTTTTGCAGGTGTACATAAAGGGCAGAACTAAACACAGGGGAGAAATCAGAGGAGGCTGGTGAGGGGAGGATGGCTCATAATAATGGATGGAATGGAGTAAATGGAATTGTATCAAACACATGGAAAACCATATGTTTGATGTGTTTGATACCATTCCCTTTATTCTGTTCCAGCCATTACTATGAGCCCGTACTCTACATTTAAAGTGCCATCAGCCACAAGAGTGAGAAATGTGTGTGATATGCAAATAGGATATTTGATTCATGTTCATCGGAAATTAAATGTTATGCAGTCACAAACGTAATTTTCTTGTGTTTTTAAATATATTTCCACACTATGAGGTAGGAATAATACTGTGACCTTATGAAAATGTTTTTTTATGCCCTTTCTGTGTAATAGCTGTTTGAAAAGACCGCGTGAAATTTCAGCCTGTTTTGGTGGGATGGACTTTTGGCCTGCCTGGTGACATCATTGGGCGGTAAATTAGTTAATAGACCAATAAGAAAGAGTTCCAAACCACTCTGCTAATAATAACTAGGGGTCGACCGATTATGATTTTCCAACGCCAATACCGATTATAGGAGGACCAAAAAACCTGATAACGATTATCGGCCGTTTAAAAAAATAATAATAATAATAATTTGTAATAATGACAATTCCAACAATACTGAATGAACACTTATTTTAACTTAATATAATACATCAATAAAAATCAATTTAGCCTCAAATAAATAATGAAACATGTTCCATTTGGTTTAAATAATGCAAAAACAAAGTGTTGGAGAAGTAAAAGTGCAATATGTGCCATGTAAAAAAGCTAACGTTTGAGTTCCTTGCTCAGAACATGAGAACATATGAAAGTTGGTGGTTCCTTTTAACATGAGACTTCAATATTCTAAGGTAAGAGGTTTTAGGTTGTAGTTAATATAGTATTTATAGGACTATTTCTCTCTATACCATTTTGTATTTCATATACCTTTGACTATTGGATGTTCTTATAGGCACTATAGTATTGCCAGTGTAACAGTATAGCTTCCGCCTCTCTCCTCACCCCTACCTGGGCTCGAACCAGGAACACATCGACAACAGCTACACTCGAAGCAGCGTTATCCATCGCTCCACAAAAGCTGCGGCCCTTGCAGAGCAAGGGGAATAACTACTCCAAGTCTTAGAGCGAGTGACGTTTGAAACGCTATTAGCGCACACCCAGCTAACTAACTAGCCATTTCACATCGGTTACACCAGCCATTAGGCTGATAGGCTTGAAGTCATAAACAGCGCTGTGTTTGCGAAGAGCTGCTGGCAAAACGCACAAAAGTGCTGTTTGAATGAATGCTTATGAGCCTGCTGCTGCCTACCATCGCTCAGTCAGACTGCTCTATCAAATCATAGACTTAATTATAACATAATAACACACAGAAATACGAGCCTTTGGTCATTAATATGGTTGAATCCAGAAACTATCATTTCGAAAACAAAACATTTATTATTTCAGTGAAATACAGAACCGTTCGGTATTTTATGTAACGGGTGGCATCCCTAAGTCTAAATATTCTCGTTACATTGCACAACCTTCAATGTTATGTCATAATTACGTAAAATTCTGGCAAATTAGTTCGCAATGAGCCAGGCGGCCCAAACTGTTGCATATACCCTGACTCTACGTGCAATGAAGGCAAGAGAAATGACACAATTTCACCTGGTTAATATTGCCTGCTAACCTGGATTTCTTAGCTAAATATGCAGGTTTCAAAATATATACTTCTGTGTATTGATTTTAAGAAAGGCATTGGTGTTTATGGTTAGGTTCAGTCGTCCAACGATTGTGCTTTTTTCACAAATGCGCTTTTGTTAAATCATCCCCCAGCATTGCATCGATTATATGCAACACAGGACACGCTAGATAAACTAGTAATATCATCAACCAGTTATAACTAGTGATTATGATTGATTGTTTTTTTATAAGATAAGTTTTATGCTAGCTAGCAACTTACCTTGGCTTGTACTGCATTCGCGTAACAGGCAGGCTCCTCGTGGAGTGCAATGAAAGGCAGGTGGTTAGATTGTTGGACTAGTTAACTGTAAGGTTGCAGGATTGGATCCCCCGAGCTGACAAGGTGAAAATCTGTCGTTCTGCCCTGAACAAGGCAGTTAACCCACCATTCCTAGGCTGTCATTGAAAATAAGAATGTGTTCTTAACTGACTTGCCTAGTTAAATAAAGGTATAAAAAAAGTAATAATAAATTAAATTTTAAAAATCGGTAAAATCGGCGCCCAAAAATACCGATTGTTATGAAAACTTGAAATCAGCCTTAATTAATCGTCCATTCCGATTAATCGGTCGACCTCTAATAACTAGTTTTCAGTTTTACCCTCAACATTAAGACCACTCCCAGAAAGTCCTAGTGAAAATTTGTGTTTGAGAAATTTCTATTTGCTAAGAAGTAAATTGTTTTTCTTTTTGACCATTTTATTGGAAGACAATCACAGTAAGGTATTTAATTGTTACCCAGAAGTGATTTGATATTGAGATAAAAACTACCTTTAAAATATGTAAAGATAATATATCCACATCTCACTATTGTTACAAACAATGCAACTTCCATGGACGAGATATTTCCTGAAAATAACTGCACCTCAGATTGCAGCCTAAATAAATGCTTCAGAGTTCAAGTAACAGACACATCCCAACATCAATTGATTAGAGGAGACTGTGTGAATCAGGCATTCACGCTGCAAAGAAATCACTACTAAAGGACACCAATAATAAGAAGAGACTTGCTTGGGCCAAGAAACATGAGCAATGGACATTAGACAAGTGGAAATAAGTCCTTTGGTCTGATGAGTCCAAATTGAGATTTTTGGTTCCAACCGCCATGTCTTTGTGAGACGCAGAGTGGGTGAACGGATGATCTCTGAATGTGTGGTTCCCACCGTGAAGCATGGAGGAGGTATCTTGGTGTGGGTGTGCTTTGCTGGTGACACTGTCAGTTATTTATTTTGAATTCAAGGCACACTTAACCAGCATGGCTACCACAGCATTCTGCAGCGATACAACATCCCATCTGGTTTGCGCTTAGTGGGACAATAATTTGTTTTTCAACAGGAAAATGACCCAACACACATCCAGGCTGCGTAAGGGCTATTTGACCAAGAAGGAGAGTGATGGAGTGCTGCATCAGATGACCTGGCCTCCACAATCACCCGACCTCAACCCAATTGAGATGGTTTGGGATGAGTTGGAATGCAGAGTGAAGGAAAAGCAGCCAACAAGTGGTCAGCATATGTGGAACTCCTTCAAGACTGTTGGAAAAGCATTCCAGGTGAAGCTGGTTGAGAGAATGCCAAGAGTGTGCAAAGCTGTCATCAAGGCAAAGGGTGGCTACTTTAAAAAATCTGTAACACTTTTTGGTTATTATATGATTCCATATGTGTTATTTCATTGCTTTGATAACTTCACTATTATTTTACAATCTAGAAAATAGTAAAAATAAAGAAAAACCTTTGAATGAGGAGGTGTATCCAAACTTTTGACTGATCCTGTATATAAGGTGCTGTTTTGATTATCTCCAAATATGATGCTGCAGTTCTGCATCAACTTTCCCTCCAGAGTCATATGTGCACTGCATACATCATATAGCTACTTTAAGAGTAGGTCTTCCACCTGCAATGTATTATGAATGCATGCATTATATATAAGACTACGTAAAATGTACCGTACAGCAATAACCTGTGTGAACGCGTCGTTACGCCTTATGTACACCAGACGCGCGTGTGTTTTGCCTTGCACATTAGGTGTCTTGTCCGCATTTTCCATACTTGATGCACATGTGCTTCTCAAGGCTGCAGAATGGAGAAGGTTATTTTCGCCGTTTCTGGGTTTCCTTCCGTGTTCGACCAAAGCACACATGGCTACCGGGACCTCCATGCTAGAAATACTGCATGGAGACACATCGCCAATACGATTGGATTACATGGTCAGTTGATTGTTAAATAATTCGCTGGAAAGTGGAAGCTATGTGCTGGTAATTTCTTAGCTAAACTATCTAGCAAAGTGTTTAGCTTTGTAGTTAGACAGCTAGCTAGCTTGACTGTTTTATGAACTTCCGTTTGTACCACTGCACGGTAAAGCGACGCACAAATTGAAAATATTGAACGCATGCGGTACACAGAACGCACCGCGGCCTAGGGCGGCATCCCCAGCACAGTTTTGTGGACTGCTCCATTGACAAGAAATTACTTCCATCTGAACACAAAGATTTTGACACGTCTGTTGGACACGAGGCTTTCTTGTACACCAACTGTGTCAAACTATGCGTTCTCGCGGAAGTTAATTTCAATGGGAGGCAATCCGCACCGCTGCTACTCATCTACTGGAATATGTTGTGGTGTGTGGCATGTGTTGGATTTTGCCAACTTGTGCCTTTGCCGCGTGTTATCAAAAACGGACGTAGATACACAACCGAAGAAGGTGCTAATGTGTAGGGTGAATCTTTTTGTTGTGATGCTGCACATGGATTTTCGGGTGTACCCACTTTTCTTTCTACAAAAAAAATGTAATTTTGTCAGCAAGACTCATCAATTAATTTGAGTGTAGACCTAATGACAATCGTAGAATGTCATTACACTTTTTGGAGTTTTGTAACAGATGTCTCTTTCCATTCAACAAATGGCAGGTGCACAGTGCACTGTTTGGATGCTGGAATTGTTTTGGAGTGGCGGAACATGCGCAGGTAACCTACTTGTTGAAGTGATTTGTTTGACAATCAGATAAAACATAACTGGTCGTGTTCATGACACATTAAAAGGTAAACCTTTTTTTACCGTTAAATTACATATTTACTATTAACTCCATAAATTGTTTTCGTGGACACATAAGAGGTCCCGTGAAAAAATAGAGACCCCTGAATGTCACTGTATAATTTGTACTCTGCTTACTTTGAATGCACTATACCCCCAGCGTGTAATGCAGAATAAGCATCTGTGGACTCATAAATGCTGTTAGTTGTATAATTGATTATATTAAGTTTTGGTTGAACTTATTATAAATCCATTACAGAAAGTTCTAAATATATTAATGAATAGTTTATGAATAGGCTATTAACCGTCCTAACCCCATCGACTTTACAAGAAAAATCAACTGGGATAATTCAAGGGTATCCATTATCAGCCGTACTCCTCTATACATGCTTTCATTAACATATGCATGATTACATAAATCACAACCCACTGGGCACAGTTCAATGTCAAGTTTTGATTTGCATTTGGTTGAGTTTCAACTAACCTGTATTCAAGTGAAATAAACAAAACATGTCACCATGTCATTGAATTTAGGTTAAAAGTTGGGTAAAAAAAATAGACAATACGCACTTAAGATGATGACCTTTTAGTAAATCCAATCAGTTCTCCACGTTGGTCATCACATTGATTGTTTTGGTTGAAATCACGTGAAATAACATTGAGTCGAGTCGACCCGTTTTTGCCCAGTGGGAAGGGATTATACTGGTACTATAGTAGCCTATACAATGCATTGTTGGCTCTCATATGACTGATTTACCAAAAATATCTGCAGAAGTGATAATGATGTAGCCTAAAATAAAGACTAAATCGATGCAACACATTCCCGCTTCTTGAAAGCGCATTGAGCGAGGTTGGTATACTGTCCAACATTTTTACGAGAAACAAACTGAATAGCCTACATTGCACATTCATGTCAATATTTTTTCAACTTGTTTTGAAAATAAATCTAAGTCTTCCATAAAGACTCCAATAATGATAGTATAATATAGAATAATAATAACAATGTGAGTGAGTCTTAGTAGAAATTACTTGCCTTTACAAGTCTTCAGTCATCCCCGGTAGTTCCGTTCACTTTCCGCCAAAATAATATACTTTCCAACTGCCTCCTTCCGCAAAATTCTAAATAAAGAAACGACAATCAACTGTAGCAAATACTTTGTAAGTGTTCTTGTGATGGTACAACCGTTGGATAGAGATTGCACTCCGTGTAACAGCCTGTTTTCTTCACAGCCTGTTTTCTTCGTCCTGGTGTGGGATTCTCAGTAGAGCGCTTTGGTGATGCGCGGCGCTTCCAAACTACCGCTGCGAGTAAATCAACCACAGCTGAATCATTGCGTTCAGTCATCTACAATAGTGTCATGTGTTGACTTCATTACGGAATTAAACACATACCATCTAGAGTGTAAAAACAGGAAACCTCGCAGCCTCATCTTTGGATGCAACTGAAATCCATAACCACAACGGGATAAAATCGGATGTCATCAGGCTTATTCTCCATATAATCAAAAGAAGTGAATCAGGTTGCAGTCGAAGAGTTTGATTCTCGTTCGTGAGTGGAGTATCCAAACTATGCCGCATACTTGAATGCACACTGGAGCCTATTCATTGTATAATGAATTGAGCACCACCCATCATAATCGGGCAATGTAATGTAAAACAGACAGCAGGCCACATGAAGCTGCCAGATGTGGAGGGGTACGTGCCATAGGTGCTCATATAGGATATTGCTAGGAAGCTGTAGAAATAGGGATGCATGGAGCTCACTTGACCCATTTCTTACATTTAGTAAACAATCATCATATCAACCAAGTTATACTTTAGATGTTGCACTAAACTCTAGGGTGCCGAGTCTGAAAACATAACCCTTGCATCAAGTAAACAAAAACACATTTATTCAAACTGCCCAGAGCTATCATGGTCTGAGAAGTCACATCTAGGCCTACAACTTGTGGCTTCTGCAAACTGCCCAGAGCTATCATGGTCTGAGAAGTCACATCTAGGCCTACAACTTGTGGCTTCTGCAAACTTCCCAGAGCTATCATGGTCTGAGAAGTCACATCTAGGCCTACAACTTGTGGCTTCTGCAAACTGCACTCTGCTCAACAACAAAAAAGTCATGCATGCAGAAAAAAACATTTCTATTGAATGCTTAGCAGATAAGGCTAATAAAATACAAGAGAGAAAGAGCCTTCCTTAATCCCCTTTTGTGATGTGACTGAATAAGTCATTTTCACAATGCTGATTCACTCAGAATTACTCAACCCTCCTTCTGGCATAGGCCTATACAGCGCAAACTGTATGTCTCAATGTTTCCCCTTATTTGTCTGTTTTGTGAATCAAGCCTGTGAAATCTTAACATATCTCCAATGTCCTCTGGGTTATGTTTGTAGCACCACAGATGCTGCACGTCCTCCTCAGTGGATGAATATGTCTATCGCAAAGACCACATGGAGCAATAAATAGCACTCGATTTCACATGACCTTTTCAACTGTTGTCTTTCTCCTCTGAAAGAATGCTGTGGATGATATCCTGGCATGAAGCACAACAACCAAAGTGGTTGCATTGGTTTTACTGTCTGCACTTCCGTTAATATCCAAAGGATCAGTGGTGGGAAAAGTACTAAATTGTCACATTTGAGAATAATAAAGATACCTTGTATAGAAAATGACTCAAGTAAAAGTGAAAGTCAGCCAGTACAATTCTACTTGAGTAAAAGTCTACAAGTATTTGGTTTTGATAATACTTAAGTATATAAAGTCAATGGAATTGCAAAAATGTACATCAGTATTACAATTAGAATAAAAATAATTTCAAATTCCTTATATTAAGCAAACCAGGAACAATTTTCTTGTTTTTTTTATGGATAGCCAGCAGCACACTCCAACACTCAGACATAATTTACAAACAAAGTATGTGTGTTTAGTGAGTCCGCCAGATCAGATGCAGTAGGGATGACCAGAGATGTTCTCTTAATACTTTAAGTATGTGAATTGGACCATTTTCTGTCAAAATATAACAAGTACTTTTGGGTGTCATGGAAAATGTATGGAGTAGAGTTCATTATTTTCTTTAGGAATGTAGTGAAGTAAAAGTTGCCAAAAATATCAATATTAAAGTACAGATACCTGAAAAAACGACTTAAGTAGTACTTTAAAGTATTTTTACTTAAGTACTTTACACCACTGCAAAGGATAGACCCTATAATGTAAATCAAGTCTGCTTCTCAACACAGATCTAATGAAATGTTATTGGTCGCGTACACATTTAGCACATGTTATTGTGGGTGTAGCGAAATGATTATGTTCCTAGCTCCAACAGTGCAGTAACACCTAACAATACATGCAAAATCTAAAACGAAAGGAATTAAGAAATATAGAACAAGCAATGTCAGAGTCCAGAATATAAATATACTGTATGATGATATACTGTATGGACAGTATATGAATAGAACTGCTGTGCATCGATACCTATCACCCCACAAAAATCACGGTCCTTGAAAAAACAACTACCTCAAGGTCTCAGAGCAAGTGATGTCACCAATTGAAATGCTACTAGCGCACACCGCTAACTACTACCATTTCACACTGGTTACATGAACATTTTGTGAGAGATCATTTTCTTTACACAGTGTCTTCAGAAAGTATTCACACCTCTTTACTTTTTCCACATTTTGTTGTTACAGCCTGAATTTAAAATTGATTACAGTTAGATATTTTTGTCACTGGCCTACCCACAATACCCCGTAATGTCAAAGTGCAATTATGTTTTCAATTATTTATTTATTTTTACAAATATTTTTTTTAAAGTCAAATATTCAACCCCTTTGTTGTGGCAAGCCTCCATAAGTTCAGGAGTAAACATTTGCTTAACTCTGTCACGTAAGTGGCATGGACTCACTCTGTGTGCAATAATAGTTTTTAACATGATTTTTGATTGATACCTCATCTCTCCATCTGTTTGGCAGGCCAGACATGTAGCCAATATGCTATGATAATCTACTGCCCAAACCTCATTCCTACAACACAGTTTGTGTGAGGTTAATGTAAAAAATAAAATAAAAAATATGAGCAGTAGATCTCCGCTTGCTTTTTGACTGCGAAAGGGATCTTGACTCATAAATGGTTGGTGACCACTGCTTTAAAGTATTGTGTGTAAATGGGTGCGAAAAAAATCTATTCAATCCATTTTGAATTAAGGCTGTAACACAACAAAATGTGGAATAAGTCAAGAGGTATGAATACTGTCTGAAGGCATTGTAGATCTAGGAGCATAAGGCTGGCCATCCTACTTTATTTCAAAGGTGTCATGTAATTTACCCAACACTCCAAAGGTTACCAAATGTTGTATACATTATTTTATAACAGAGACTGCGTAAAAAGTAATTATGAAAATTCAATTCCAAAGGCAAATTATTATTGCACTGTCAATCACACACTCCCTGATAATGAATCAATTGAGTGTATACACCACTCTCACTCTGTGGGTGGTACAAAGCAGTATAGAGCACATTCCATTCTGTAGGAGGATAATTCATCCTGTTTGAATACGTTGACAATGGCTTTGATTAGGGTGATGAATGAGAAAAGTAATGTTAACCAAAAAGTATTGTCGAGAGTACAATTGGAGAGTGAGAGAGAAAGAGAATAAAATTTAGATTTATGACAGCCTTACAAATGAGCTGGTCATAGATTAGAATGTGCAGGCCCCAGATTAGCTATAATGTCTTGTCATTACCCTGATCTTTTCATCCTGGAAAGCTACAGTATAACTACTGTACTACCTCCAAATGAATATAAAATATTGACTACCACAAAATCACTATGCCAGGACGCAGGAGAAGCTCAGCCGAACTGACTTTTTATTAGTTTTTTATCACGTACGAGCATTTTTTGGAAACTTTGGTTAAGCATACCTAGCAAAACAACAATGATCAAATGCTTAAATACATTTGCATGATTGTCTGATCATTTCTTGCTTTTGTACCTGGATTGCATATCATAGATTCACTTTTGCAGACTTTAAATACAATTGTCATGAATGATTCCAAATTCTGTGTAAAGTGTGTGTTTTTTCACAGAATATCAACTCTTTGTTTTATCAGAAGAGAATGGTTGCAATGTGGAAATAAGGAAAGGTGAATACAATGGAAGAACACAACTGATATGAATGTATAGACCTACATCCACACCAAAGCAAAGCTCGACACTCTTGGAAAAAAGGTACTATCTAGAACCTAAAAAGGTTATTTGGCTGTCCCCATAGGGGAACCCTTTGAATAACTATTTTTTGGAGTTAACCCTTTCCACAGTGGGTTCTACCTGGAGAAAAAAGGGTTCTACCTGGAACCAAAAAGGGTGCTCCTACGGGGACAGCCAAAGACCCCCCTTTGAACCTTTTTTCTAAGAGTGTATAATGGAAGGTCACAATGTTGAAGATGATGACTTAAGAGTAACCCAAAGTTAGATACAAGTAACTCAACTTCATTCTCTACATGACCTCAATATTGTAAAAAAGCATAACAATTAGACAGTCCCCATTGGCTAGAGCTTTCCAAATATTCTACATGGTATGACACTGACTGGATTATTTAGAATTTCGTGTATTAGTATTTACTGATTGCCAGAAAGAGTGAACACAATGGCACACATTTCTCTTAATGAAAACAATGTGCTAATATTCTGTGAACAAAACATTATATTCACTGATGACATTTGTATTTAATGTTTTGCAAAAGGTGATCTAAGATTTGCAAGTTGGGTACTAAGGCAAGAAAATTATCAGAAGTTCTGTAAATGTTTGAGCATTTGATAATTGCTGTTCTACCATATTTACAGTACCTACTCATTCAAGGGTGTTTCTTATATTTGAGATTCCTCAGTGCCACCCTTTGCCTTGATGACAGCTTTGCACACTCTTGGCATTCTCTCAACCAGCTTCACCTGGAATACTTTTCCAACTGTCTTGAAGGAGTTCCCACATATGCTGAGCACTTGTGGCTGCTTTTCCTCACTCATCCCAAACCATCGCAATTGGGTTGAGGTTGGGTGATTGTGGAGGCCAGGTCATCTGATGCAGCACTCTATCACTCTCCTTGGTCAAATAGCGCTTACACAGCCTGGAGGTGTGTTGCATCATTGTCCTGTTGCAAATCACATGATAGTCCCACTAAGCGTAAACCAGATGGGATGGCGTATCGCTGCAGAATGTTGAGGCCATGCTGGTTAAGTGTCCCTTGAATTCTAAATAAATCACTGACAGTGTCACCAGCAAAGCACCATCACACCTCTTCTGCCATGCTTCACAGTGGGAACCACACATGCTGAGATCATCAGTTCACCTACTCTGCCTCTCCCAAAGACACGGTTATTGGAACCAAAAATCTCAAATTTGAACTCATCAGACCAAAATACAGATTTCCACCGGTCTAATGTCCATTGCTCGTGTTTCTTTTCCAAAGGAAGTCTCTTCTTTCTAGTGGTTTCTTTGCAGCAACTCGACCATGAAGGCCTGATTCACGCAGTCTCCTCTGAACAGTTGATGTTGAGATGTGTTAACTGTAGGTCTTCCATTCCTTTGGTGGTCCTCACTTAGACCATTCTTCAGGAAGCCATGCAAGGCCACAATACAGCTCCTTAAGCTGAAATCATTTTTTTAAAGTCAAATGTTCCTGCAGAATGAACTTTGTTTGATTTAATTCAAGAATCATCAGGGGTACCAATGAATTTGACTTTTCATTTTTTACATGTTAAACAAAATCTCTTACTATGAAAAATTGTATTAGTATAAATGATATAATTGTCAAAACATTTTGAGCATGCGATATAGCTTGGTATTTGTGTAATGTATTTTTTGCTCATCTTTATTAAGGGCGCCAATCATTTTGGAGGTGACTATGCATTGAATACATGGAATTGGATTGTGATGATACCAGTGAATGAATTCTGCACACAATGTGATTATTTTTCATGTTCCTTTCCAACAGAAATAATGTTTTATTTGATGTGTATGAAATTGTTTAGTGAAATGGTCAGTAAAAAGGTGAGTAATTGGCCATAATTCTGCACTTTTTGTTAGTTGTATTTCAAATTTTTATCAACATGATGTATTATGTTGTGGACTCTCAATTCAACGGCTCAGACACAAGAGGTATGTGGCAGGGTCTACAGTCAATCACGGACTACAGGAAGAAACCTAGCCCAGTCTCGGACCAGGATGTCTTGCTCCCAGGCAGACTAAATAACTTTTTGCCCGCTTTGAGGACAATACAGTGCCACTGACACGGCCTGCAACGGAATCATGCGGTCTCTCCTTCACTGCAGCCGAAGTGAGTAAGACATTTAAACGTGTTAACCCTCGCAAGGCTGCAGGCCCAGACGGCATCCCCAGCCGCGCGCCCTCAGAGCATGCGCAGACCAGCTGGCCGGTGTGTTTACGGACATATTCAACCAATCCCTATACCAGTCTGCTGTTCCCACATGCTTCAAGAGGGCCACCATTGTTCCTGTTCCCAAGAAAGCTAAGGTAACTGAGCTAAACGACTACCGCCCGTAGCACTCACATCCGTCATCATGAAGTGCTTTGAGAGACTAGTCAAGGACCATATCACCTCCACCCTACCTGACACCCTTGACCCACTCCAATTTGCTTACCGCCCAAATAGGTCCACAGACGATGCAATCTCAACCACACTGCACACTGCCCTAACCCATCTGGACAAGAGGAATACCTATGTGAGAATGCTGTTCATCGACTACAGCTCGGCATTCAACACCATAGTACCCTCCAAGCTCGTCATCAAGCTCGAGACCCTGGGTCTCGACCCCGCCCTGTGCAACTGGGTACTGGACTTCCTGACGGGCCGCCCCAGGTGGTGAGGGTAGGCAACAACATCTCCTCCCCGCTGATCCTCAACACTGGGGCCCCACAAGGGTGCGTTCTGAGCCCCCTCCTGTACTCCCTGTTCACCCACGACTGCGTGGCCATGCACGCCTCCAACTCAATCATCAAGTTTGCGGACGACACAACAGTGGTAGGCTTGATTACCAACAACGACGAGACGGCCTACAGGGAGGAGGTGAGGGCCCTCGGAGTGTGGTGTCAGGAAAATAACCTCACACTCAACGTCAACAAAACTAAGGAGATGATTGTGGACTTCAGGAAACAGCAGAGGGAACACCCCCATCCACATCGATGGAACAGTAGTGGAGAGGGTAGCAAGTTTTAAGTTCCTCGGCATACACATCACAGACAAACTGAATTGGTCCACTCACACAGACAGCATCGTGAGGAAGGCGCAGCAGCGCCTCTTCAACCTCAGGAGGCTGAAGAAATTCGGCTTGTCACCAAAAGCACTCACAAACTTCTACAGATGCACAATCGAGAGCATCCTGGCGGGCTGTATCACCGCCTGGTATGGCAACTGCACCGCCCTCAACCGTAAGGCTCTCCAGAGGGTAGTGAGGTCTGCACAACGCATCACCGGGGGCAAACTACCTGCCCTCCAGGACACCTACACCACCCGATGCTACAGGAAGGCCATAAAGATCATCAAGGACATCAACCACCCGAGCCACTGCCTGTTCACCCCGCTGTCATCCAGAAGGCGAGGTCAGTACAGGTGCATCAAAGCTGGGACCGAGAGACTGAAAAACAGCTTCTATCTCAAGGCCATCAGACTGTTAAACAGCCACCACTAACATTGAGTGGCTACTGCCAACACACTGTCAATGACACTGACTCTACTCCAGCCACTTTAATCATGGGAATTGATGGGAAATTATGTAAATATATCACTAGCCACTTTAAACAATGCTACCTTATATAATGTTACTTACCCTACATTGTTCATCTCATATGCATACGTTGATACTGTACTCTATATCATCGACTGCATCCTTATGTAATACATGTATCACAAGCCACTTTAACTATGCCACTTGGTTTACATACTTATCTCATATGTATATACTGTACTCGATATCATCTACTGTATCTTGCCTATGCTGCTCTGTACCATCACTCATTCATATATCCTTATGTACATATTCTTTATCCCCTTACACTGTGTATAAGACAGTTTTTTTTTTGGAACTGTTAGTTAGATTACTTGCTCGTTATTACTGCATTGTCGGAACTAGAAGCACAAGCATTTCGCTACACTCGCATTAACATCTGCTAACCATGTGTATGTGACAAATAAAATTTGATTTGATTTGATTTGATTTGATTTATAGTGACTGCAAAGGAAATCAATCAATCTACTGGGAGATTTTGTCAGCTTAGACTCGAGATGTACAGTATGTTTGTGTTAATTTTTTTGCAGACAGTCAGGTTCGTTTGATGAATGTATTTGCAATGTTGATGGTATAATTCAGTTTTGATGAATGTATTTATGTTTTGAGAAGGCAACTACAATTTTAAAATGTATTTACTGTTTTGCAAAAGCCACAGAGTTCTATGTCTTGTGAACACTGTTTTTGAAAATAGACAACATTGTTCTAAAAATAGCTTGTAAACTATTGAGAAACATGTCAAGTCAAATAGCTCATCCTTTTTACTTGACGTTTGGGTTGTTCCGCCGATTCGGTGGAGTGTAATTTGGTCCCGAAAAAAACATTTTGATTTCACTTTTTAACATTCTATCATAAAGAGAACATGTTCAACTTAACAAAAATAAGTATTCCCATCTCGAGGTTCAATAAAAATACAAAATACTATAGTAAGTGCCTATTAAGTGCCAAATAAAGTAACAGCGTTGATTGTAAACAGTGTTGACAATTTAATCTTAAATCAGTCATAAATCCCCTCGTGACAAAGGTAATGGAATTGTGTGTGCATCAGGGAGCGGAAATTGAATGCAAGCTGAACATTTCTAGGCTGTCTATCTATGGGTAAAAGGGTTGACGTGTTATGCTTGACCCGCTTAGTTTCCAACCACAAAACACCAGACATTTTTCAAAATAGTAAACCCAGCTCACCTGCTTTAAACACTATGACTTGCACTTTAGCAAGCCTTTATTCATATTAAATATCTGATTTATGGAATATTCCATATGGTCTACATTAATTAAAGGGCACTTCATTTAATATAACAGGCTTTTAAAATCCAATATTGGTGCACATTTTCAACTTACAATTTGATTTGATTAATTTTTATATTTTATTTGTCACATGCGCCGAATACAACAGGTGTAGTCCTTACAGTGAAACGCTTAATTACAAGCCCTTAACCAACAATGCAGTTTTAAGAAGAAAAAAAAGTGTTCAAGTATTTTCTGAAGTAAACTGAAGTTTAAAAAAATATATATATAAAAAATTGGGGGGAATAATTAAGGAGCAACAATAAAATAACAGTAGCAAGGCTATATACAGGGGGTACTGGTACAGAGTCAATGTGCGGGGGCACCGGTTAGTCGAGGTAATATGTAGGTAGAGGTAAAGTGACTATGCATGGCTAATAAACAAACTAGTAGCAGCAGTTTAAAAATAGGGGTGGTGGGGGGACAATGCAATTAGTCTGGGTAGCCATTTGAAAAGCTGTTCAGGAGTCTTATGGCTTGGGGGTAGAAGCTGTTAAGAAGCCTTTTGGACCTAGACTTGGTGCTCTGGTACCGCTTGCTGTGCCGTAGCAGAGTCTATGACTAAGGTGGCTAAAGTCTTTGGCAATTTTTTGGGCCTTCCTCTGACACTGCCTAGTATAGAGGTCCTGGATGGCAGGAAGCTTGGCCCCAGTGATGTACTGGGCCGTATGTTCTACCCTCTGTAGTGCCTTGCGGGTGGAGGCTGAGCAGTTGCCATACCAATCAGCGTTGATGCAATCAGTCAGGATTCTCTCGATGCTGCAGCTGTAGAACTTTTTGAGGATCTGAGGACCCACGCCAAATCTTTTCAGTCTCCTAAGGGGGAATAGGTGTTGTCGTGCCCTCTTCACGACTGTCTTGGTGTGTTTGGACCATGATAGTTTGTTGGTGATGCCTATTGACATCAACAGTTATGCATATGCATTCTAATTATATGGCAGGACATACTCCAGACAAGTACCCTGACACCCAGGGAATGCAATACTCCAGTGATCAATATCAGCATCCTCTCAGCATGGTGGTTCTGGGCTGATTACAACTCCTACCAAAGTATTCATGTCATAGACAGCCAAATCCAGCTGTCATTCTGCCTCTCATCCCCTGAAAGAATATCTGCAATACAGATGGACCTGTGTCAAGACAACTCCCGATGAGATCTATTTAGTGGCAAAAATACCTATCTGAAATCAATCTTGACCTACGTACAGTATAATGAACTGAAGGGTAAAAAAAAAAAAACAAAAAAAAAACACCCATCACAAAAGTTTGGGTTCACTGGTGGAAAAAAGTTGAATCAATCGTTTATCCATTGGAGACACATCTGAATGTGGTGTTTGCAAAGAGTCACAATCAGCACTCTGAAAGTTGGACCAAAATGGCTGGACAGCAGGTGTTGACTTTTCTTTCTTATCACACTGTTTTGATTCTGTCCTGAAGTGTGTCAGTAGCACTTTGGAACTAGCACCTCTAATGGAAACCATGACCTGAGTGTGTCATGGTGGTGTGAAGCTTAGATCTTGGCCAGTCGAAACCGATATAAATGCTGTTCATCTTTTGATGATTGATTGTTTACAGAAATAGTTATTGGCTTTACTCTTTATTTTGGTCTCACAAGACGTGTTGAATGTAACTTCATATGGATGGAAAAGAACATGTGTTTGACACCATTTGCTCCAAGCTAGGAGCTAAAAGGAGGAGCTAAAAGGAGGAGCTAAAAGGAATAAGTCAAGTCAAGCAAGTAAGACTACGTTTACACAGACAGACCAATTCTGATATTTTTTCCACTAATTGGTCTTTTGACAAATCAGATCAGCTCCTTTGCCAATATTTGAGCAAAATTGGGTTGTGTGTGTTAACGCAGCCTGAGTCACTGCACTGTATGTGATATAGGCCTTATGTAATTACTGTATATGAAGTCCTGCCTCTCCGTAATACTTCCCCATACGCTGTATGTTCCAGTATCCGCTGTTAGCTGTGACTCACTAGTTCATTCTGACCGAATGGTTCAAATGTTGTTATGATAGGCACACATAGGAGGAGCATAGCCTATATTATACAAAAACATTGAGAACATCTGCTCTTCCCATGACAGACTGACCAGGTGAAAGCTACGATCCCTGATTGAGGTCACTCGTTAAATCCACTTCAATGAATGTAGATGAGGGTGAAGAAGGATTTTTAAGCCTTGAGACAATTGAGACTTGGATTATGTATGTGTACCATTCAGAGGGTGAATGGGCAAGACCAATCATTTCAAAGGATTTAATCCTGGAGGAATATGGGCTTGTTTTTTTTCATTTCTAGGACAGTGAGATGTGTTTCACATATATTTGGCTAGTAGGAAGGCAGGTCATGGCTTCATGGGCTGAATGACACACCCTATGACGGCTTCTCATGTATTTCGGCGGGGGTCTAAAAATACATGTAGTCCTGCTCTGTGGCGTTTCGCAAAGTCTCTATGTTATACAGATCGCGCTATACGTTTTTGTGTGTAGAGATATGGTTGTTCTTCTTTCATACATCTATTGGACGTCTTTCAGCGATGTTCCTATCAGCTGATTAATTGAAAAGTATACAAGCAGACGCATTTTTCCAGTCTCTGAAAGACTACATTTTGTGTTGGGCGATGCTTCGTGCCCTACCTCCCACAAGGCAGGCTTTTTTTTTTTAAAGAGGTGGACAACAATTCTTTGTGCAAAACCAAATGGACTGACCATGCGTAATGGCTTCAAGTAATTCCTCTCAACAACACAAATTTGACGATGGAGCATTTGTTAGCTACATGGTGACATTCAACCATCTATGTTTAAACTGGAATATAGCAAAGAGAATTTGAAACAAAGAGTTGGATTTAGTGAACGTTAGAAGCTCAGCTACAGCCGATGCCAGCACCAAGACAGCTATGCACCATATTTGTCATCTGCCAAGTAAGTTATTTTTCCTGCAAGCCACCTAGCTAGCTAACTTGAGTTTATCTACTAAACTCCATATTGTGCATTGCTGGCTAACATACACTTTACTGTGTTACAGTGGCAGGAAATCAAATAATTTTTCTGTTTGCTAAGTTGGCTAGCTAAACAACTACTGGGAGCCATATCTATGACTAAAAATAGATGTTTTACAATCAGAGATATTTTGTATCTCGATTGCTAATCTCTTCTCTTTTTAGTCGTAGATATGGCTAGATACTAAACAGCCATCAACAACATTACAACCAGCCACCTAAAGCTAAGTTTACCACCAAACGTTAGTACATGACTGTAGTTAGCTAGCTGGTTAGCCTGGCGCCTGTTATGCACCATGCCTCACATTTTTAACTTGTTAGCAAACGTGTAACATCAGCAATTGTACATAATATTACTAGCTAGCTATGTAACAATTGAGGGTTGACATTGGTTATGATTATGACCTTGGATGCATTTCAATCTCACATAATTACAGGAATGACGCAAGAGGATTTCAAACCGATGTAAATAAGTACTGTATATCGAGCAAGCTAGCTAACTAAGTTTACAAGCAAACAGTGAGGAGAAACAATAATTCAACAATTTACTGTTGTGAATCTGAAATTTAAACTGTTGTAAAACTGAAACTGGTTTTACAATAAAACTATTTGGCTAAGCATGCCTCATAGACATGGCTGTAGGTTAAGGTGACCAGATTTCTGAAATTAAAACCGGGCACATTTCCAGTTCGGCGATCAATATGTCTTTAAAATATCCAATGTTATTATCTATGAAATAAATAAGGGGGACAATTCCAGTTTCATGTATTTAGTCTAACAGGCCCACTGTGATAGAGAAAACAACTGCTACAGAAACACTACAGACAAGACAGAACTGTCCAATCTGAACAGTGGTCCTGGTCGTCTGGGTAGAATAAGAGCAGAAGAGAACATTAGCAAAATTGAAAAAAAAACAGACAATAGTGTATGTGAAATACTGGTACCTACATTGTATACTTATACCAACCTAATCTGTATATTTCTCAGAAGAATGTATCTTCTTCAGGATTGCTCTTGTCTTTGGCCTGCTTCTCCATGAACTCCTGGCAAGGGAGGTTGAAGTTTGTCTTCACAATAAGCATGGCCTTGATGGTAGGTACAGTGAACCTATTTCTTGCTGTTCTCCATAGATCATTCATTTGGGAGAAAACTCTCGACTGGTGCATTACTTCCAGGTAAGCACATGACAACAGACGCTAATCTAGCCAGGTTAGTGTGTGGGATGTCGTTCTCTTTGAAGTGGGTAACCACCATGCTCTGTCTCTGACTAAGCGGTGTCTCAGATGTTTTCCATTCTTCAATGGATCCCCCCTTTAGGAACTCTTGCAGGCCAGTAACCTCGTCAAACAATACATTCTCATTGATGGTCACATTGGGGCATTTGTCCTGCAGTGTGCCTGCTGCCTTCTGGAGCTCTTCACACTGAGGTTGCCTTTTCAAAGGAGACCATGTAAATCTTTTAGATTATCTGTGTGCTTTCTCCATGCTTGCAAGTAATTCTCAGCCATAGTGAAGAATGATTGGGATGCTTTGAGAAAGCTCTCTTTAGACATTGCTCCATTTTCCTCTAGCTCTCTCAGAAGTCCTCTAACCAAAACTGGAATAAAGTTGTCATCACGTCTTGTAGTCAATTTTGCCTCAATGTTTCTCAGAATTGCAGCGGACTCCACAGCACAGTGGTCCTGGCCTTCAAGCATCTTGATCGTGTCACTGAATACGGTCAAGTTCCCATAGACAAAGGCCAGCCAAAGTTCAGTCAGTGGATCTTCGATCATTGTTCGCAGGACAACAGGGCATTTGTCTTCAGAAGTAAAAAAGGATTTCAATGGCACATTAATTTTCAGCACTCTTTCTAGAGCAGGGAGCATGGACAGCCAGCGAACATAGCTGTGTCCTAAAATGTTATGGTACTCCTGGCCAACAAAATCACCAAAGCTCTTCAGTCTTTCTACTCTGACGGTGAAAATATCCAAATATCTTTGTGAGCAGGTACTCAACATCAAGGGGAATCATATCCAAAGCTGTTCTGGCCGTGTTATGAATGATGTGGGCAGGACAACCTAAGCCAATCACCTCCCGCTGCAGAGCATTTTTAACTTTGGTATGGACATTGACCCTCCCCAGCCTATCCAGTCCATCAAAGTTGGTATTTGTGTTGTCGGCAGAGAATGCCACGACTTTGTTTTCCAGGTTACCACCAGGACCTCAGCTGCAATTTCCTCTGCTGTTTCTCCTTTCAATTCAACAAAATCAGGCAGTTTTGTTTCCACAGATGTGCTGCCATATATCGTACAATATCTGACTAGTATTGGCAGCAGCTTTACATGGACAGGGACACAAATTCACCCTGATCTAGGTCCTGTGTTACCAAAGTAGTTGCCCATTTGCCTAACACATGAAGCCATAGTAAGTAACATTTTGTCCTAGCACATGTAAACTTTGGCTCATAAAGCTTCCGCATGAGTAGTGCTGTGCAGTCCATAGATCTGTAACTATGATTGTGTTGCATAGTGTGGTATGCAAAGACACCCTCCTGCACAGCTAAATCATATTCTTCTCGGGAAGGCTCTACCTTCTTGAATGTGGTGACAGAGGGCAAACCAACACGGCCAATCAGAGAGGCTTTATGCTTTTTCGTCTGTTGATGTTCTACCACTGCTGTTCTTCCCCCGCTGCCAATTGAAAGAGAGGAATTACAAAGGGTGCAGTTAACCATTCTATTGCCTTGACCTGAGCGTATAAATGGAAATTCTCTCATCATGTTGTCATTAAAATGGCATTTCCGTTTCTTGGAAAGGGCCATTGTACCTCCTCTGTCTGCTCTTCTTCACTCTCCTTGTGTCACTCTTCTTACTCTCAATTATTTTTCTTCTCCTCCAATCTTTCTCCACTCGTCTTCCTGCTTTCTTCCTTTCCTTCTCTTTACCTTTCCACCTCACTCTTCCACACTCTCCTCGCTTCACTCTTTTTACTCCCTTCATTTTTCCTTCTCCTTCCTCTCCAGTCTTTAAGAATAAATAGTACACTATTAGATAAAATACTTTGGTTAACAGATTCCCATTGCTTGCCTCATTTTTGTATTTTATCTCAAAAACATTGTTTGGAATAACAAATTGGCAGACTCTGCAATCATATCTTTACCTTTCCTCCTCTCTCTTTCACTCTCCTTCCTATCCAGTCTTCCTCCTCTCCACTCTAACAGAAAACATTATGCTAATGTTATCCATGAAAATGTCTAAATATATTTTCACACTACTTAAAATGCCAAATCATTAAAATTGTAATCTACAAATAAATATTCTCAGAATTATGCATTACTTTAATATAATCATATTTTCTAAATAGCCCGTCCACTGCATGTTTACATGTGAACGTTTTTAACCTAGCTACCGTGTAAGTAGCTAGTTAACCTAGCTAGCTAACGTTAACTTAGACGACATAGCTAGTCGACACAGGCCACCAAAAACGGTGACGTCTGGTCACCCTACTGTAGGTAGATACTGTCTTTTTACCTACCTAGGCTCATTTGTATGGTCTGGTCACTGTGCAAAGGTTGAGAATTATACCATATTGTTGTAAATGTAGTCTCTGTGCCTGTGCACATGTACTGTCGGTTCTTGTTAGACTCTAACGAGAGTATAAGAGAAGGTTATGGTCGAGATGTATTTATCACATACATATAGGGAATTGCAGGTTTCTCTCACAGCAGGAGGAACTTTGGCAGGTTCATGAGTAGAGGAGATGAAAGGTGATAAGGAAACGATAGCATTCTTACAGCTAGTCTGTAATAGATTATAGAGCCTATTAGGAACCCTGGTGCATGCAATACATCATTCATCATCAGTTTGGTTCCTGGCTGCTCTCACCGGCGATGTCTTGCTTATTAAAATAGAAAACTGAAGGGCAAAGAGAGCGGGAGGAACGAAGAATGCATATCACCATCTATTAAAGACAACTTTGGCTACTAGTAAGTATTTTTTAAACCTTCCACTTTAGGCTGGATGTGTCAATGTGTTGTTCCTACTGTACATGCATAATCTATGAGCAGAATTCAGAATTCTTACCTTCATTAGCCACAAAATCCCTAGTTTGAAAGCAACTGTTTTCTGGAAGCTGTGCGATACCATTTTCCCCCATGTGGACCAGCTCCCAAGCTATTTTAGTTTGAGCCAATGAGCTTCAACCCTTTGCGATTTAAGTGACAGCTAGCATGATGCACACACAGCAGAGGGATAGAGAGAGCAATGACGTGATGCACATATCTGCACATACAGTATCTGGGACCACTTTTTGCTCGAGCGCTACTTTCAGAACTACTGGCTAAAAAGTATACAAAAGTACAGAAGAATCTCTTTAACAATATGAATACCAATGTTTCGGGATGAAACCAGACATGAAAGGTTTAAATGTCAATTGCTCTCTCGTCATGCTAGAATTACAGAGTTGTTTTCAGGTCACATTGGTGCTTGGTTTCCATATTATTTTCCTTCTAAACTGTCCATATCTTTGCGGTCATTGACTGAGGGAATTAACATATGACCTACATTTCCTCAACAGCGAGCTAGGGGGGTCATCAACACCTTGAATATTTAATTTTCTTTCTTTAATTTGTCAAGCTGAGCTGAAGGCACTTGTAAACACATTAGATAGCAAAACACTGGACGGGAGAAAAAAGCACACAAGGGGATGCCTACCCACGGAGGAATTCAGTTAAATGCGTTTTATTCAGGCATATGAGTTCAGGCTGACTGATGTGTTCGTGGTAGCTAAACACAAACCCGGTAAGTCAAACCTTGGCAGTGTTGCATTTGGCCATTTACCATACAAACGGTTCTGAAACAACAATTACACTAATGGAAGAGACAAAGCGAACATACAGTCTGTGGTGCCAGCTGCATTTGCACTTTTAATGGCGTTTGTTGAGAGCATATCTAAAGTGTTGGCCTTCAACAACAAAAATTCTTTAGTAGCTTCACACATGGTGTATGTTTAACCACACAAACACGGAGAGGCAGACAGAGTTATTTATCACAGATAAGTATCGATCTGTATTTTACAAAATGCACCCAGTGTATTAACTAGTCAAACTGCTAAAGCAACACACTGCCAGAGGTCAGAGGTGAACCTATTAAATACCATGAAATAACCCACTGGGCACAAACTGGTTAAATCAACATTGTTTCAACGTAATTTGTCAACATACTGATGTGGAATCTATGTGGAAAATACATTGGATTTGCAAGATGTCATCAACTGATATTTTTGAGTGTGAAATTTCAACCACATGATTATTTCATCATGGTAACCAATTCAACATTGTAAGGGTTCGGACCAAAGCGCAGTGTGGTAAGTGTTCATGATGATGTTTAATTAAAACTCAGAACACTAAACAATAAACGACAACGTGAATTACAAAACCGAAACGGTACCGTGTGGCCCAAACACTCACATGGAAACAAACACCCACAACCCAAAACTGAAACTCAGGCTACCTAAGTATGATTCTCAATCAGGGACAACAATTGACAGCTGCCTCTGAGAACCATACTAGGCCGAACTCAAAAGCCAACATAGAAAAACAAAAAACACTGCCCACCCAACTCACACCCTGACCATACTAAAACAAAGATAAAATAACAGAACTATGGTCAGAACGTGACATTACCCCCCCCCCCGCAAAACCTAAACCTATAGGGGAGGGTCTGGGTGGGTGTCTGTCGGCGGTGGCGGCTCTGGCGCGGGACGTGGACTCCACTCCACCATAGTCCTTCTCCGTCTCTCTATTCGCCTCCGTGGCCTCTTAAGAGCGGCGACCCTCGCCGCCGACCTCGGACTGGGGACCCTTGCCACGGGGGGGAGGCACACGGGGAGTGTGGCTAAGTCAGGTAGGAGACCTGAGCCAACTCCCCGTGCTTACCGTGGAGAGAGGTGGACCGGGCAGGCACCGTGTTATGCAGTGAGGCGCACAGTGTCCCCGGTGCGCAGGGATAGCCTGGTGCGATACATAGCAGCGCCTCGTATAAGCCGGGCTAGAGTGGGCATCGAGCCAGGTGCCATGAAGCCGGCTCAGCGCATCTGGTCTCCAGTGCGTCTCCTCGGGCCGGGGTACATGGCACCAGCTTTACGCATGGTGTCCCTGGTTCGCCAGCACAGCACAGTGCGGGCTATTCCACCTCGCTGCACTGGCCTGGCTACGGGGAGTATTCAACCAGGTAAGGTTGGGCAGGCTCTGTGCTCGAGAGCTCCAGTGCGCCTTCACGGTCCGGTCTATCCAGTGCCACCTCCACGCACCAGCCCTCCGGTGGCAGCCCCGCGCACCAGGCTGTCTCTCCGTCTCCTTCCTACAGGTGCTCCCGCCGGTCCTGAGCTGCCAGAGCCGCCCGCCGGTCCTGAGCTGCCAGAGCCGCCCGCCGGTCCTGAGCTGCCAGAGCCGCCCGCCGGTCCTGAGCTGCCAGAGCCGCCCGTGACGGAATTGCCCTTCACTTCGGAGCTGCCGGAGTCTCCCGCCTGTCCGGTGCTGCCGGAATCTCCCGTCCATTTGGGACCCGTGGCTGGGGTCCCCAGTCTGAGGTCGGCGGCGAGGGTCGCTGCGTTAAAGAGGCCACAGACGCGGGTAATGAAGCGAAGGACTATGGTGGAGTGGGGTCCACGCCGCCACAGCGGACAGACACCCACCTAGACCCTCCCCTATAGGTTTAGGTTTTGCGGCCGGAGTCCGCACCTTTGGGGGGGTGGGGGGGTACTGTCACGTTCTGACCTTGGTTCTTTTGTTTTGTCTTTGTTTTAGTATGGTCTGGGCGTGAGTTGGGTGGGTTGTCTATGTTAGTTTTTCTATGATTTTCTATTTCTGTGTTTGGCCTGGTATGGTTCTCAATCAGAGGCAGCTGTCAATCGTTGTCCCTGATTGAGAACCATATTTAGGTAGCCTGTTTTCTAATGTGTTTTGTGGGTGTTTGTTTTCAGTCTTTGTGTGTCTGTACCAGACAGAACTGTTCCGGTTGTTTTCAGTCTTTGTGTGTCTACACCAGACAGAACTGTTCCGGTTGTTTTCAGTTTTTGTGTGTCTGCACCAGACAGAACTGTTCCGGTTGTTTTCAGTCTTTGTGTGTCTGCACCAGACAGAACTGTTCCGGTTGTTTTCAGTCTTTGTGTGTCTGCACCAGACAGAACTGTTCCGGTTGTTTTCAGTCTTTGTGTGTCTGTACCAGACAGAACTGTTCCGGTTGTTTCTTTGTTGTTTTGTTATTCAGTGTTCAGTTTACTTTATTAAAAAGATGAACAGGTACCACGCTGCACATTGGTCCTCACCTTCTTCCACGAACAACGGCCGTTACACAGGCCTAGGGTTTCAAGCTTTGGTTGATTTCAAATTGAATCTACAAGTTAATAATATACATTTTGGATTCACCTCTCGATGTCAACCAAAAATCTAAGTTAAAGAATAGGACTAAATCAAATTGTATTTAAATTGCAAGTTTGATTTGATTGAAATGGAGACGTGAATCTAACATACATTATTAATTTGTAGACAAACTGGAATTAAAGCCACACTCAGTGGCACAGATGGAACCATCTAAGCAGAAGATGCATCTCCTTCAAATGTTGATATTTGGTTGTGTTGACAACCAAACACAATTCATTATCACTTTTGCAATTTAGCCTATTAAATCGTCAACAAGGTAGCAAATGAAATGTTGGATTCACATCTCCTTCACCAAAAGTTAAAGAATAGGATTAATCTAGTGGTTCAAATGGAACTATCCAAGCAGAAGTTACATCTCCTTTTAAAAATGTTGATATTGGGTTGCGTTGTCAACCAAACACAATTCAATATTGCTTTTCTAATACAGTAAATAGCCAAAAGTTAAAGCTGTCTTACAAACTAATGTAATAATACTATTCAACCTTCAAATGAGTCCATGGCCACATTTAGAGGTTACTGGAACTATAGATGTTTTCTTATGTAATCATAGAAAGCGTGTATGCCCAAGATAGTATGAAAAGGTCACGGGTCTGTGGCAATCTTCAGAATTGCTATAATGATCTGCGCAGAATCTCAAACAGCATTGATCAGCACCATGTACTTTAATATAATCTCAACTGCAATCCAAGTCATTTGCTTGTGGTATGAGGTGAAGCACAGTCATAACACATTCAATTGTTGTATAAATAAACAAAAATAACTGACACTGTATTCTCATTGTGACAACGAAACATCTTTCAGATTGTTGGTTTAATTGGAATTTGGTTTTAGAGACGGTATTTGAAAGCGTAGTGAAAATAGGTTGTAATCTCATTGATCAACATAACTAAATATGACCCAATTATCCACATTGAAATGGCATGGTGTGCCAAGAGGGAAGGGTAATTAATAGACCTGTGAGGACCAATTTAATCTTGAACACAACACCCGATGGTGCAGAATAGTATTCATACCACGGGGATAGTTCTCCAAGATCACGTTCTTCTCTCAGTACCATGAGACATGGCAAGCTTCAAAATAACAGTTCATCTCCCTGCAAAAAGGTGCTATTTGTCCGTACATAAGAACACTGGTGGAAAAAGTCAGATAAATTAATAGAAAATGACTGTCACCCAGTAAAATGCTACTTGAGTAAAAGTCAGTGTTTGGTTTAAAATATACTTAAGTATCAAAAGTAAAAGTATAAATCAATTCAAATTCTTCATTAAGCAAACCAGATGGCACCATTTTCTTGTATATTTAATTTAAGGAAAGCCAGGGGCATACTCCCGACATTCAGACATCATTTACAAAAGAAAGCATTTGTGGTTAGTGAGTCCGCCAGATCAGAGACAGTAGGGATGACCAGGGATGTTCTCTGTTTAGTGAGTCCGCCAGATCAGAGACCGTAGGGATGACCAGGGATGTTCTCTTGATAAGTGCATGAATTTGACTATTTTCCTGTCCTGCTAAGCATTCAAAATGTAACAAGTACTTTTGGGTGTCAATGGAAATGAATGTACAAAAGTACAATATTTTCTTAAGGAATGTAGTGAAGTAAAAGTAGTCAAAAATATAAATAGTAAAGTACAGATACCCCAAAAACTACTTAAATAGTACTTAAAAGTATTTTTGCACCACTGCATGAGAAGGTGAACAAATCAAATCAAGTTTATTGGTTGCGCACACAGATTTACAGAGGTTATCACAGGTGCAGCGAAATACTTATGTTTCTAGCTCCAACAATGTCAGAGTCCGGTATATATTTTAGAATGGTGTGTATAGACAGTATATGAATAGAAAAGGTGTGTACAGCAGTAGTTAAACAGGAAGAGCCACGACTAGAACACAGTACATATAAAGTGTGAAAAACAGTATGTAAACATTATTAAAGTGACCAGTGTTCAATTACTCTATGTACATAGGGCAATGTAGTCTCTAAGGTGCAGGGTAGACTACCGGGTGGTAGCCGGATAGTAAGCGTGACTAAGGTTCAGGGCAGGTTATTGGGCGGAGGCTGGCTAGTGGTGACTGTTTCACAGTCTGATGGCATGAAGATAAACAGCTTCTATCAGTCTCTCTGTCCCAGCTTTGATGCACCTCTACCGTCTTCTCCTTCTAGATCAGGGATGGGCAAGTAAATACCCCATAATGACAAAGTGAACAGGTTTAGAAATTGCAAATTTATAACGAATAAATAACTTATTTACTTAAGTATTCAGACCCTTTGCATTGAGACTCAAAATTGAGCTCAGGTGCATCATGTTTTCATTAGTCATCCTTGAGATGTTTCTACAACTTGGAGTCCACCTGTGATAAATTCAATTGATTTGACATGATTTGGAAAGACACATACCTGTCTATATAAGGTTCTACAGTTGACAGTGCATGTCAGAGCAAATACCAAGCCATGAGGTCAAAGGAATTGTCCATAGAGCTCAGAGACAGGATTGTGTTGAGGCACAGATCTGGGGAAGGATACCAAAATATTTCGGCAGCACTGAAGCTTCCCAAAAACAGTGGCCTCCATCATTCTTAAATGAAAGAAGTTTGGACCCACCAAGACTCTTCCTAGAGCTGGCCACCCGACCAAACGGATCGATCGGGGGAGAAGGGCCTTAGTCAGGGAAGTGACCAAGAACCCGATGGTCACTCTGACAGAGCTCCAGAGTTCTTCTGTGGACATGGGAGAACCTTCTAGAAGGACAACCATCTCAGCAGCACTTCACCAAACAGGCCTTTATGGTAGAGTGGCCAGATGGAAGTCACTCTTCAGTAAAAGGCACATGACAGCCCGCTTGGAGTTTGCCAAAAGGCACCTAAAGACTCCCAGACCATGAGAAACAAGTTTCTCTGGTCCGATGAAACCAAGATTGAACTCTTTGGCCTGAATGCCAAGCATCACGTCTAGAGGAAACCTGGCACCATCCCTATGGTGAAGCATGGTGGTGGCAGCATCATGCTGTGGGGATATTTTTCAGCGGCAGGGACTGGGAGACTAGTCAGGATCAAGGGAAAGATGAACAGAGCAAAGAACAGAGATGTCCATGTTGAAAACTTGCTCCAGAGCACTCAGGACCTGAGACTTCCAACAGGACAATGGCCTTAAGCACACAGCCAAGAGAACACAGGAGTGGCTTTGGGAGAAGCCTCTAACTCTCCATGAGTGGCCCAGCCAGAGCCCGGACTTGAACCTGGTTGAACATCTCTGGAGAGACCTGAAAATAGCTGTGCAACGACGCTCCACATCCAACCTGACAGAGCTTTAGAGGATCTGCAGAAAATAAATGGGAGAAACTCCCCAAATACAGGTATGCTAAGCTTGTAGCTTCATACGCAAGAAGACTGGGGGCTGTAATCACTGCCAAAGGTGCTTCAACAAAGTACTGAGTAAAGCATCTGAATACTTATATAAATATGATATTTCAGTTTATTATTATTATTTTTTTTAATTGCTCAACTTTCTAAAAACCTGTTTTTGCTTTGTCATTGTGGGGTATTATGTGTAGATTGATGAGGGGGAAAAACAACCATTTAATCCATTTTAGAATAAGGAAAAAGTCAAGGTGTCTGAATACTTTCCGAATGCAGTGTATAGTGTATTTCTCAGCGGCTCATATTAAGCACATGCTCTGGTGTGAAACCGAAGTAGCCTACCCAGCATCATTGAAAAACTGCCCGGCGGGAAAGCATGCTGCTCCATTCGCTTTTCGAGTGCATATGGATAAAATGTCTTACTTCCTCTGTCCCTTCCCATTCGATAATGGGCCATTCTAAATCGAAACTAATTTGACATATTAGTAAAGACAAGGTTAAATTGAGAATAGTGTGATGGGTGAAAATATGATAACTTGATGAGAGAACAGCTGTGCAGCCTGAGGCAAGGAACAAAGCGCAAGTTTTTTTTGCGACTTTCTCAAATCAATAGCAGATAGTCGCTCCATGCAGCCCATATATGTTTTGATTTCTAAGACATTCTAAGGTTTGTATTATTCACAACTAAATTTGCCAAACAACTCTAAATCTAGCGTATAGGACCTGTTTCAAATAATCACTTTTGCTCAACATAGCACCCTCACTCCAGAATGGGAAAAAATGTCCTTTATATTTTATTCAGTAACATTCTTACTATTAAATCATATAATGGTACTGGATTTAAGCATATCATGTCAGCTAAATGAACAAGTTTACAGACTGGCATGGAGCATAACATACAGTAGATCAACTCATATTCGGTTCTATAAAATATCATAATGTTTCTTTAGACCTGACCTAAGTAATGGATTTGTGATGGTGTAAATTCAATTGATTCATTAGACTTTTTAAAATATAGATGTTGCAACGGCACCCTTCACTGGCAGGATTTTGCATGAAAATAACAAGCTGGCAAAATGTCATGACCACCACAGCACTACTGTAGGTGTGAATACTTTAAGGCACTGTATCCCAGAAAAGTTGAATGATCTGGCAACTATACATTTCAATAAAAATAAAATAAAATAGATAGGACCTTGAAACCATAGAGGAAAACCTGTCCATCTACAGGGAAATTACCCTGATTAATGATCTAGTAATATTGCAGTTTACATATCCATGGCACTACCAACTCTTTTTTTCCAAGTAATTTCATCAAAAAATATTCAGTTTAATTTGGAATGGCAAACCATGCAGATGAACTTACTAGAGAGTGGAGGGCTACATTAAAAAAGCCTCCATAAGCTATACTGAAGAAAAATCTAAATGCAACATGCAACAATTTCAAAGATTTTACAGTTACAGTTCATGCAAGGAAATGAGTCCATTGAAATAAATTCATGAGGCCCACATCTATGGATTTCACATGACTGGGAACACAGATAAGCATCTGTTGGTCACAGATACATTAAAAAAGGGGCGTGGATCAGAAAATCAGTCAGTATCTGGTGTGACCATTTGCCTGAGGCAGCGAGACACATCTCCTTCGAATAGAGTTGATCAGGCTGTTGACTGTGGCCTGTGGAATGTTGTCCCACTCCTCTTCAATGGCTGTGCGAAGTTGCTGGATATTGTCAGGAACTGGAACATGCTGTCGTATATGTCGATCCAGAGCATCCCAAACAAGCTCAAAGGGTGACATGTCTGGTGAGTATGCAGGCCATGGAAGAACTGGGACATTTTCAGCTTCCAGAAATTGTGTACAGATCCTTGCGACATGGGGCCGAGCATGATCATATTGAAACATGAGGTAATGGAGGCACGACATCACGGTATCTCTGTGCATTCAAATTGCCATCAATAAAATGCAATTGTGTTCATTGTCCGTAGCTTATGCCTGCCCATAGCACAACCCCACCATGGGACACTCTGTTCACAATGTTATCAGCAAACCGCTTGCCCACACGACGCCATACACGTGGTATGTGTAACGGATGTATATCGTACTCTCCGTGCGTTGTGTTTTCTCCAAATAAATCACATCAGCCAGTGGTCCCAGTTGAGCATCATTTATTTCTGTTGCTGTTGTTAAATGGGAAACAGCACGTTAGTTGTGCAGGGCTTAACGATATTGATGGCTGTTGATGGCAAAATCTGTAGCATGAAGACAACTGTGTTAGCAGTGGGCTTATGTGACCATTACATCGGTGTATGCTAGCTAACACACTTCTTTACAGCAACCATATACCCAAGCACATCCCAGAAAGCCCCTCAATTCCTAACAGGTATCATATACTCACACATGTATAAATCAGTAACGTACAGCAAACTTGTACACATTGTAAAATAGAACTCAGTATTCAGAATGTGACCCATCCCTTGCATCACATTTTCATACTGGGAAGACCTGACGTTCGCGATCTCCCCCTATCTGCAAGCGGGGCCAATCACAACACACCTTATTGTCATCAAAGTTCAACCAACCAATAAGAATGCTTGAACATTAAATACACATTTCTTTAGAGGCAAGTGGAAACATAACAAACCCTGTTAGATATGCAGATGTGAGACCGTTTGGACGTACTCCCAAATTCTCTAAAACAGTGGAGGTGATCTCAGGCGATCCCACAGGTGAAGACGGATGTGGAGTTCCTCAGCTGGCATGGTTACACGTGGTCTGTGGTTGTGAGGCCGGTTGGACATACTGCCACATTTTCTAATATTGACATTGGAGGCAGCTTATGGTAGAGAAATTAAGATTCAATTCTCTGTCAACAGCTCTGGTGGACATTCCTGCAGCCCACATGCCAATTGCAGGCTCCCTCAAAACCTGAGACATCTTTGGCATTGTGTTGTGTGACAAAACATCACATTAGAGTGGCCTTTTATTGTCCCCAGCACAAGGTGCACCTGTGTAATGATAATTCTGTTTAATCAGCTTCTTGATTGCCACACCTGTCAGGTGGATGGAGTATCTTGCCAAATGAGAAATGCTCACCAACAGGGATGTAAACAAATTTTACATTTTACAAAACATTTTAGAGAAATAAGCTTTTTTGTGCATATGGAACATTTCTGGGATCTTTTATTTCAGGTCATGAAACATGGGACCAACACTTTACATGTTGCATTTATATTTTTGTTCAGTATAGTTATGCTTAGCTTGCTCCAAAGACAGTGTCACATTTAATCTATAATACAATTACACTCTCTCAACTTCAAAGGTAGAACGTTTCTTTGTGCGTAAAATCTGTTAGTCCTTTTATTTCAGATCATGTACTGTGCATGTCTAAATCCAAACAGTTTTTCCCAGCAGGCTACAAAGAGAAGCACATATGTTTAAGAGGGGGCATTTTGCCTTTTTGCAGATTAAACCTCATTTTCAGTGGATTGACATTGAATCATCTTTTTAAAAAATGAAGATACTCAAAATAAGCCGTACAGAGTTGGCTGCAAATTCAATTTCCTCCTCCAGAAAAGGCAGATTAAATATTACAGCAAATAATATGGCAAAACTTCAAAGTACTGATAGAGAAAAACACAATTTTCTTGGGGGGAAAAATGTACAAGAAGTGTATAATATTTATGGACATTGTAAAGAAGTCATGTAAAATGATGTTACACAAACAACTAACAGTGTATGGAGGTGTCTGCTCAATGCAAAATTATACCCAACTCATCGTGGCTCTGCCACAAAATTGGAAGATGTAATAATTGAAAGAAGTAATGAAAGAATGTCTGTCATCCATAAAATTACAATAAATCACAAACTGATATATAAAACAATAAACACAGCAATCTGTTCATTTCAATTCAAGCTAATACGTAAAATATTTGCATAAAAATTAATGCTCAATATATGGGGCATTGAACAGCCAGGAGGAAACAGAATTAATAGATCATCTTTTCTGGTACTTACCATCGGTGGCTCATTTTGGAGTCAGCTCCCGGAATGGTTAAGTCATAATACCAGGGTTCAGATGGACCTGCAAACTGTATTGTTAGGACATAAAAAATAAATAAAAAACACGATCAGTCAAATGGAAATATCATTATACTCCTGGGTAAAGTATTTATTTTTAGGGCAATATCCGTAGAAATGTAACAAATAGGGAGGTTCGTGACTAATGTAAAATCACATTAAAATGGAGGGATTTACTGCATTGAAAAAGCAAATAGCAAAATGGTATTATACTTGGAAACATGCGTTAATCTGTGGACATTGGAGGGTTGGAGTTAAGATCAAAATGAATGGGAGATTGGCAGCTGTGTATGAAAATCCTGCACTTGCAGAAACAGTAAATTAGGAATGCATTTATGATTAGTTAACTATATGTACTGTATATGTAAAATAAAATAGCTGTAAGAAGCAGGAGAAGACGTATTAAGGTCCGTTAGTTTACTCCAATCAGGGGTGGGGTGGTAGGGTTAAATAATATACAGTGCCTTTGGAAAATATTCAGACCCCTTGACTTTTTCCACATTTTGTTAGGTTACAACCTTATTCTAAAATGGATTAAATTGTTCCCCTCCCCCTCATCAATCTACACACAATGTCCTATAAAGACGAAGCAAAAAACAGGATTTTAGAAATTGTTGCTAATTTAAAAAAATAAAGAAAAGCACCTTTGGCAGCAATTACAGCCTTAAGACTTTTTGGGTATGACGCAACAAGCTCGGCACACCTGTATTTGGGGAGTTTCTCCTATTCTTCTCTGCAGATCCTCTCAAACTATGTCAGGTTGGATAGGGATCGTTAAGGCATAGCTATTTTCAGGTCTCCCAGAGATGTTCGATCGGGTTCAAGTCCGGGCTCTGGCTGGGCCACACAAGGACATTCAGAGACTTGTCCCGAAGCCACTCCTGCGCTGTCTTGGCTGTGTGCTTAGGTTCGTTGTCCTGTTGGAAGGGGAACCTTCGCCTCAGTCTGAGGTACTGAGCCCTCTGAAGCAGATTTTCATCAAAGATCTCTGTTCTTTGCTCCGTTGATCTTTCACTCGATCCTGACCAGTCTCTCAGTCCCTGCCGCTGAAAAACATCCCCAAAGCAGGAGGCTGCCACAACCGTGCCTCACCATAGGGATGGTTGGCATTCAAGCGTCACTTCTTCTGGCAAACTCCAAGCGGGCTGTCATGTGTCTTTTACTGAGGAGTGGCTTCCGTCTGGACAGTCTACCATAAAGGCCTGATTGGTGGAGTGCTGCAGAGATAGTTGATATTCTGGAAGGTTGTCCAATCTCCACAGAGGAACTCCGGAGCTCTGTCAAAGTGACCATCGGGTTCTTGGTCACCTCCCTGACCAAGGCCCATCTCCCCCGATTGTTCAGTTTGGCTGGGCGGCCAGTGCAAGAAAGAGTCTTGGTGGTTCCAAACTTCTTCCATGAATGATGGAGGCCACTGTGCTCTTGGGGATCTTCAATGCTGCAGAAATGTTTTTGTACCCTTCCCCAGATCTGTACCTCGAAACAATCCTTTCTCAGTGCTCTACACTCAATTCCTTTGACCTCATGGCTTGGTTTTTGCTCTGACATGCACTGTCCACTGTGGGACCTTCTATAGACAGGTTTGTGCCTTTCCAAATCATGTCCAATCAATTGAATTTACCACAGGTGGACTCCAATCAAATTGTTGAAACATCTCAAGGATGATCCATGGAAACAGGATGCACCTGCTCAATTTTGAGTCTCATAGAAAAGAGTCTGAATACTTACCTTATTTACGTATGTCTTTTTTAAATGTTTAATAAATTTGCCCCAAAATCTGTTTTCACTTCGTCATTATGGGGTATTGTGTGTATGGGGTATGTTTTCATTTTATTTAATCAATTTTAAAATAAGGCTGGAAAAAGCCAAGGGGTCTGAATACTTTCCTGAGGGCACTGTATGTGTGTGATTATACAGTGGGGCAAAAAAGTATTTAGTCAGCCACCAATTGTGCAAGTTCTCCCACTTAAAAAGATCCAGAAAATCACATTGTAGGATTTGTAATGAATTTATGGTGGAAAATAAGTATTTGGTCACCTACAAACAAGCAAGATTTCTGGCTCTCACAGACCTGTAACTTCTTCTTTAAGAGGCTCCTCTGTCCTCCACTCGTTACCTGTATTAATGGCATCTGTTTGAACTTGTTATCCGTATAAAATACCTGTCCATCATCAGGCTTTGCATTTAAGCCAAAAAGTGTATTCCTTTGCTGTATTACTTTAGTGTCTTGTTGCATACAAAATACATGGAATATTTGTCTTCTTTTCACTCTGTCATCATTTAGGTCTTTATTGTGGAGTCATTACAATGTATGTGCACAACTTAGCTTTCTCCCATCGCTGCCATTGAACTCTGTAGCGGTTTTAAAATCACCAATAGCCTCATGGTAACATCAATTTCATTCCTGTCCTGCTGCTCAGTTCAGAAGTACGACTATCTTTGATGATTCTGGGTGGCTCAATACATCATCCACAGCATAACTATTAACTTGACCACACTTAGAGATATTCAATATCTGATTTGTTGATGTTAAGCATCTACCAACCACTCCCCTTCTTTCTGATGCTTTCGAAAAGCTCCCTGGTCTTTGTAGTTGAATGTGTGCTTGAAATTCAATACTTGACTGAGGGACGCTTACAGATTCATGTATGGGGGACAGAGGAAGGGTTAGTTTAAAAAAAGTTATGTCAACCCAGCTATGATTTCACAGACAGAGTCCATGTGATATGCTAAGCCAAATTTTCCTCCTGAACTAATTTAGGCAAGCTATTTTAGATAATTTTGATTTATCTTATATATTTTTTAAAATTTCTATTCCACTTTGACAGAGTATTTTGTGTAGATTGTTGACAAAAATGACAAATCCATTTGAATCCCATTTTGTAACAATAAAATGTGAAGAAATCCAAGGCATACATACTGTACATCACTATAACATCAGGCTACGTCATCATTACAGTTGGACAGAAACATGACATTCTTTGTGAGAGGTAAAAGTAGAATTTCATATTTACTGTCCGCAAGAACTTGAGCTAATGATTAGTGACAAACAATCAAAATATTTAACAGAATGTGTAAGGCTTGAAAGGCAATGGTGCCCCATGGTTAGAGACAAATCAGCCCTCCGTGAACCCTGTACACCCAAACACTTCCTCAGAAATGCTCAAACTGATGCAAACCAAGTTTACAATAGTTTAAATGAACAGAAAAACCCTCCACAGCTATGCCTGAGGACCCAGTGAGATTCAGTGAACTTCAGTCCTCGCGGAATAAAGAGGAATTATTTTGATTAACAAAAGCAAAAAAAATCCAATCCTGAGAGGTAGCAGCGTGCAGTCATCAAGCAGTGGGGTGGTGCTCGAAGTGAGTGTGTGCAGTTACCATGTTCATAAGACCAGTGGTGTGAGACGCTTTCATTTGAACTAGCGGGTCTATCAAATGGAACGTCAGCTGATTCCCACAGGAACAACACAACACATGGAAAGCCTGTGGCTCAGCCGTAACATCAACAATAAACAGCAAGAAAGGAGAAACGAGACAAAACCTGATATGAAGATGTGAGAATCTCATACTTATTCATCATTTGTCTTTTGTTATTCAACGTAACAAGTGCATTACGTCATGTCACATCTTGCACACTGTCATACATGCCTACACTCTTTTTCTCTAAATAAATGCAGACAATCTTCCAAATGTAAGAAATTGCACCCCGTGTAATCCTGGCTGGCAATTATCATAAAAGCTTCCTCTTCAGTACAGCATCAGATACCGGTTACGAAACAGGCTGCTTGTTATGAAATATCAATTACACAGATGGTTCAGGAGGGCAACACTTTTATGGGAACCTTAGAAAATGAAACATGCCTGTTTAATTAACTAGCATGTAAATCTGTCGAGTGGGGAGGGCAACCAAACAGGGTGTTATTGTATTTGGTAAAATACTGTACAAATAAAAAAAAATATCCCACACAGTCACTTGTAAATATCTTAGGATGTTAAAATAGTTTTGACTTTTGGCCATGTTTTTCAACAACATTTCTTAGTAATGTATTGGATTATACTGAAATAGAGTTTAGCCGGCCATTGACAACCACACTGTAGCACCACATCTTGATGCTCATGAGCAAAATTACTATGGCAAAATACCCCATGTCTCTTTCATGGTCAACAAGCTCATTTGAAGCTACTATTACTATGCCCTCTATAACACATCAATTAGGTATTCTCAGACGATCTAATTAGCTAGTACTATAACCATTCATGCTGTGATCTTTCCTCATGTTTAGCCTAAGTAAATACAGCTCTTTTACAAGATAAACACTAATTAGGCATCACACTCACTGACATTCCACACACTGAAAACTGTATTTACACAATCCTTTGCACATGGTGTCACAATACCAGTCATGTTGTGCTTCCAGTAGGAGGATTGGGGGTAAAGTGTTACCAAATGAAGGCAGGAGAAAGCGCTTTGCCATGATGCTGGTCAATCCCCTGAACCAGAGTTTTTGTATGGAGGGCTTAAGTGCTCACAGCTGCTATTGTCAAGCTGACAAAGATGCGTGAGGCAGTAAGACACCCGCCTTTGTCTCTGGGAGACTCACTGTCCCCCTTTTCCTTATGAGTGGAGTGCGGCAAATTGCTTTCAGAATAGACAACGTGGTCAGAGTTCAGATAGTAGACGAGAACAGAGGGCAAAAAGGTGTTGCAAATTGCCATTGTGGCATTGCTAGGACATTGGATGTTGTTGCTATTGTGTGACGGTGTCAGTGAAATTGACTGTAGCCTCTGACAGTCACTCTCACTCTGCAGGACAGCAGTGCTCCAAGAATCCACATTGATTAGGTTCGATCTGTCCAATGTCATATATGTAGCTTATGGTTGTCAGGCATGCTTAAGGATCCCTAGAGAATGCACATGCGTAAAAATAAGTTTCCCATCATTTAATTGCAAAACTCGGTTTCCAATACATCTACCCTGTTCGGGTGCTACTGTGCATTCAGAAAGTATTTTTTCCCCTCATCAATCTACACACAATACCCAGTAATGACAAAGCGAAAACAGGTTTTTAGAAATGTTAGCAAATGTATTAAAAATAAACTGAAATACCTTATTTACATAACTATTCAGACCATTTTCTATGAGACTCGAAATTGAGATCAGGTGCATCCTGTTTCAACTGATGTTCCTTGAGATCTTTCTACAACTTGGGAGTCCACCTGTGGTAAATTCAATTGATTGGACATGATTTGGAAAGGCACACACCCGTCTATATAAATTCCCACAGTTGACAGTGTGGAATTGTCCGTAGAGCTCCGAGACATGATTGTGTCGTGGCACAGATCTGGTGAAGGGTACCTTAAAGGACTCAGACCATGAGAAACAAGATTCTCTGGTCTGATGGAACCAACATCGAACTCTTTGGCCTGAATGCCAAGCGTCACATCTGGAGCAAACCTGGCACCATCCCTACGGTGAAGCTTGGTGGTGGCAGAATCATGCTGTGGGGATGTTTTTCAGCGGCAGGGACTGGAAGACTAGTCAGGATCGAGGGAAAGATTAACGAAGCAAAGTACATAGATCCTTAATGAAAACCTGCTCCAGAGTACTCAGGACCTCAGACTGGGGCAAAGGTTCCCCTTCCAACAGGACAACGACCCTAAGCACACAGCCGAGACAATGCAGGAGTGGCTTCTGGACAAGTCTCAATGTCCTTGAGTGGCCCTGTCAAGAGTCCGATCAAACATTTCTGTAGAGACCTGAAAATAGCTGTGCAGCAACGCTCCACCTCCAACCTGACAGAGCTTGAAACGATCTGCAGAGAAGAATGGGATAAACTCCCCAAATACAGGTGTGCCAAGCTTGTAGCATCATTCCCAAGAAGACTCAGGGCTGTAATTGCTGACAAAGGTGCTTCAATAAAGTACTGAGTAAAGGGTCTGAATATTTATGTAAATGTGATTTCAGTTTATTTTGAAAACATTTGACATTTTCTAAAAACCTGTTTTCACTTCGTCATTATGGGATATTGTATGTAGATTGATGAGGGGAAAAAACAATTGAATCAATCTTAGAATAAGGCTGTAACAAAATGTGGAAAGAAATCAAGGGGTCTGAATACTTTTCGAATGCACTGTATAAAGTCAGCTCTGATTCATCCTAGACAGGAGAGCTACTATAGGTTTCCAAGATAGACTCCCTTGCTCTAATAGCATGTGGACCTATCAATTCAGCTCTGTGTCAATATTCTCTGCTGCTTCCATTTACTGATGAATAAACATGTCCTCTGGCTTTACCAAGCCATGAAAAGGACTCCCCGTGAGGGTGTGCTGTACCTATGTCTAGTGATGAGGAAAGACGAGATCAAGCTCAACCAGTGGACAAAAATCACATAACACAATAACAAATGATTATAAAATAACCTGGTACTCATGAGTGTAAATAAAGATATTTATTCATTTCGGAAAAAAATCTAATTTCATGCAATTTCACAGCACATGTAAACAAGATCACTTGAAGATGTTAAATGTGCACATATTTCCTATTTTCTTTGCATCAAATAATGGAATGTACAGTAATTAAGCCAAATAACCGTTACATGGATAGCCTTTTCTTTATATATACACATACTGTATATACCTTTGCATGATTATCTCTTTAGTCAACCTCAACTTAGAATGTAGCCATGCGAAACATGGGGGGATGGAAACGAGACATTACAGATTCTTATTGCTTTAGGGATCAGCATGTCAACAAGGCCAAACACACTTACAAACCTAAAATCCAACCTCAGACACACACACACACACACACAGGCTCTCAGGCTTCCTTATGCATATACACATGGACACACACAGCCCGTGATCAGGACTGCGTTCTTTTAAAGGATAAGATAAGCCTGAGGATAGTACACAGCTTGGTGTACTCTTGTGAAGGACAACATATTTCCTGGATAAGACATTTTGTGAGATCAGTATATATATATATATATCAAAACTTTGAAATAACACATATGGAATCATGTAGTAACCAAAAGTATTAAACAAATCAAAATATATTTTAGACTCCTCAAAGTAAAGGCAAGGGGTGACAACTTTGCAGAATCTAAAATCTATTTTGATTTGTTTAATACTTTTGGTTACTACATGATTCCATATGTGGTATTTCATTGTTTTGATGTCTTCACTATTATTCTACAATATAGCAAAAATAAAGAAAAACCCTGGAATGAGTAGGTGTGTCCAAACTTTTGACTGGTACTATATACTTAAAATGTAAAGCAATAATTCACTTGCTAAAATATAATATGCAGAAGGATGCATACAGAAGGCCATCCATAGTGTTTCGGAGGATCTGGAGTCGAGGCAAACATCCTTCTGATCATCATGGTTAAGTAACACGTTAAGAATCATCAAATTGCTGCATAAAATAGATGCAACCGATGCTTTTTTATCAAAGGCGATTTCTTTCATGATTTGTCTGAGCGGTACACAGAATGCATACCATCAAAAACACCTTGTGTGAACTCCTTCTAGCAGTTCACCCTGCTCACGCTAATGTTGGGTCCATCTTTAAGGCTTTCAACTTAAACTCTAGCAGGGTCTCGGAGTCCTCCAATACCATTCGACAGTCACAACGGATGGTTCACTGACAAACAGTGGTGTTGGCGGTGCATAAGTAAGGTGCAGAGCTTAACCATTCTGTATGAAGTAGATCTCTTCCCTAATGCCTTTCCATTCAGCCTCTCACTTACAGTACTGAGAAATGGCAGAGATACTGTGTACTGTCCAGTTAACCTCCACGCTCCATGTTTGTACTTGGTCAAAGCATAAAGACATGTGACACATTCAGAACAACGTGGAAACAGACACACAAACGGTCACTGCTATACAGGACTTCAGGTCTCATCTGGGAGGATGGAAAGAGATTGCTCACTCTTTAAAAGTACACATGGCTTTCCTTTACAGAGAAAGAGTAGGAGAGAGCTGCATATGGTTCATAAAAGAGGGGTCAGAGCATTTGGCGAACAGGAGAACAACAATCAATGAGTAAGCCACAATCTTTACAGTGGCATGAAATAAAATGGAGTTTTAGCCCGTAAATCACTGGTGCTCTTTTCAAGTATGGCTATTATTGGCTGTATTTGATGGTACTAAATATAGGATTTATATTATACACCTGTACAATGACTCTAATTGCTCTTTCTGGGAGAACCTTCTCACATAAATTGTACAAGAAAAAAACGGCCCTCTGTGTAAGCACATCGTCAGTAGACTTAAAAAAATATATCATGCAGCAAGCCTAAACCTTTTGATAAATGTAAGCTACAAATATTAACACCAAGATTTTTTTAACAGGCACAATAGTGATACCCTGGATAGGAATGTTAGGAAAAAAGAAAAGAAAATCTCCCTAATGCCAAAGCAATGGAGTACAACACCGCCATAGCAACAGACAAATCACAATATCATTCATTATGATCTAAAGATGCTAAAATGGATACTTAAAATCAACTACTTGGAAGTCGTAAAAAATAAGAAAACAAACGCCAATAAAAACTATCGCTTCATACAGAATCAGTAGTAGTATTGAGAGCAATCCTCACACATTCCCATAGAGAATGCCAGTCCAGCACAGTAGAAAGGCCTCAATCATTTGTGTTGGCAAAACAAAACAGAAACTAGAATGTAACAAAAAAACATATACATCCGTATTTAATTACACCTTTATATAACTAGAAAACCTTCATGTGCAAAAATGTAAATCTTACAAATGTGGAATAGGTTGATATCTAAAAGGATTATAGGAATGCCATCGTCCCCCTCCTGAGTCTCTGCCCAGCGGGGTCAGGGAAAGACAGATAGGTGACTGATGTTCCAGGCTGATTGGGTCAGACTTCACGTCGACTGAACTGTCTTCTTTAATTTCTCTATCTCCATCTGAAAGGCAGGCAGGAACACAAACAGCGTCAGATTTAACACATTTTCTCATGCGAAACCAGCATCAGATACAATTCTGATAACATCGTAGCTAACAGCCTCACATGGAAGTATGCATCAGCTCTTGAATATAATAATGTATTATTTCCACTTGTGATGCAAATGAACCCATCCATAGCATAGCAGGGATTCTTCTGTCATTGTAATCATTGGGTGGGCTGTGTAAGTGTTTTTATTTTTGGTCGCCTAAGTGCAAACAGTGTAATTATTATTTAAAAAATATATGTCATTTCCAGGATGTAAAAAACGCTTTAAGTGTAGAAAAAAATAAAATGGACCTATATCTTTAAAAAAATAATATCATCTTTGAGAACAAACAATGACCAAAGTAAAAGCTAGACAGTCCGGAAGAACTTAAAATTCTAAAAACAAATTTAGCAGAATTGATTTTGGTATTGTGTTTGAGTATAAAAAACACAGCATTAGTAATGGCAAAATGCATAGAATTGCAGGAAACTAGTTTTAAAACTACAATGCGTTCTCTTAGCGCCATGGCAGAATATGTAGTCATAGGAAATTAGCTTTAATACTTCAACATTTTCTCTCAGCTGCATGGCATAGAATTGCAGGATATTCGCTTTAAAACGGCTGCACAGAGCTATGATCAATGACAGGAATAATAGAGTTCAATCATGAGTCACCACTAGGGTTGCAAAGCAAGAGTATATTACTGGAAACTTTCAAATTTTGCTAGTAAACTAGCAGAATTTTGGTAACTTTCAAGGAATATATGGAATGATCACATGACATCTAGAGGCTTTTTTGGGTACTTCAGATTATCACAGGTGTCTAATCATCTTTGACCCTCTGTGTGGCCTTATCACATGTAAAATATATGAACAATTTTAAAATGTAAAAATAGAATGACAAATCTGTAAAATATTATCCTAAACAAACTGTGAATACCATTGGTGTTTAGTATGAGGGTTTCAACATGACATATCCTTAAAAAAATAAAAATAAAATCACACTTATTTATTTGACTGTCAATATGTTTTTGTTGTAAATGTTTTGGGGACAAACTGGTGGCAGTTGTGAAAAAATAGTTCGAAGAGTTGCCGAGCTAAATTGGAAGAGTTGCCGAGCTAAATTGGAAGAGTTGCCGAGCTAAATTGGAAGAGTTGCCGAGCTATTTGAAAATAATGCCACTGTTTTCTCTTGAACCATATGGTCTAGCCACTCGAAACCCAATATGGACACTGATATTTAAAAAAATGTAATACTATATATATGAATACATGTAAAAGTTATGCAAGTATAAATTATCAAAATTACAGGAGATTCCAGTAACTCTGCAATCCTAGTCACCACAACCAATCATTACTGTGAGGCTGTGGCACACTGACTCAGCATGCCTTCTAATTAATAATTTCATGCTGACCGTCATTTGAATACTAATAGGCAGGTTGACTGAAGATGGCAGAAATTTGCAACGATATGAACATCTCTTGCATTCAGAGAAAAGCTCTCACTCAGACGTAAATGGAATACAAAGATAAGAGAGAGAGAGAGAGCGAAATAAACAAAGGGAAAGAGGGAGAACAGGAAAGAGATTGGGGAGGAAAAAAATCAATAAGACAAAAATTAAGGAAGAAAGCTATGGATTATTTCTGAATGAATGCAGACAGATACTTTAGTTCTCAGTCTTAAATAAGACCTCTGCAGTGCTTCTGTAAATCAACACGTGGACGCAGCAACAGGGGGTTGAGGTAGGAGGAGGGGAGGGCAGAGAATCTTTAGCGGGGTGGATGTGTGTATGCTTGGGGCCCAGAAGGGGGTCTACACAGGCCTGCCTCCCTTCACTGCTCCTGGGGAAAAGGATGGACAAAGTTGTGGTAGGCTGGGTCTCTCCCTGGGTAGTGCCAAGTAGGGCCATAAAGCATCCCGCAGTGTGTGTGCGTGTGTACTCGGCATGGGTGTGTTCAATAGTACTGTGTGTTCATACCTCTCACTCTCTCCAGCCCATCTCTCACCATCTGACTGGACCCGTCAGGCTAACACACTGTGACAAGCTGTGATGTAAAGATGGACATGGTGATCAATTTACCTGCAGGGCCACTCGTTTCAACTTCTCCTCATCCAGCTCGCTTCTTAGCTCTGCCATCTCTCTCCTGCAAAGCAATGCCAAGACGTTCACATCAGTGCTTGCCTGGCTAGCATCTGCTCAACGATAAGATCACATCACCATCAGCTCTGGCCGACCAGGCTTCACTCAAGTTCTAACAGTGACTCGTCTATACTTCCCTAGAAACAAGCCATAGGGCACTATATAAAATATTATTCTGAAAAAGGTACACAAAGAAAAATTGTTGACTGATATTTTTTGCTAGCTTTGATAATGATGAAGCTAAAGGATCTTAACAATGCAACATTTGCTTGGAAAAAAGGGCTTGACTGCAAAAACGACGCACTATCCCTTTAAAGTCAGAGTTTGAGCGCAATACGTAGGAACTGAACAACATCATCTAAGGAAAGTGGTAGTTAGTTACATTTGCTGCGTCTTGAGGAGCTCCACAGACAGCAGCAGTTCTTTCATCTGGGATTGGAGGTCCTCCAGCTCAGACCTCTGCTCCTCTGGCTCTGCCCTGGGCTTGGGCTCTGTGCTGGGGCCTGGGCTGTGGCTTCGGCTGAAGCTAGTGCTGGGGCTTCTGCAGCCAGGGAACGACACCAGGTAGGCTTTTGACCCCTCCGACAGGGATGGGCTGGGCTTAAGGACAGGAGACTGGGAGTGTGAGCTGTGCATGGAAGGCTGTGGACACCAGACACATACTGTTAGCTGGACAGGGGGATCCTAAATATTCTTGCCCTGGCTGTGACACTCCTTTAAGCTTTCTGAATGATTTTGACTAATTAAAAGTCTGTTTCTTTGCTCAAAATGAATCAAGTCAATGTTTCTGGTCATAACATACATTAGTCTTTAGCCACGAGACATCACTGCATAGGAGGGAGCTACAGTAGCCATTTTAATCACGCTGTTGTTGAGCATTATTGTACCTACCGAAGCTGCGGAACATTTAGATTGAACACAATTGATTCCATGTGTTTCCTTCTGAAGTTATGTCAGGGGTGCTTTAATACTGTGATCTTCAACCTCCATCATGGTTTTCATTTATTTATTTTTGTCAGAGGGTCAACATCTTTAATTCAACCTATAGGAGTTCTGAGCCCACAGTAATGGGGCTTGATGTGCAGGGATTATTCACTCGATTATTCACTCGAGTGGTACTGATAAACGACGGGTCTGGTGGGTCCTTTGAAAGGGCCTCCAGTGGGGCTGGTCTCCTCACACAGACCATCACAAGGGCTCTTATTGCTCCCAAATCATGATATCTCCACTGTGAAGTTTCCCCACAACCTCCAGCCCATGGTCTGTCAGCCAATAATACAAGGTGTGCCTTAATGTGGACGATAAGATGGGACGTGAAGCACAGACAAAATCTCTCATCTCCTCAATGCAATTATAGTGAAAGCCGCATGCTAACTGGAAGGTGACAATTAGCCGCCTGTGTTTAATGGGTTGGTGTGAGTCTGGGAATAACAGGATGAAGACAGCATGCCTTCACTATAGAGAGCTCTGGGGATTTGTACGGTCTGTAGAGAAAGGAGAGGTTCAAGAATGACCATTCTAATGGCATGGTTGTTAGCATGGAGGTGGAGGGCGTTGTACTCCCCTCAGTCTCCCGCTGAGCATCTGGGGAAACACTAACAAGACAAACACCACGTGGATGGAAACGAAGTCTTCATTAGAAAAGTGAGGATGCGCTTCATCTCGCATCTGCAGGACAACTAGCTAAGTTATTAACAGAGTGTCCCAGTGTGACTGTAGCCTAGCCTCCTGTGCTAATGAGAACCACCTGCCTTACACTGGACCTGAGTGTGTGTGTAGGAATGCAAGAGAATGATTTAGTGAATGTGTGCGAATATCTGCGTTAGTGCATTTGACTCAAATCAAGTGTTATTTTTCACATGCGCCAAATACAACGGGTGAAAACCAAAAATTCAATAAATGGCGCTATATACAGTACCAGATAAATGTGTTTGAGGTACACTATATATACAAAAGTACGAGGACACCCCTTTAAATTAGTTGATTCAGCTATTTCAGTCACACCTGTTGCTGACAGGTGTATAAATCAAGCATGCAATCTCCATTAGAAAACACTGGCAGTAGAATGCCCTTACTGAAGAGCTCAGTGACATTCAACATGGCACCATTATAGGATGCCTTTTCAACAAGTCAGTTCATCAAATTTCTGCCCTGCTAGAGCTTCCCCGGTCAACTGTAAGTGGGGTTAGTGTGAAGTGGGAACGTCTAGGAGCAACAACGGCTCAGCCGCGAAGTGGTAGGCAACACAAGTTCACAGAATGGGACCGCCATGTGGTAAAGCGCATAGCGCGTAAAAATCTTCTGTCCTCTGTTGCAACACTCACTACCGAGTTCCAAACTGCCTCTGGAAGCGAAGTCAGCATAAGAACTGTTTGTCGGGAGCTTCATGAAATGGGTTTCCATGGCCGAGTAGCCGCATACAAGCCTATGATCAGCATGTGCAATGCAAAGCGTTGGCTGGAGTGGTGTAAATCTCACCGCCACTGGACTCTGGAACACAGGAAATGTGTTCTCTGGAGTGATTAATCATGCTTCACCATCTGCCAGTCCAATGGACGAATCTGGGTTTGGCGGATGCCAGGAGAACGCTACCTGCGAGAATACATAGTGCCAACTGTAAAGTTTGTTGGAGGAGGAATAATGGTCTGGGGTCGTTTTTCATGGTTTGGGCTAGGCCCCTTAGTTCCAGTGAAAGAAAATCTTAACGCTACAGCATACAATGACATTCTAGACAACTCAGTGCTTCCAACTTTGTGGCAACAGTTTGGGGAAGGCCCTTTTCTGTTTCAGCATTAATTTTTATTTATTTAACCTTTACTTAACTAGGCAGGTCCGTTAAGAACACATTGTTATTTACAATGACGATGTAGTGTACATGACAACGCCCCCCCCCGTGCACAAAGCGAGGTCCATACAGAAATGGTTTGTCGAGATCGGTGTGGAAGAACTGGCCTGCACAGAGCCCTGACCTCAACCCCATCAAACACTGTTGGGATGAATTGGAACGCCGACTGAGAGCCAGGCCTAATTGCACATCATCAGTGCCCGACCTCACTAACGCTTGTGGCTGAATCGAAGCAAGACCCCGCAGAAATGTTCCTACATCTATTGGAAAGCCTTCCCAGAAGAGTGGAGGCTGTTATAGCAACAAAGGGGGGGGGGGGACCAACTCCATTTTAATGCCCATGATTTTGGAACGAGATGTTAACCGTGCAGGTGTCCACATACATTCATATGTATGTACATACATTCATATGTACATGAAGGCAGGCTAAAGTGTACAGTGTAAAAGTGAGTGTAATGTGTGTGTTTGTGTTGCGTCGGTATGCGTGTTTGTAGTGTATGTATGTTGGTTTTGTGTGGGAGTGTCAATGTAGTGTGAGAGTGAGTGATTTTATGGTGTGTATATATAGTCTAGTGCAGTGGTCGCCGAGGCATTCCACCAAGGCATTACTCGTATTTTGTGATTCTTGCGGTAGGTGCACTTGATTCAGCAGCCCTAGTGCCGGGAAGCCAAAATGTTCCCATTTTGAGTCATTTCATGTGTCTGAAGGTAGAACCCCGCCTACACGGCAGGCCCAGAGAGCAAATCAAGTTCACCTAAAGGCCAACCGCTGACCAATCAGATAGCTCAGATCATCGTGTCTGCACAGTTTCCTTGAGCCATAGATGTAAAAAGAAGCATCTAGCGCACAGCAAAGTTAATACTGTGATATGTCCAAACTTTTAAAACCATGACTAGAGAGAGACTCAACGAATACAACAAAGCGCTGCAGTTTTTATGAGTAAGTTAATGTTGAAGTTATTCAGCACTGTCAACACCTTGTTCAACACATTTATATTGTATAAGCATTAAAATGCGCGTTCTCCCTACCTCCACTCACACTACAACCAGCACTGCAGCTGCAATGAATGAGTATAGCAGTGTTTCGATAAGCTTGTGTTGTTATTATTAGCAGCTTGTCTCTTTTTTTATATAGAGTAATATTAAACTTCATCTGGACATCGGATTAATAACATGAATTGGTGCATGAGGCAGAAATAACGGAATGTGACTTGAGTTTCACCATCAGCTGAAGGACTGTCCCCCACTTTTCTCACCGCTGCCCTCTCCCTCCCCTCAGACTGACCATCAGATGTAGGACATCAGTCCAGTAAAATAAAAAAGCTAATTATGCTCACTCAGCTGTGTTTTACAAGTAATACAACACATGATCTATTACTAGTATGATCATACCAATTAAAAAAATAGTTTTTATTTCAAAATGGTCTGAGAAGAACATTGGCAGGGCAATTCAACATAGCCAATATGCAGTGATAATGTATTAGCCATATAGCCTACTACAAAACCTAATTTCTAAGTAAGTGTTTTTAGTAGGTTAATGTTGAATAGGCTTAGTTTTTTGAAGTCATGTTTAAAAAAAATCTGAGCGGTATATCTCGAAATGCATTTTGACTCAAAAAGATCTTGATTTTAAAAAGGTTGGTGACCACTGGTCTAGTGAGTGTGCGTAGAGTCAGTGCAGGTAGTTCAGGTTATTATGGCTATTTAGCGATAATATAGCATGGATGGATGGAGTCTTTGGCAGATTTTCGGGCCTTCTTCCGACACCGTCTTATATAGAGATCCTGGATGGCAGTGAACATGGCCCCAGTGACGTACTGGGCTGTCGGCACCACCCTCTGTAGGGCTTTGCGGTCAAGGTCGGTGCATTTGGCATACCAAGCGGTGATGCAGCCAGTCGAGATGCTCTCGATGGTGCGGTTGTAGAACACTGAGGATCTGATGGCCTATGCTAAATCTTTTCAGCCTACTGAGGGGGAAAGAGGCCGATACCATGCCCTCTTCATGACTACACGGGTGTGTATGGACCATGTTAAGTCCTTAGTGATGTGGACGCCACAACACTGTTGTGTGTACGCCAGGCTTGCGACTGTGCTGTACTGGAGGGATCAGGGTTCATCAAGATAAGAGGACAATTTAGACATATTAGTGAGAGATTACTCAGAGGCACTGAGAGAGGTCTCCAAGACGTATCTATGACTTAACTAAAAACCACCAGATGGTTGCAGGCCATTTTTCATGGGATGTATTAGTTCATTTCTATATGAAATGTATAGTCAAACCTTAGACATATGTAGTCTATATAGTCAAACCTTCTATATAGTCAAACCTTAGACATATGCTTTGCTGTTCTTCTTTTGGGGTGCTGTGTCATCTGTATGAATTCTCCACTGAGGGAAAACATTGGCTGAAATGACTAACTTGCAGCAATAGGATGCATTTGGGACGAATGACAAGTGTCTGAACTGAGATAGATCTAATGTACATTGATCCATACATAGAAAATAGTTGTTTTGGAATGGTTCTTGGTGTACCAAACATACAAGTTCAATACAGGACAGACACTGACCAATACGATCAGACACGTCAATGTCATCGTTACCTTTCTTGTGTCTATCAACTTTGGTTTGGGTGCTTCCTCCTCGTCCAACTTTAAGGTTTTCTCCACGCTGATGTTCTTGTTTGGCTGAGAAGACAGAAAACAAATCACAACAGGTCTGCTCAGTTTATGACACACCTTGCCAGACACTGACTGAAACACTCTGGCTTGTCATGTTCCCCCGTTTCTGATGGAGAGCTTTCATATTACTCTTCAGGGAACTCAGTCAATCAAAGACAAATCGGAACGACCCGACAAGTCTCCTCTCAGCCCTTCAAGTAAGTCAAATGTCTTTTCAATTGGGCGTTTACTACCCTGTTCCTATCTCACCCCAATCCATCATGAGGTGCAGATAAGGAATATGGTGATGTACATTTAATGTACAGAGAGGGCCTGCATGTGGAAATTCTGAGAGGAATTTGAAGTCTCAATGTAATGTATGGAGCAAGATGAACACATGGCGTGTGGGTGTGCAGAGTTGTGTGTTCTCCATAGCATGTTGATATTTCACGGTGTGTGTACTCACAGAGTGGCCTCCTCCAAACTGAGCGGGCAGCCTCCTGCCTGGCATCTTTGGCCTGTTAGCGGTGGGGTGAAACAGCTTCTCAGAGGTAGACGACAGATCAAAGCTCATCAGTTCTTCACAGAGGAAGAGAAAAAAAGATAACATTTTGGATAACCATTTTTTAAAGGAAAACGATTTTACACATTTTGTCATTGATTATAGGTCATATTTCATAGAAATATGGAAACACTGGACAGTTACTTTAAGACGGTCTTGAGAATTGTATACTTTGAAACATTGCCACACAGTATGACACCATCTTCAATCACTATAACACAAAGCCATCACTACAATCTAGGTAAGCACTATATAGCCCTATTTAAAGACTATAGACAGGATCTTAAGTAAGATTGCAGAACTCCCAGAGGAGTGAAGATAGAGGTAAAGGAGAATGAGGAGTGTGTTTCCGTGTTTGTCTTCATGCCCTGAGCCCATGGGGCTGATGACCTCTGGAGCTGAGAGCCATCATGGTTTTAGCAGCTATTTTGTCGCTTTTAGCGGTATGGCTCACAGACACGACTCCCTATCCTCCACACTGTCATTATTAGGCAGTGGGCCATAGCAAGCTATCTGTATTCGTTTTTTGGATGATTCATCTCTGTCGAGGGAAGAGCTGTTTTTTACGTAGTGTATATTTACATATTCTGAAAACATTTCCTTTTGTTGGCAATGCCAATTTGAGCTATTTTTTTCAAAACGTTTGTTCTCTAGCTGGACAGGCAAATGCTGCTGAGTACTAAACTATAAACCAATCAAAACTTTGTACTGCAAGGTACTCTATACACTCTGGCCAGTTTATTAGGTACACCACCCGTTTCACAAAAATGGTTAACCCCTATAGACAGTGAGTCACGTGGCTGTGGCTAGCTATATGAAGCAGGCAAGACAGGCATCAAGGCATTCAGTTACTGTTCAATTGAACATTAGAATGGGCAAAACGAGTGACCTAACGACCGACGACCGACGTTCAGCGTGGTATGCTCGTAGATGCTAAGCGTGCCAGTTGAGTATCTCAGAAATGGCCAGTTTCTTGAGCTTTTCACGCACGACAGTGTCTATTGTTTACAGAGAATGGTGCGCCAAACAAAAAACATCCAGTCAGCGGAGGTCCTGTGGGCGAAAACAGTTTGATGAGAAGTCGAAGGAGAATGGCAAGAATTTGGCCACAAACAGGCAAATAACGGTGTGCAGAATAGCATCTCGGAAAGCACAACTCGTCGGTCCTTGTCACGAGTGGGCTATTGCAGCAGACAACCACACCGGGTTCCACTCCTATCAGGTAAAAACAAGAAGAAGTTGGTCCAGTGGGCACATGATCAACAACACTGGACAATTGAGGAGTGGAAAAACGTTGCCAGATTCATTGTTCTCGGCATCGGCCCCCCACCTACATTCTGAGAACTCACCTCACCTAAACTCCCTCGTCTTCACCTGTCCTCACCTTTCTGTCTCTCTCCATCCTTTACTCTCTTCCTAAAAGCTCTTCTCTTAATGTTTTTCCTATTTGTGATTGTCCATGGCGTGAAACGAGAGGATGTAAACAGAAGCAACCTCCCCTTTCCGTCTATCCTCTGTCCTCCTTTATCCCTCTGAACTCAGGACACAAGCTGAAAAAAGATATTTCCACGGGTTTAGAGGATTAAATCAACACATTAGCAACAACAACTCTAAAATATATATATATTTTTAAAGTAATTATGTATTTAATGGGCAAAGCTGTCCACATACCTAAGAGCATTTGGTAATGTGTCAAAGTACACCTGAATTGCTTTAAAAAGGAAGCAGTGACTGACATTAAACCCATGCGTTTCAGAGTTTAAATATGTCTCCATTTTCATCTGTGATAGAGAATCATTGTCAATCTACCGATATGCTTCAAAAGGGCAAACAAATCACAAAATACGCATAATGTTAGCAAAACTAAGTCCTTAATGAACACAAAAAGCATATTGCACCTTTTAAAAGTTGGAAGCCAACATTTTAAATAATGTCCAAATAAGAATAACCCAAATGAAAACCCGAATTATGAATAAGGGTTTTGAGGTCATTGCCCTCCCTTTAGGTCAGTGTTTTCTGCTCTTGGAGCCATTACTCCAACATCCTGTTGCAGAAGGAGGAGCAATCCCCAGTAGCTACTAGTACTCCACTTTAAAATTAATTAAGCACTTTGAACTATTTTGAGTAAAAAAATAAAAAATAAATTCAAAAAAGAAGTTACTCCAGACAACCAATACTGTTATTTTTTAAAACCATAAAAAAACAAAACTTGGACATCATTGTACATCTTTGCATGCGCGATAGAACAGCATAGTGTATACTGCAATGTTTTTATCCCCACCATGCTGGATGCTCCTCTCCTCAGTTTCATCAACAAAACAAAAATAATAACAAACGTGCTGGGGCGAACAGTGGCGCCCTTTCACCTTATACAGATTACAGCTTTTAAAAGGAGCTGTTTTTTACAACCAAATCTCCATTTTTATATAGAAGGTTGCAGACACCTTTTGTGATGTCACATCTTTTTAATTAAGAAACTTACTCCATACAGCAAATCACATCATCAAATCAAATCACATCGTCATTCTTATTGTGTAGTATGGGGGCCTTGAAAAAACGTCCTTTTAGAAACAGCCAAGCTCTCAGTATAGTGATGCAGGTCTTTAGATGTTGTACAGTAAACACAAAATTGTGTAATTCCGAATTTTAAACGCAATGTTATATTCCCTTTTGGGTGAATCGAGCGGTTCCATTTTCAATGTAGCCTGCCGCTACAGGTAACTGCCAAAATAAAGGAAATGCAAACATAGTGTCTTAATAGGGCATTGGGCCACCACGAGCAACCAGAACTGCATCAATGCACCGTGGCATAGATTCTACAAGTGTCTGGAACTTCCTGTGTGGAAACACCCCATGCTTTCAATTGCAGTTGTCACGATACCATACAATACCTGATTTTCCTTGGCAAAAAGGCAAAACAGGCTAAACTCTTTGGTCCTTTAAAAAAAAACTTACTGTTTGTAAAATATAGTGTGCTGTAGCTTGGAAAAGAAACGTATGATTCTGGGTGACAACATAAAGCTGTTTGTTTCCAACAATAGGACTGTTTTCCTCAGGAAATTTAGTCCACTTCATGTTTTTTTTGTTTTCCATTATACTGGTATCGTGGCAACCACATGTAACCATGCCAGCCCAGGAACTCCACATCTGGCTTCTTTACCTGTGGGATCGTCTGATACCAGCCACCCGGACAGCTGATTAAACCAAGGAGTATTTCTGTATGTAATAAAGCCCTTTTGTGGGGAAAAACTCCTTCTGATTGGCTGGGCCTGGCTCCCCAGTGGGTGGGCCTGTGCCCTCCAAGGCCCACCCAGGGTTGCACCCCTGCCCAGTCATGTAAAATCCATAGATTAGGGCCTACTTCATTTATTTAAAATTGACTGATTTCCTTATATGAAATGTAACTCAGTAAAATTGTTGAAATGGTTGCATGTTGCAATTATATTTTTGTTCAGTATAATAATGTTATCATGGAGCTTTAGAATTGTGGAAGTGAAGTGTATATGTTCGGGACCCCAAATGAACGTTTCACTGCATGTCTTGTTCAAGGTCTTAATGCTCAGAATGTCCTCAAAATAAAAGTTCACTTCAGCAGAGCCATACATACCCATGTCAAGGGCTTTGTCCCCCCAGTCACCGGACAGCGTTTTTGATTTAGTGGGTAATGTTGGCTCAATGTCAGACTTTGGTCGCGTGGAAGGCACCTCTCCATTGTGCCTGTATATGGGGGAAACCAACATCAGTAACAGTAGTACCATTAGTAATTGTTGTAAACAGTAGTGGCAGTGGTACAGTGAGACCATTTTATTTGCATATGTGCCTGATATTTTGCTATGCGACCTGGAATCTTTATTTAGGAGCACTAGTGCACCTAGAAAAATGTAGGATTCTGGCTTTATTACCTGTAGATTTAGAAAATAGCATATTTCAGAAGGAATAAAATGTCTAAAGGCATGACAAACAGAGAAACTAAATACATTGGTTTGTTAGTGTTTACATTAGTTTATTAACATTATTATGCAACATAGCGGCATGAGTCAGACTAGGCAATGTTGTCCTTCCTCAATGTGCAGTGTATATACCCAATATGTGACCCTAGACGGCTCACACACCGGCCGAATGGATGTTTGAACGGAGGGAGAGATGGTAGAAAAGAAAGACGGGCAGAAGTACGGGGAAACTTACTTGGACCCTGGGGAGGGTGCGAGAGGCTTGTCTGGTCGTTTTGGAGGGAGGCTGGCTGGTCTTCCCTTGCTTGGCGGGGGTACGGGTTTCTTGGGGGGGACCAGAGGGGCAGTAGGCTTTAACACTTTGTGATCTGTCTTGTCACCTTGAGAGAGCGAGAGAGAGAGAGAGAGAGATTGATTTTGAATCAGCATGATCATTGTGATCAAATATTTCTTATAGTTTTATGGCACAAAGCCAGAAAGGTTGATGGTTGTTTTAGGTGCCTTCATTTTTCATTCTCAGCAGCCAGGACATGTTAGCATCTGTCCCAAGGCATACTCCACAATAGCAGTAAAGTAGCCAACCCTTAATCTCATTAGGGAAATTCTTCATTCTTCAAAGAGAAATAAACAAACAATCCTGTGAAACGTGTCATATGCATTGAGGCCGATTAGATAGGCCAACCAAGAAAAAGTGTACTTCTTTGATTTGAAAGGGGGAAAAAAATAGCCATATATTTCTACTAGCTCTAGAGAGACAAGGGTCCCGGTGGCCCTGAGGTCATCATTGGAAAGGGGGGAACGCCACGGCAAAGGAAAGTTTTTAAGCCACCCTGAGGACTGCTAGTGACATCACTTCTGTAAAGTGACCGGACACGGCAAGTTATTTTTTTCTACTTTTGTGAGACCCAAATTGGTAGATACAGTCTTGTCCCATTGCTGCAACTCCCCTTCGGGCTCGTGAGAGGCGAAGGTCAAGAGCCATGCGTCCTCCAAAACACGACCCTGGCAAGCCACACTGCTTCTTGACACAATGACCTCAACGCAGAAGCCAACCACACCAATATGTCGGAGGAAACACCGTCCAGCTGGCGAATGAAAACAGCTTCCCGGCTGCCACAAGGAGTCGTTGGACAAGGAAATCACGACCGGCCAAACCCTCCCCCAAGGACACAACTGCGCGCGTCCTTATCCAATTCAGAGGTTGGAAGAACTGTCCACATTTACTTTTCGTCAGCCAACAAAATAAGTAGGCCTAACAAACAGCAAAAGTACTAGCCTATGTCAATCTACTATCCTGCATAGAACCAAATATTCTAAACATTGTCTGGGACAATTGTGGGATGCAATAGGTCCCAAATTAATACAACCACTTGCATTAAAAAAAATATATTCAAAAGCAAATAAGGCTGACGCAACAGATCAGAACATTTAGCTTAAATGCTTGATAAACTATTAGCCTATTTCTTAACATTGTAAGCGCAGCAAATAAATTTAATGTTCCAAAATGCAATCAATTAGTGGCAAAACATCATTCTCAAAAATGACTGCAAGTGCAAAGCTTTTATTATAAAAAGGTACATTTTAATGGTGAAAATGATCTTCCCCAAACTTGAAACTCACGTGCCGCGCATGTATGCTAGTTAGGCTCTATACCCGTTGTAAAGCAGATTAATGTGCTTAATTGTAAGAAGTTTTGGCCACTTTAGTTGTGAAACAATTCTTATAAAAAAATATAGGCCTATGGGCTAAGCTAAATGAGGTGTGCGACTATGATTTGAAAAAGTCTGAAAAAAAAAGAAGAAAAAAGGCATGTGCCGTTTCTTGTCTTACTGCACACAAGCTGGACATCATTCACAAGTGATACGCTAAGTCACCCATCAGACTGTTCTTGATTTAATCGCGTCTTTACAAATACTAAATAATGTGTGCATTTTTAGAATGGAACATTGTCATGCACATGTCTCGAAACATGGGCAGGGGGAAAAAAATACATGTCATCTATGCATTTAAATACCTAATAGAGGACACTTTTCACATAGTTCATTATCATGCCAGCCAGGTAAGCTGTTGTAAAGAGAACCAATGTGTTTAATATTAGGAAAGTTGAGAAATAAATATATAGTCAGCCTATAGAAGCTGATGGGATCCTCTTTTTAATAGAGAACATCAAAACTCTTGTTCTCTCATGCAATTGCATAGCCTATAGAAATGTTGCGCAACATGAGCTCATGGGCTCTCATTAAGTGTTTGATTAGATTTTCTAAGACATTTGCATTGACGTAAGAGTGATTAGAGGGACAATAGAGTGCTGAGTACCAGGCAGTTAACGAGTTTGGTAGGCTACTAATGACCAGCAGCAGCATCAGAGCTTGGAGAAGCTAGTTACCGAGACTAAACGGTCACGTGGAATTTGACTGTGGTCATGACTCGTGACTGCCAGTGTGGCGGTAATACAGTCACCGTAACAGCCCTACCTGGAGCTACAATATATATATATATATATATATATAAAAACTAAGGGTGCTTTGAGGATAAAACAAAAAGTAAACTTACATACATGAAAGAAACGTATTAATAAAAATATTTAGGCTACATTTAGATTTGAGTCAATTACCAGACACTCTTAAACAAATCTAAATACATATGCCAAAACTGAAAATGATACCTAAAACATAGCCCAAAGTACAGGACATTTACATAAGAGTTAGTTGTATATTACAGTGCGTTCAGAAAGTATTCAGACCTCTTAACTGTTCCACATTTAGTTACATTACAGCCTTATTCTAAAATGGATTAAATAAAACATTTTCCTCAATCTACACACAATACCCCATAGTGACAAAGCGAAAACAAGTCTTTAGAAATGTAGACAAATAGAAATGTTACTTACATAAATATTCAGATACTTTGCTATGAGACTTGAAATTGAACTGCATTCTGTTTCAATTGATCATCCCTGAGATGTTTCTACAACTTGATTGGAGTCTACCTGTGGTAAATTCAATTGATTGAATGTCTATATAAAAAGGTCCCACAGTTGACAGTGAATGTCAGAGCAAAAACCAAGCCATGAGGTCGAAGGAAATGTCCATAGTGCTCCGAGAAAAGGATTGCGTAGAGGCACAGATCGGGGGAAGGGTACATAAACATTTCTGCAACATTGAAGGTTATGAAGAATACAGTGGCCTCCATTTTTAAATGAAAGAAGTTTGGAACCTCCAAGAGTCTTCCTAGAGCTGGCCGCCTGGCCTTGGTCAGGGAGGTGACCAAGAACCAGATGGTCACTCTGACAGAGCTCCAGAGTTCCTCTGTGGAGATGGGAGAACATTCCAGAAGGGTAACCATCTCTACAATACTCCACCAATCAGGTCTTTAAGGTAGGAAGTGGCCAGGAAGACACTCCTCAGTAAAAGACACATGACAGCCAGCTTGGAGTTCGTCAAAAGGCACCAAAAGGACTCTCAAACCACGAGAAACCAGATTCTCTGGTCTGATGAAAACAAGGTCGAACCCTTTGGCCTGAATGACAAGCGTCACATCTGGAGGAACCCTGGCACCATCCCTACAGTGAAGCATGGTGGTGGCAGCATCATGATGTGGGGATGTTTTTCAGAGGCAGGGCCTGGGAGACTAGTCAGGATTGAGGGAAAGAAGAACAGAGCAAAGTACAGAGAGATCCTTGATGAAAACCTGATCCAGAGCGCTCATGATTCACCTTCCAACAGGACAACGACCCTAAGCATACAGCCAAGACAACGCAGGAGTGGCTTCAGGACGAGTCTCAATGTCCTTGAGAGACCTGAAAATAGCTGTGCAGCGATGCTCCCCATCCAACCTAACAGAGCTTGAAAGGTTGTGCATAGACTGGGAGAAACTCCCCAATACAGGTGTGCCAAGCTTGTAGCGTCATACCCAAGAAGACTCTATGCTGTAATCGCCGCCAAAGGTTCTTCAACAAAGTACTGAGTGGATACTTATGTAAATGAGCTATTTCAGTTGTTTTTTGGGGGGTAAAAAAAACAAAAACAATTGAATCCATGTTAGAATAAGGCTGTAACGTAACAAAATGTGGAAAAAGTCAAGGGGTCTAAATACTTTCCGAATGAACTGTATATATTAGGTCATGGTCTTCTGGGCTCACAAAATCCGTCAGAAGAGAGGCCTTTGAGATGTCTTCACCAGATAGATCCACCTCCCTGGCTGTTCCCCCTCAACCAGTGACTCATTAGTGTCAACTAAATCACTGTATTAACAGCACACAAACCCTTTGTCCTACATCCAATCTGACAACTGATAGTAAACAGCACCTTCAGCCATTTTATACAATTGAGTGTTCCACTCTGCATTCTCTCTCTCAATCATAGATTAGGCCACATGGAGTTAATTTATTTGATGAATACCTTGGAAGAATAATTAATTGTAAACGTGACCATCCCAGAGAAGGTTAATTGAGGTCAGGAAGCTGATTACCTACCAAGCTGTTTCCTGTTTGGACCCCAGGAAGAATAGCCGCTGGGAATCCTTATGAATATAAAAAAAGAAATGCACGAGCACCTTTTCCACTCTTATCGATATTTGTTTTTAATATCTAGGGACATTTGTTTTTAAATGCCAGGTAAATGTTAATGAACGCATGCAAACATGTTCTACTAAGACAGACAACACAGCTAATAAAGTTATGCAAGTATCTCAAAACACAGCTTGCAGCACACACAAAAAAAAAACATTTGACAGCAGGTATCTTATTACAGGAGGGGATTGTCTCTGCTGCTATTACCAACAAGCTTGATCTTGCAAGCTAACGTCAGGCACTAAGTTAATGTTAGCAAAACCCAGCTGGATATACTACATGTATGTGGACACCTGCACCTCGAACACTTTGTTCCAAAATCATGTGCATTAATATAAAGTTGGTCCTCACTTTGTTGCTATAACAGCCTCCATTCTTCTGGGAAGGCTTTCCACTAAATGTTGGAACATTGTTGCAGGGACTTCCATTCAGCCACAAGAGCAGTATTGAGGTCAGGTGCTGATGTTAGGCAATAAGGACAGGCTCGCAGTCAGCGTTCCAATTCATCCCAAATGTGTTAGCTGGGGTTGAGGTCAGGGCTCTGTGCAGACCAGTCAAGTTCTTCCACACCGAACGACAAACCATTTCTGTATGGACCTCGCTTTGTGCACGGGGGCATTGTCATGCTGAAACAGGAAAGGGCCTTCTACAAACTGTTGCCACAAAGTTGGAAGCACAGAATGGTCTAGAATGTCATTGCATGCTGCGGCGTCAAGATTTCCCGTCACTGGAACTAAAAGGACCTAGCCCACACCATAAAAAACAGCCCCAAATCATTATTCCTCCTCCACCCTCGGGCAGGTAGTGTTCCCCTGATATTTCATTAAGTTCCCAACGAACAGTTCTTGTACTGACGTTGCTTCCAGAGGCAGATTGGAACTCGGTAGAGAGTGTTTTAACCAAGGACAGAAGATTTTTTACATGCTACAGCACTTGGCAGTCCCATTCTGTGAGATTGTGTGGACTACCACTTGTTGCTCCAAGACGTTTCCACTTCACAACAACAGCACATACAGTTGACCGGGGCAGCATTAGCAGGGCAGAAGTTAGACGAACTGACTTGTTGGAAAGGTGGCATCCTATGATGGTTCCATGTTGAAAGTCACTGAGCTCTCCAGTAAGGCCATTCAACTGCCGATGTTTGTCTATGGAGATTGCATGGCGGTGTGCTCGATTTAATACAGCTGTCAGCAATGGGTGTGGCTGAAATAGCCAATTCCACTCATTTGAAGGGGAGACCACATACTTTTGTATACAGTGCCTTCGGAAAGTAGTCAAACCTCTTGACTTGTTCCACATTTTGTTACGTTACAGCCTTATTCAAAAATGTATTAAATCACCTCCCCCCCATCAATTTACACACAATGACAAAGCAAAAACTTAAATATCACATATACATAAATATTCTGACCCAAAATTACATTTTGGAATTTTTTGGAATTACAGTGCATTTGGAAAACATTCAGACCCCTTTACTTTTTCCACGTTTTTGTTACGTTACAGCCTTATTCTAAAAGGGATTAAATAATCCCCCCCCCCTCAAACTACACACAATACCCCGTAATGATAAAGCCAACAGTTTTTTTTCCATATTTACAAATGTATTAAAAATACAAAACTAAAATATCACATTTGCACAAGTATTCAGACCCTTTACTCAGTACTTTGTTGAAACACCTGTGGCAGCTACTACAGCACAGAGTCTTCTTGGATATGACGCAACAAGCTTGGCACACCTGTATTTGGGGAGTTTCTCCCATTCTTCTTTGCAGATCCTCTCAAGTTCTGTCAGGTTGGATGGGGAGTGTTGCTGCACAGCTATTTTCAGGTCTCCAGAAATGACAGATTGAGTTGAAGTACAGGCTCTGGCTTGGCCACTCAAGGACATTCAGAGACTTGTCCCGAAGCCACTCCTGCACTGTCTTGGCTGTTTGCTTATGGGTTGTTTTCCTGTTGAAAGGTGAACCTTCGCCCCAGTCCGAGGTCTTGAGTACTCTGGAGCAGGATTTGATCTAGGATCTCTGTACTTTGCTCTGTTCATCTTTGTCTCAATCCTGACTAGTCTCCCAGTCCCTGCCGCTGAAAAACATCCCCACAGCATGAGGCTGCCACCACCATGCTTCACCATAGGGATGTTGCTAGGTTTCCTCCAGACGTGACGTTTGGCATTCAGACCAAATAGTTCAATATTGGTTTCATCAGACCAGAGAATCTTGCTTCTCAAGGTCTGAGAGTCTTTAAGGTGCCTTTTGCCAAACTCCAAGCTGGCTGTCATGTGCATTTTACTGAGGAATGGCTTCTGTCTGGCCACTCTACCATAAAGGCCTGATTGGTGGAGTGCTGCAGAAATGGTTGTCCTTCTGGAAGGTTCTCCCATCTCCACAGAAGAACTCTGGAGCTCTGTCAGAGTGACCATTGGGTTCTTGGTCACATCCCTGACCAAGGCCCTTCTCTCCCAATTGCTCAGTTTGGCCGGGCGGCCAGCTCTAGGAAGAGTCTTGGAGGTTCTTAACTTCTTCCATTTAAAAATGGAGTCCACTCTGTTCTTGGGGACCTTCAATGTGACAGACATTTTCGGTACCCTTCCCCAGATCTGTGCCTCGACACAATCATGTCTTGGAGCTCTACGGACAATACCTTCGAACTCATGGCTTGGTTTTTGTTCTGACATGGACTATCAACGCTGGAACCGTATATAGACATGTGCCTTTCCAAATCATGTTCAATCAATTGAATGTACCACAGGTGGACTCCAATCAAGTTGTAAAAACATCTCAAGAATGATCAATTGAAACAGGATGCACCTGAGCTCAATTTCAGGTCTGAATAGTCATGTAAATAAGGTATGTTTTTAATTTTTTTTATATACATTGGTAAAAGTGTATAAAAACCTGTTTTCACTTTGTCATTATGGGGTATTGTGTGTAGATTGAGACTTTTGTTTTTTTTGTAATCAATTTCAGAATAAGGCTGTAACTTAACCTAATGTGGAAAAAGTAAAGAGGTCTGAATACTTTACAAAGGCACTGTATGTAGTGTAGTTAACTTAATAGGTATAAGATGTATAGCTGGCAAATATTAGTAGTGAATTTCATACAAGTGTAACGTGATCATCTCACTTAAGTTGCGCTGCAGGAAACTCGAGCTTCTTGGGTTGTTGTGCTACTTGGTAAAGAAATACATGACTGGCTCAAAACAGCTGTTTTGGGAAACTATTATTGGTAAGATAAATAATTAAAACTAATTTAACAGGCGAAATTATGAAGGCCCTCGGTTTTACCTAATACCTAGTGGACAAGTTGACTGCAGGTATTCATTTAAAATGTACAAATATTCACATTTATTAAAAACTATTGACTGTAATGGAAAATCATACAGAGGGTATTTCAAAAATAACCCAGGATTCAGTATATCGCCCAATCCTAGTCCCTACCACTACTGTTTTTCACCTCATAATTAATTGCACAAACCTGTTGTCCCAGGTCTGAATCAGCCCCTGATTAGAGGGGAAGATATTTAATTAAAACAGGTCTATGCACATATAAAATAGGCCTATGGTCTTCTGGGCTTACATAGTCAGCAAGTAGCACGGCGGTGCAACATATGCAGCAGCAGGTAGCCTAGTGGTTAGAGCATGGGGCCAGTAACCGAAAGGTTGCTAGATCGAATCCCGGAGCTGACAAGGTAAAAATCTGTCGTTCTGCCCCTGAATAAGGCAGTTAACCCACTGTTCCTAGGCCGTCATTGTAAATAAGAATTTGTTCTTAACGGACTTGCCTAGTTAAATGAAGGTTAAATAAATAAATATTAAGGGGGCTGAGAGACAACAGCAAACAAAAGCAGATAGCTACAGCACAAATTAATTGATAGCGCCTCAATCCCCTGTGCTATGAAATGTCCCTATTATTATAAATAGGGACATTATAAATGTCCCTAAGTACTCAAAAGCAAATTACATATGGCATTTGATGTGGTTCCTGCCACATCAAAAAGGATGGTAATATTAAAATCACGATTGATTGACAATAGAACTACATACGTGTTGCTACAAAAGGACCTGAACAATGTGTACACAGATCCACCACACCCACACACAAAAGTAGGTCAGAAGAGAGGCCTGAGACATCTTCACCAGATAAACTTGGCTGTCAATTAGTGACACATTAGTGTCAACTTCATCATCGTGTTAACAGCAATAGAACTACATACGTGTTGTTACAAAAGGACCTGAAAAATATGTGTACACAGGTCCGCCACACCCACACACAAAAGTAGGTCAGAAGAGAGGCCTGAGACATCTTCACCAGATAAACTTGGCTGTCAATTAGTGACACATCAGTGTCAACTTCATCACCGTGTTAACAGCACACTCACAACACTTTGTCCTACATTCAGTCTGACAACTGATAGTAAACAGCACCTTCAGCCATTTTATACAATTGAGTGTTCCACTCTGCATTCTCTCTCTCAATCATAGATTAGGCCACATGGAGTTAATTTATTTGGTGACTTATAGGTGCCTTATCTGATTAGTACCCTGGAAGAAGAGTGTTAATTGCAAACATGAACATCCCAGAAAAAGTATGTTGAGGTCAGGAAGCTGACTGCCTGTTTAGAAAACATGATGCTGAAAAGCAGCACAGCTTTCAAGTAAAATAACATTGTTGTAAAGCAGGAGTATTCAAATCTTGCTGGTATTCTGTTCTACCTGATAATTAATTGCTCACACCTGGTATCCCAGGTCTGAATCAGTCCCTGATTAGAGGGGGAAGAAAAAAAGCAGTGGAACCGACTTGAGCTCCACGTTTTAATTTGACGGCTGTCGAGCAACAGTGTCTCAAAGGACAGACAGCAGCTGACGTTGCTCTGAAACCACCAGGGATGCTCACATACAACAAAACTTCCAGAGAGATACAGTGCCTTCAGAAAGTATTCATACCCCTGGACTTATTCCACATTTTGTGTTACAGCCTGAATTCTAAATAGATTTAAAAAAAAAAAATCCTCACATCCATCTACACACAGTATCCCATAATGACAAAGTGAAAACATATCTATAAATTGTAGCAAATGTATTGATAATGAAATACAGAAATCTCATTTACATAAGAACTCACCGCTGAGTCAATACATGTTAGAGCCACATTTGGCAGCGATTACAGCTGTGAGTCTTTCTTGGTAAGTCTCTAAGAGCTTTGCACACCTGGATTGTACAATATTATTAAACATTTTTCAAGCTCTGTCAAGTTGGTTGTTGATCATTGCTCGACAGCCATTGGTGAGGGTAGGTAACAACATCTCCACCCCGCTGATCCTCAACACTGGGGCCCCACAAGGGTGCGTTCTGAGCCCTCTCCTGTACTCCCTGTTCACCCACGACTGCGTGGCCACGCACGCCTCCAACTCAATCCTCAAGTTTGCGGACGACACTACAGTGGTAGGCTTGATTACCAACAACGACGAGACGGCCTACAGGGAGGAGGTGAGGGTCCTCGGAGTGTGGTGTCAGGAAAATAACCTCACACTCAACGTTAACAAAACTAAGAGGAGGATTGTGGACTTCAGGAAACAGCAAAGGGAGCACCCCCCTATCCACATCGATGGGACAGTAGTGGAGAGGGTAGTAAGTTTTAAGTTCCTCGGCGTACACATCACAGACAAACTGAATTGGTCCACCCACACAGACAGCATCGTGAAGAAGGCGCAGCAGCGCCTCTTCAACCTCAGGAGGCTGAAGAAATTTGGCTTGTCACCAAAAACACTCACAAACTTATACAGATGCACAATCGAGAGCATCCTGTCGGGCTGTATCACCGCCTGGTACGGCAACTGCTCCGCCCACAACCGTAAGGCTCTCCAGAGGGTAGTGAGGTCTGCACAACGCATCACCGGGGGCAAACTACCTGCCCTCCAGGACACCTACACCACCCGATGTCACAGGAAGGCCATAAAGATCATCAAGGACAACAACCACCCGAGCCACTGCCTGTTCACCCCGCTATCATCCAGAAGGCGAGGTCAATACAGGTGCATCAAAGCTGGGACCGAGAGACTGAAAAACAGCTTCTATCTCAAGGCCATCAGACTGTTAAACAGCCACCACTAACATTGAGTGGCTGCTGCCAACACACTGACTCAACTCCAGCCACTTTAATAATGGGAATTGATGTAAAATATATCACTAGCCACTTTAAACAATGCTACTTAATATAATGTTTACATACCCTACATTATTCATCTCATATGTATGTATATACTGTACTCTATCATCTACTGCATCTTTATGTAATACATGTATCACTAGCCACTTTAAACTATGCCACTTGTTTACATACCCTACATTACTCATCTCATATGTATATACTGTACTCGATTGCATCTTGCCTATGCCGTTCTGTACCATCACTCATTCATATATCTTTATGTACATATTCTTTATCCCTTTACACTTGTGTGTATAAGGTCGTAGTTTTGGAATTGTTAGGTTAGATTACTCGTTGGTTATTACTGCATTGTCGGAACTAGAAGCACAAGCATTTCGCTACACTCGCATTAACATCTGCTAACCATGTGTATGTGACAAATACATTTGATTTGATTTAAAGTCTTGCCTTAGATTTGAGCCAACTTATGTCAAAACTTAACTAAGCCACTCAGGAACATTCAATACATCTGGGAAAGCAACTCCAGTGTATATTTAACATTGTGTTTTAGGATATTGTCCTGATGAAAGCTGAATTTGTCTCCCAGTGTCTGTTGGAAAGCAGACAACCAGGTTTTGCTCTTGGAGTTTGTCTGTGCTTAGTTAGCTCTATTCCATTTCTTTTTATCATAAAAATGACCCAGTTCTTGCGATGACAAGCATACACATAACATGAGGCAGCCACCACCATGCTAGAAAATATGAAGATTGGTACTGACTGATGTGTTGGATTTGCCCCAAACATAATGTATTCAGGACTTAAAGTACCTTTCTTTGCCACATTTTTTGCAGTTTTACTTTAGTGCCATATGCATGTTTTGGAATATTTTATTCTGTACAGTCTTCCTTCTTTTCACTTACAGTGCCTTGCGAAAGTATTCGGCCCCTTGAACTTTGCGACCTTTTGCCACATTTCAGGCTTCAAACATAAAGATATAAAACTGTATGTTTTTGTGAAGAATCAACAACAAGTGGGACACAATCATGAAGTGGAACGACATTTATTGGATATTTCAAACTTTTTTAACAAATCAAAAACTGAAAAATTGGGCGTGCAAAATTATTATTCCACCAAAAGTGTGTTTTTTTTATCAGATTAATAACACGCTTAGGGAATGTGATTTTGGGAAAGAGGTCATCTTAATGGGAGATTTTAACATTAATTATGAAGACAAGTCTTGTAGGAAAACCCTCAAACGGATCACTAATACCTTTGACAGCTAGTTAAAGGGCCAACCAGGGTGACTTGTTGCTCTAAAACACAGATTGATTTGGTGTTAAGTAATAAACCAGAGAGAGTGACTAAATCATTCAATATGGTTACTGGGCTATATGATCATAATCTGACATTTATAGCCAGAAAGCTGTCTAAGAGCAGGTTTAACCTCTCTACTGTTAGAAAGCTGGATCAACTAAGAATACCTAAGAGTGAATTAAACTATTTTGAAAACGCAATTAATTTTATTTTACCTTTATTTAACTAGGCAGGTCAGTTAAGAACAAATTCTTATTTTCAATGACAGCCTAGGAACAGTGGGTTAACTGCCTGTTCAGGGGCAGAACGACAGATTTGTACCTTGTCAGCTCGGGGGTTTGAACTTGCAACCTTCCGGTTACTAGTCCAACGCTCTAACCACTAGGCTACCCTGCCACTCCAGGGAATTAACTGGAATGATCTCTTGTCCTATACAGACGTGGAAGCTGATAGTCAGGTTTTTCTGTCCACAATCCAGACTACAAATGGTTTCCTAAAGAAAATTAAATCCAAACCTGGCCAAAAGAGCACTCTTCCTTGGCTAAATGGAGAAATCTGGAAATTGATGAAAGAACGAGATTATGCTCTAAAAATAGCCCTAAGATCCAAATTGGAGCATGACAGGCGTAGGTTTACCATGTTGAGAAATAAGGCGATGAAAGAAACCAGACAGGCCAAGGGAAACGTTTTTATTAACATAATTAGTGAAGCAAAGGGAAATTCTAAATTGATTTGGGAGAATCTAAAAAAGTTAACAGGGAAAGACCATAGTAACACTGCAAAAAGACTAGAAATCATGGTGAATAACAATCTAACACAGGATGCAATCGAAATAGCAATAGCCTTCAATTCCTACATTATTGACTGTCAGGGTACTGACACAGAACCCCTCCACTGGTTTCTTGGGCTCAGTGCTAGTAAATGACGCTCAACCTGGCTTCATCATAAGGAAGGTTTCTGAGTCAAAGGTGAACAAGGTGATTAGCTCACTAAAGAACTCTAAAGCCAAAGATGTGTTTGGGCTGGACTCTACCTTTCTTAAAAACTACAAAAAGTCACTCATTGGCCCCATTACTAAGGTCACCAACACATCTATTGGTCAGGGGGTGTTTCCAAAGGTAAGTCGGCCATAATAACGGCCATCTTTAAATCGGGCGACGCTACTGACGTGAGTAACTACAGGCCCATTAATATACTACCTGTGGTGTCAAAGGTTGTTGAAAAGTGTGTAGCAGAACAACTTATTGCCCACCTCAACAACAGCCCCTTCACATTACACTCCATGCAGTTTGGCTTCAGAGTGAAACACTCCACAGAAACGGCCAACTGCTTTCTTCTGGAAAATGTGAAGTTCAAGATGGACAAAGGGGGCGTTGTTGGGGCTGTGTTTCTGGACCTAAGGAAGGCTTTTGATACGGTTAACCATGAGATTCTCATTACAAAATTGTCCAAGTTCAACTTTTCCCCCGATGCCTTGAGATGGATGAAATCATAACACAGTGTGTCAGAGTGAGCAATGAGCTGTCGCCCACTCTTAGCTATGATGTGGGCGTGCCCCAAGGGTCAATACTGGGGCCCCTCCTGTTCAGCTTTTACATTAATGATCTGCCTTCTGTCTGTACTGGGTCTGAAGTTCAAGTGTATGCAGATGATACAGTGATATATGTGCATGCAAAGAGCAAACAACAAGCTGCACAAGAACTCACTACTGTAATGGTCCAGGTTACAAAGTGGCTCAGTGACTCGTGTTTTCATCTCAATGTGAAAAAAACTGTTTGCATGTTCTTCACAAAGAGGGCAACAGATGCTACTGAGCCAGATGTCTATGTGCCAGGGGAGAAGCTCCAGGTGGTATCTGATTTTAAGTACCGTGGCATCATACTTGATTCCAAACTCTCTTTTAAAAAGCATGTGAAAAAGGTCATTCAGATAACCAAATTCAACCTAGCTAATTTCCGATGTATACGAAATTGTTCGACTACAGAGGTAGCAAAACTGTACTTCAAATCTATGATACTCCCCCACTTAACATACTGCTTGACTAGTTCGGCCCAAGCTTGCTGTACAACATTAAAACATATTCAGTCTGTCTACAAACAGGCTCTCAAAGTGCTTGATAGGAAGCCCAATAGCCATCATCACTGTTACATCCTCAGAGCTTCTGAATTGGGAAATTCTTGTGCAATACACCGACGCATGTCTTGTATTCAAGATCCTAAATGGCCTGGCTCCCCCTCCACTCAGTATTTTTCTTAAACAGAAAACCCAAACATATGGCAGCAGATCCACAAGGTCTGCCATCATAGAGTCGGTTGGAACTTTTTTTTAAAAGAAAGCCTTTATTACAGCAAAGACTAAAACCAGTCACATGCACTCGTGAATGCAATTGTAGACATGGAGCGGTTTATTAATTGTTGACACTAATTATTCAAGGGGTGCTTTGTTATTTTATAACTAAAATGCTTGACTGCATATCAAATCATGATTGACTCATATGCTGTGTGATGACAGGAACAAATTCATTATTGATTGATACAGTAGCCTACATACAGTGTGTATTGAAATACAGGCATAAGTAAGTTACGGTATTAAGACTAAACAGGATGCACTCCTAGGCCTACAGCTCAATGGTGGTTATACAAGGCTGCTATACTAAGCCTACATTACATTTATTAAAATGGCCAATGATTTCAAGTCTATGTAGGCAGCAGTCGCTCTGAGTTACTGATGGCTGTTTAACAGTCTGATGGCCTTGAGATAGATGTTTTTCAGTCTCTCGATCCCAGCTTTGATGCACCTGTACTGACCTCGCCTTCTGGATGGTAGCAGGGTGAACAGGCATTGGCTCGGGTGATTGTCCTTGATGATCTTTTTGGCCTTCCTGTGACATCGGGTACTGTAGTTGTTCTGGAGGGCAGGTAGTTTGCAGACCACAACACCCTCTGGAGAGCCTTGCGGTTGTGGGCGGTGCAGTTTCCGTACCAGGCTGTGATACAACCTGACAGGATGCTCTCAATTGTGCATCTGTAAAAGTTTGTAAGGGTTTTAGGTGACAAGACAAATTTCTTCAGCCTCCGGAGGTTGAAGAAGCACTGTAGTCAATGAACAGCATTCTTACATAGGTATTTCTCTTGTCCAGATGGGATAGGGCAGTGTGCAGTGTTATGGGGATTGCATCGTCTGTGGACCTAGTCGGGCGGTAAGCAAATTGAAGTGGGTCTAGGGCAGGCCTAGGCAACTACAGTCTTTGGGGGCCTGATTCGTGTTACACTTTTCCCCCATCCCTAGCAAACACACCTGATTTAAACTAATTGCATTTTTAACTCAAGATCATAATTAGTTGATTATTGGAGTCAGGTGTGTTAGCTGGGGGAAAAGTGTGACAACAATCAGGTCCCCGTGGACTAGAGTTGCTCAGGCCTGGTCTAGGGTGACAGGTGATATGATCCTAGACTCTCAAAGCACTTCATGAAGACAGAAGTGAGTGCTACGTGGCAATAGTCATTTAGTTCAGTTATCTTTAACCTCTCGGGTACAGGAACAATGGTGGACATTTTGAAGCATAGTGGGACAGCAGACTGGGATAGGGAGAGATTGAATATGTCCGTAAACACACCAGCCAGGTGGTCTGCGTATGCTCTGAGGATGCTGTCCAGGCTAGCAGCCTTGCAAGGGTTAAGACGTTTAAATGTCTTACTCACGTCGGCCATGGAGAAGGAGAGCCCACAGTCCTTGGTAGCGGGCCGCATCGGTGGTACTGTATTATCCTCAAAGCGGGCAAAAGTGTTGTTTAGTTTGTCTGGAAGCAACATGTCAGCGTCCGTGACATGGCTGGTTTTCCTTTTGTAGTCCGTGATTGTCTGTAGACTCTGCCACATACGTCTGGTGTCTGAGCCGTTGAATTGCGACTCCACTTTGTCTCTATACTGACATGTTGCTTGTTTGTCACCTTCCCATGTTTAATTGCGATGGTTTGCGATCTCATTTTTGCGCAAATGCCGCCATCCAGCCACGGTTTCTGGTTAGGGTAGGTTTTAATACTCACAGTGGGTACGACATCTCCTATGCACTTCCTGATAAACTCACAGAATCAACGTATACGTCAATATTATTTTCTGAGGCTAACCGGAATATGTGTCAGTCCGCGCGATCAAAATATTCTTGAAGCATGGATTCTAATTGGTCAGACCAGCGTTGAATATATCTTAGCACGGGTACATCCTGTTTGAGTTTCTGCCTATAGGAAGGGAGGAGAAAAATTATTTGCCGAAAGGAGGGCCTTGTATGCATCGCGGAAGTTAGAGTAGCAGTGATCCAGTGTTTCTCCAGCGCGAGTACTACAGTCAATATACTGATAGAATTTAGGTAGCCTTGCTCTCAAATTTGCTTTGTTAACAAAATCCCCAGCTATAATGAATGCAGCCTCAGGATATATGGTTTCCAGTTTGCATAAAGTTCAGTGAAGTTCCTTGAGGGCCGACGTGGTATCGGTTTGAGGGGGGATATAAACTGCTGTGACAATAGCCGAGGAGAATTCTCGTGAGATAAAACAGTCGGCATTTGATTGTGAGGAATTCTAAGGTCAGGTGAACAAAAGGACTTGAGTTCCTGTATGTTGTTGCAATTACATCATAAGTCGTTAATCATGAAACATATACCCCCGCCGTTCTTCCCGATGGCGCGAAGTACAGAGAATCCAGGTGGCTGTACTGACGCCGACAGCATATCCTGAGAGAGCCATGTTTCCGTGAAACAGAGTATCTTACATTCCCTGATGTCTTTCTGGAAAGCAACTCTTCCCCTAATTTTGTCTACCTTGTTATCTAGAGACTGGACATTAGCGAGTAAAATACTCAGAAGCGGTGGGTGGTGTGCTCGCCTCCAAAGTCTGACCAGAAGGCCGCTCCGTCTGCCTCTCCTCCGGCTGCATTGTTTTGGGTCAGCCTCTAGAATCAGTTCAAATGCCCTGGGTGGTTTGGACAAAGGATCCGCTTTGGGAAAGTCGTATTCATGGTCATTGTGCTGGTAAGTTGACGCTGCTCTGATATCTAATAGTTCTTCCCAGCTGTATGTAAAAACACTTAAGATTTTCTGGGCTAACAATGTAAGAAATAAAACATAAAAAAACAAAATACTGCAAAGTATCCTAAGGACTAGAAGCGAGGGAGCCCTCTCTGTCGGCGCCATTTTCCAGATACAAATATGCAAAGAGAAATGACAGTCCATCATTGCTTTAAGACATGAAGGTCAGTCAGTGAGGAAAATTTCAAGAACTTTGGAAGTTTCTTCAAGTGTAGTCGCAAAAACCATCAAGTGCTATGCTGAAACTGGCTCTCATGAGGACCGCCACAGGAAAGGAAGACCCAGAGTTACCTCTGCTGCAGAGGATAAGTTCATTAGAGTTAACTGCACCTCAGAATGTAGCCCAAGTAACAGACATCAACATCAACTGTTCAGAGGAGACTGAATCAGGCATCATGGTCAAATTGCTGCAAAGAAACCACTACTAAAAGGACACCAATAATAAGAAGAGACTTGCTTGGGCCAAGAAACATGAGCAATGGACATTTGACCGGTGTAAATCTATCCTTTGGTCTGATGAGTCATGCCATGTCTTTTTGAGATGCAGAGTAGATGAACAGATGATCTCTGCATGAGTGGTTCCCATTGTGAAGCATGGAGGAGGTGGTGTGATGGTGCTTTGCTGGTGACACTATCGGTAATTTATTTAGAATTTAAGACTCACTTAGCCAGCATGGCTACCACAGCATTCTGCAGTGATATACCATCCCATCTGGTTTGTGCTTAGTGGGACTATAATTTGTTTTCAACAGGACAATGACCCAACACACCTGCAGGCTGTCTATTTGACCAAAAAGGAGAGTGATGAGTGCTGCATCAGATGACCTGGCCTCCACAATCACCTGCCCCCAACCCAATTGAGATGGTTTGGGATGAGTTGGACTGCAGAATGAAGGAAAAGCAGCCAACAAGTGCTCAGTATATGTGGGAAAGCATTCCAGGTGTAGCTGGTTGAGAGAATGCCAAGAGTGTGCAAAGTTGTCATCAACACAAAGGGTGGCGACATTGAGCAACATTGTCTAGGAAAAGGTAACAACTCAACAGCACACTGATGTTTCAGAACCGCGGACAGTGGCCGCTATCTGCATTTGTTATAAAAAATAATATTATTTTTATTAGCTTTGCACCATTGTTCTTACGTAATATAACCATATACAATTTCAGTAGCACATGTCTTAGAGCGATTGACTATGCCATCCCCACAGCCTCCACAATGGATTAGTCCACTCAGACAGGCGTGATTCAGACCGGTGTATGGTACACCATGAATTATCATTTTTTGCTACTGCTCGACTAAATAAATCTCAGTCGGCCAACACCCTATCGACCAAACAATCGACCAGTCGACTAAATGGGGTCAGCCCTAATTCAATGTCTGTTTTTTACTCATCTACCAATAGGTGCCGTTCTTTGGAAGGCATTGGAAATCCTCCCTGGTCTTTGTGGTTGAACCTGGGTTTGAAATTCACTGCTCGACTGAGGGACCTTACAGATAATTAATTGAATATGTGGGGTACGGAGATGAGGTAGTCATCATGTTAAACACTATTATTGCACAGAGTGAGTCCATACAACTTATGTGACTTGTGAAGCAAATTTGTACTCCTGAACTTATTTAGGCTTACCATAACAAAGGGGTTGAATACTTATTGACTCAAGACATTTCCGCCTTTCATTTCCTATTAATTTGTAAAAAATATACTTCCACTTTGACATTATGGGGTACTGTGTGTCGGCCAGTGACACAAAATCTCAATCAATTTTAAATACAGGCTGTAACAACAAAATGTGTAAAAAGTCAAATGGTGTGAATTATTTCTGAAGGCACTGTACATAATGTCTCTGACACAATAGGGGGAAGAAATCATAGAATTTCTATAGGATAAATAAATAAAACTATCCATAGTATGTGTGAACTGGTGGCCAATCTGATAAATTGTCCATCGATTGTATTAAACTTCCAATTGTATAAACCTTTACTTGTTAATAAAGAGGGGGAAAAAAGTCACCACTGTAGCGAGGGAACCAGGACCAGGTCAAAAGCACATTAGCATAATCACCATCGCCCTTCATGCTGTTCTACTGTCAAAAAGTGGGTCCCTACCGTTATCTGTACGACAAGTGTCTGTCTAGTGTCTAGACCCTTGAGGACAGCTTTCCTGAGCATTCACAGTTATTTATTCATATTATTCATTAAGTTATTCATGTGGGGTCCAAATGCTCAGGCAAAATGTCGGCTTTCTCCTTGACACTTGGTACGAACACTTAGTAAATCAAGACCTGCATGTCTATCGGCAAACAGAGCAAACTCTCCTTTGGCGTTACGGATGAGACTGACTCCCCACACACATAGGGCCAGGGTGAACTGCAACGCCACTAAAAAAAATATGTGATATCGGAGAGGATGTGATTGGTGGGGTGGGCTCTCATCCGGAGAGCCACATGTCCCTTGGAGCTGTCGGGGCTGATTGGGAGGTGGGAGGTGTTGTCTGCAACCTTCTTCACACCAACTCATCTGCTGGGGCACAAGTGCTGCTCCCAGGGGGGGGAGTGGAGAGGTTTCTCACCCCTTAATGGGAAAGGGCAGATAGGTGGAAGGGAGGGAAGAGGGCGACCCTTACCTCTATCCTCAGGATGGGGATGCTGGGGCTTCTTGTCGGCGCTCGGGACCTCGGGTTTTCGAGCTGAAAAGCGAAGCATGTTTCCGTTGTTTAGTAACGTCCTCCTCTCTTTACCGTGGATCATGAGTCTATGAGGACAGCCACTCGAACACAGAGCAAACTAAACAGATATTCTGCAGACAGGCAGGAGGATGTGGAGACAAGTGTTTCCTGTGCAGACTAAAGGGAGAGTACAGAAATCTTTGCAGTGCTTTTTGCAAGCGCCTGTAACTTCAGATGTGGGTGTGCTAGATATGTCAGTCTTAGCACCCCTCTCGGAAACAACAACCTCAGAAGAGAAAACATGATTTTTTTCCAATCAAGACAGATATCTAGGTGAATGCCGGTGCAATATAGAACAGCCAAGTACCTTCTTCAATTCGGAAAAGTAATTCAAATATAAATACATATGTGAGCAGTTAGAATGAATGGGACAAGTCATTAATCCTACACCTTGAGGGCATTAGGGAAGTCTCCCTGCCTCCAGAGATCTAGATCTATGGCATAGTTAAAACCTATTATACCAGAGGTCTTGTATCTCCTCTAACAGCCGCAGGGATGAAAGCCCTAGGAGTGTGCTCTGTGAGAGTACATTGTGCTATCAGACAGGAATCAAAGGATCCTAACTCCCTACATGCATCAAGCCTCTGTCGGCCTTGGCAGTTCGGCTTAGATCTGGACTGAGTGTACTACTTGGTAGTAAACGAAGTTGGGAAAGTCTTAGATGTTGGTTTCTTTGCCCTGAATCTTGAACTTGGGGTCGTAGCGCAACACTCTCAACTCAAGGCATTCTTAATAACGCACCAATTTAGGCATCCTCTCGGGAGATTTACAGCAATTGCCACTTATGAAAATCTTTGAGTGGCGTTTAAATCTATAAAGCATCCCCTAACCAAGCATTCAGAACTGGAGAGGATGACAATTATCTGGTGGAGTTTTCACCTTGTTGGCTGAGGGATTCGAGCAAGTGACCTTCGCTAGGCTACCTGCCGCCCATGATATTAGGTGACAGGACATGCTAATGGACACAGGCAGAGGTACACCTTTATATTTGTCTGCCCATATTGTTTGCTACTGTACTAGAGAAGACTCGCGTGGGGATGTTTTGAAGATAAGTCGCCCGCTGCCTGCCTCTCCGCTAACTGATAGTGATCTACTACCACACATGTTCATCTACAGGAGATTGATGATGGTCACATGTTCCTTATGAAACAGGCCTTACCTATGCTTTTTGATGGTGGCGGCGGCTTCTTGAGTCTCTGAAAAACACAAATTGGGTCAATACAGTAGCCCTCAGTTTAAACATCAGACTCCCAGCAAACACACCATGATGGCCAACAACTACAGAGAGAAAGAGCACTTTCTTGCCCCACTGAATTAGGTTCAACATTCAGGGAATATGTTAATAAGTACAGTACGTAGTAAGGTAACAAGTCAAGCATTTTTCCGAAAGAAAAGCAACCCCGAATACCTTGTGACAGGCCAACAAGGCTGGTGAAAAACAACCCAGAACTAATTTGAATTGGCCACACCTCAAGGGACGCAGAATTTGAATTACATTTGAATTGAAGGAAGAAGAAATTAATTCAAACCAATTCAACTAAGACATGAAACACGAGTCTCATTCTTTTGACTAATCACTTATCAAAAGGATATACCACTTATTAATGTAAAGAATACACATACCATTTCAAATATTAGTTTGATTAGAACTCAGATGTCAAACCAAAGGTATTTTTTATTTGTCATGAGATATTAGATTGTTCCATTCCATACTAGTGTTTGATCTATGTATTCTGTATCACGGCCTGGTATGGCAACCCCTACTATATGCACATCGCTACTTAAGTTACCTTGTACCCCTGCACATCGACTTGGTACTGGTACACCCTGTATATAGCCATGTTATTTTTTACTCGTTATTCATTATTTACTCCTGGTGTCAAATCACCCCCTTCCCTTTGTCCCTCCATTTGGACGTTCACACGCGCTTCCGCCATATGCACAGGTGTCCCAAAGCTGAGGGATTGAAAGGGTGAAGGGCCTAATTAATCCCTTCGATAACTTTGACCGAGTCGGTTACACTGCCGGCTTCAGAGCGAAGTGGTATCCCATAACACACTGCATCTTTTTTAAGCATCATTTTAAAATTTCACACAAAATAGAAGTCATCCCTAATTATGAGTCACCTGTATTTGTATGTGTCGGATTTCAAGGCTTGATACATGTAACATATGAAATACCTCCCAAATAATTATTTTAGCTGTTACTTGGGGGGGGTATATCTACAGGGGAATTTTCTCATTTTGAAGGTCATGCTTGTTTTATGATTTAAAAGTGGAACATGAATTGCATTATTCAAGTCATGAGTGTGTCCTGAAATTGATAGGTTTATTTGATCCCTTGCCACCCTTGAAGTCACCGTCTGAGTTCCATCAGCAACATGTGACAACGGAGCGCCCTCCAAGCGAGTTGGTAGGGGCGAGGGTGTGGTTTGTGAACACCGAAAAACAGTATGCCTAGGGTTAATTGTTTGTTCAAGGGGACACAATGTTTTCATGTTTTTTTAAGCGCGCAACTAAATTAAATTATTTTGGGGCAATTGCTCCGATGAATTTCACATTTAACAAAGAAGAAAGGCAGGGTCTGTTCAACAATTGTTTGTTGCTCCAGAGAATGACTGCCCTTTGCTGTAACCATTACAACAATGTTTGGATGATTTTGGTCTTCATCAGTTTCTTTAAATTGTTCCCAATTCATGATATTATTTCTGACAGAATATTTGTAATACATTTGACCATGCTTTGACTTTAGTCGACCTGATATCATTCCAATTTAAACGGTATATCAATAGCAACACAGGGCTTCCTTACTGTAAAGTCATGTGCCAGAGATTCCGATGTCACGGCAGCTGTTCCAGGGATCCAGCCTGAGCAATGCACTGGGCCGAATCACTGATATACAAATTATCTTGCTCCTTAGATAGAAAGATTAAGGAATCTGCACAGCGTCTTGCTCAGGCCCATCAGTGTGTCAGAGACTAGAGGGCTGAGGAAGAGTGATGCCAGGCATCTAATGCGGAGGCCAGAGCATGAGTCAGAAGAGAAGCACATGCTCCAAATGAACACAACACGCAATTATTACACTGATCTTAATCTTGCTCATCTTAAAATGTGCTTTAATGTTTGTCCTATGGAATTACATTAAGTCCTTAATAGATGATGCCAAGCAGTAAGACACTGCAGTAACACTGACAGCTTCTAGACAATAAGTGTGTGCTTTTTTATTCATAGCCTTTCCACAAGCCCAATGAGATCATTCTATTATAGTGTGATTACAACTTCCATGGCAACTTTCCATGTTAAGGCTATACCTGAGAATTATTTGCAGACAAACTGTGGTAGTCAAAAGGGAACTAGCAATCTTTATCAACAGCATCAGTGGGTCACCTATGAGTGGTGGATTAGGAGGTTTAAAACTCAGTCTTACAGGAGAAAGTAAACGTCATGCAGTGATAATAGGATGGATACTGCAACATTTCAGATTGATAATGCTCCTTGCCAGCACCACAAAAGATGCATACCGGGATATGCATGCTGTAACAATCCACACTGGGAGTTTATACCATGCTGGCAAAAACTATTTAGAAATAGAGAGAGAGATGGAGAGAAAGAAAACAAGACTGAAAACAGAGGAAGAGAGGGAGAGAGCGAAAGAGACTGGCCTGGTAACCTCTTAATGGAGATCTGTTTATGGCTGCCCTCTACTGAGCATCTAGCAGAGCTGAGAACATTCCCTTCCCATCCCTCCCTCTCATGAACATTTGACCAGCGTGTGTTTCTCAACTGTCACATGAGCCAGTGCTCATCACATTCCCTCTGCCTAGGCCAGGGCCTTAAACAAAGGGCAACATTGAGCTAATTTATGGAGTAAAAACTCTCCCAACGCTCTGGGCCAGAAGACTGTGCTCCACCACTGCTTCACCCATTGACCTACATTTTTTAAAACCTTTATCTAACTAGGCAAGTCAGTTAAGAACAAATTCTTATTTTCAATGATGGCCTAGGAACAGTGGGTTAACTGCCTTGTTCAGGGGCAGAACGACAGATTAGTAAGCTTGTCAGCTCGGGGGTTTGACATTGCAACGTTTCTAGTCCAACGCTCTAACCACTAGGCTACCCTGCCGCCCCAATGTGGGGGGGGGGGGCAGAGCAGTGTGTTCTCTCCACAGGGCCGTGACACGACACGACAGCCACTGTGTGGGCCGGTGAGGCAACAACGGGCAGGACTCTTAGTTCAAGTACCAGGAACTTTACTTATGATTAAAAAACATCTTCTCCGAAATTCAACATTAACAATGGACTATTTAGCTGGAGGATACTTTTTGACCAGAAGGAATTGATAGTGTACACTTCTCTTTGAACAGAACAGCTGTGAGCAATGATTCCTCTAAGCTGTGCGCGTGCTGGGGCGCAGCTTCCCCAGGACTGCCGCGCAGATGAAATACCAGCCCGCAAAGAGATGCACGAGATTGAACATCCCTCAACTTTGTAGTTTGCCCTGTTAGTTTACATAATCAACGCGTCCCTCTATTGTGGGAATTGTGATCAAATCAACATATTGTCCACCTTTCAATGCAACATACCGAAACAAATCTAACAAGACTGTCTGTGATTTTGATGTAGGCAGAGCGCATCGTCTGATGATTCTATTGACAGCACAACGCATGTAACCACGTGTGCACATTTATTCATATTCTTTGCTGGTTAATAGCCCAGTTACAGATCATTTCTGGTCTGCAATGGGGTGTGATTGCTTCCTACAACAGCACAAAAACGTGTACATTTCTAGCCATCCTTGAAAATCGAGTCAGATAGAGCTTTTTTATGTCTTAAAGGGGCAGTGTTGAATTTTGAGACATGCTTGAATAATAGGCAGAGGGTCTGATTCGCTATAATAATTGTATGGGGATAATAATACATTTTATTTTATAAAGTGTTTTTTGTCAAATCTCATTGAACGTAGGCTACATTGAACAACACACATAGGTTACTACTGTAGGCTGTATCATAGAAACGTTATAATATGCATTTTCTCCATTGTTTTTGATGATATGTCATTCTGGTAGCCCTATATCAGGAATGCAGGCAAAAAAAATACATATATATATATTTTCTGGGAACTCAGTTGTCTCAACTTCCTGTTGAGAGTTAGAATAGTAAAATATACAACGTGCAATTTCGACATTTGGTTGTGCATAATAATCTCTCTCAATTCATGTCAACTAAACATTTTTTTTGGTAAATTAGTCTAGCTATCTAAACTTGTAGTAATAATGGTTGAACTACCGACCGGGGGCCCCCAATGATTTTGTTAGGCCGTCTCACTCCGAAATCGTATTAAAAACTGCAAACATTTCTCCCCACCGTATGACAAAATTTGTAGAGTTGCAGGAAATTACCTGTAAAACTGAAGAAAAAAATGCTCCACTCCATGGCAAAATTATTAGAAATGCATGAAATTAGTTATAAAATTACTAAATCTTTTACATCATACTTGTTTTCTCTATGCCCCATGGCAAAATGTGTAGAGGACGGCCGCTAAAATGTTTTGCTTGCAAGGTGCGGGGGGCCTCTCAACAAAATGTAACTTAGGACCCCCAAAAGGCTAGGTCTCTGACTGCATGTATGGCTATGCAGAACTGCAAGCCACTGCGGCCCCTCGTGTTAAGTTCAGTTTTTCTGTGGCCCACACCCCTATCAACAAGCAGCATACCACCCTGCATCCCACTGCTGGCTTTCCTCTTGAATCCAAGCAGGGTTGTCTTGGTTGGTCCCTGGATAGGAGACCAGATGCTGCTGGAAGTGGTGTTGGAGGGCCAGTAGGAGGCACCATTTCCTCTGGTCTAAAAAAAATATACAAATGTCCCAGGGCAGTGATTGTGGACATTGCCCTGTATAGGGTGCCGTCTTTCGGATGGGATGTTATATGAGTGTCCCGACTCTCTGTGGTCACTAAAGATCCCATGGCATTTATCCTAAGAGTAGGGGTGTTAACCCCGGTGTCCTGGCTAAATTCCCAATCTGGCCTTCATACCACCACGGTCACCTAATCATCCCCAGCTTACAATTGGCTCATTCATCCCCCTCCTCTCCCCTGTAAGTATTCCCCAGGTCGTTGCTGTAAATGAGAATGTGTTCTCAGTCAACTTACTTGGTTAAATCAAATAAAAAGTTAGACAAAATTTGCTCAGTGCCACATTTTTTTTGAAGGAACATTTGCTGTGAGGGGTCTTAGCTAAAGACAAGATTAAAACTGTGAGAGCTCAGTAACTACAGTTGAAGTCGGAAGTTTATAATACACTTAAGTTGGAGTCATTAAAACTAGTTTTTCAACCACTCAACAAATTTCTTGTTGACAAACTATAGTTTTGGCAAGTCGGTTAGGACATTTACTTTGTGCATGACAAGTAATTTTTCCAACAATTGTTTACAGACAGATTTTTTCACTTATAATTCACTGTATCACAATTCCAGTGGGTCAGAAGTTTACATTAAGTTGACAGTGCCTTTGAACAGCTTGGACAATTCCAGAAAATGATGTCATGGCTTTAGAAGTTCTGATAGGCTACTTGACATCATTTGAGTCAATTGGAGGTGTACCTGTGGATGTATTTCAAGGCCTACCTTCAAACGCAGTGCCTCTTTGCTTGACATCATGGGGAAATCAAAAGAAATCCGCCAAGACCTCAGAAAAAAATGGTAGACCCCCAAAGTCTGGTTCATCCTTGGGAGCAATTTCCAAACGCCTGAAGGTACCACGTTCATCTGTACAAACAATAGTACGCAAGTATAAACACCATGGGACCACACAGCCGTCATACCGCTCGGGAAGGAGACGCGATCTGTCTCCTAGAGATGAACGTACTTTGGTGTGAAAAGTGCAAATCAATTCCAGAACAGCAGCAAAGGACCTTGTGAAGATGCTGGAGGAAACAGCTACAAAAGTATCGATATCCACAGTAAAACGAGTCCTATTTCGACATAACCTGAAAGGCCGCTCAGCAAGGAAGAAGCCACTGCTCCAAAATCGCCATAAAAAAGGCCAGACTACGGTTTGCAACTGCACATGGGGACAAAGATTGTATCTTTTGGAGAAATGTCCTCTGGTCTGATGAAACAAAAATAGAACTGTTTGGCCATAATGACCATCATTATGTTTGGAGGAAAAAGGGGAAGCTTACAAGCCGAAGAACACCATCCCATCTGTGAAGCACGGGGGTGGTAGCATCATGTTGTGGGGGTGCTTTGCTGCAGGAGGGACTGGTGCACTTCACAAAAGAGATGGCATCATGAGGGAGTAAAATTATGTGGATATATTGAAGCAACATCTCAAGACATCAGTCAGGAAGAAGCTTGGTCGCAAATGGGTCTTCCAAATGGACAATGACCCCAAGCATACTTCCAAATAATGGTTTAAGGACAACAAAGTCAAGGTTTTAGAGTGGCCATCACAAAGCCCTGACCTCAATCGTATAGAAAATTTGTGGGCAGAACTGAAAAAGTGTGTGTGAGCAAAGAGGCCTACAAACCTGACTCAGTTACACCAGCTCTATCGGGAGGAATAGGCCAAAATTCACCCAACTTCATGTGGGAAGCTTGTGGAAGGCTACCTGAAACGTTTGACCCAAGTTAAAAAAATGTAAAGGCAATGCTATCAAATGCTAATTGAGTGTATGTAAACTTCTGACCCACTGGGAATGTGATGAAATAAATAAAAGTTCTCTACTATTATTCTGACATTTCACATTATTTAAATAAAGTGGTGATCTCAACTGACCTACGACAGAATTTTTACTAGGATTAAATGTCAGGAATTGTGAAAAACTTAGTTTAAATGTATTTGGCTAAGGTGTATGTAAACTTCAGACTTCAACTGTATTGTGTATGAATATTTAGAGAAAGCATAAGTTTCAGTATAAAGTGATTGATGACTTAGAGCCCCCTGACAAAGACCACACATTATGGTGGATCCAATATCAGGATATTATTCCCAGGATACCACTCTCATCATAACTGTGCTTTATATGGAAGAGGCCCATATGAATTCTGTGAACATACACCATATACTCTAACACAAGCATGTGGACAGCCCAGCGTACCTCTTCTGCTTCCTGCTTGGGAGACAGTTTGACTGATCCTCTTGATGTGGGAGCTGGCTGCAACATGAAGACAGTTTTTAATTTAAAAAATACCTAAACATGTATGATCATGATGAAGACAGTTTTTATAACTAAACATGTATGATCATAAGTCAAATGACTGACTTCGCACACAGGCTACTAGGGGACAAAAAGGCAACTAGGGAACACATATGGGTTCTGGCGTTCACTACCACTTTTATCTTACCTCTTTGTCTTCATCTGACATAACAGCCACAAAGTTGTCAGGAAAGACACCCTCTTTACCTCCGATCTCCCCTCTCCACCACCCCGGCTCCCCAGTGTCCTGAAACATAACAAGAACTTTATTGGTGAAGCACTTTTCAAACATTACGATGAAAAGGCTAAGACACAAGCACAGAACATCATAACACAGACAGTTGGGAGACGGGAGTCTGAGAAACATTCTAAAATGTCTGCATCAGGCCATTTTGTAATCAAAATAAATTCTCCCATCTCCTCTGAATAAACAATGATTATTTTCATTCAATATAAATCAGCCTCACTTCATGTTAGATGCAGCGTTCACATATGCAGTCTCCGCGAACGAAGAAACATTGCCTTTAGATTTCAAATCAAGTTGAATGCAGCCCTTGAACATCAATCTGCTTAATGGACACTAGATGGTGCTTAAACATCTTGATTTACCCACAGCGAAACACGATCTTTCATAATGTGTCTGCCTTAAATAACAAACCATGATTCGAGAGACACATCATCTCTTAATGGTAACTCAGCCTCTCCAGACGGACTAGCACTATGTCTTGACCGTGTTCCCAGCATTAATGCTTTTCTTCAGGGTGTGAAATTCAAGTCCCCAGTCTCTGGCCAACATCAAGGGAAGCCAACTGCCGTAGATCACCTACTTGCTATGACGACGGCTTCCTCTCATCCTACTGCTTCCAAAACATAGCAGGGTGCTCGTTGGTGATCAGCGTTGTTTTTAGAGGGCTTTTTGAAATGGAGAGGTACTATCTGAACTGGTCCAATAAGAGGATAACTCGTTTTCTTTTTCTAAATGTCATCGTGCCGACAAACTACCCAGGTCTACCTAAATCCCAATACAAAGCATTAGGACTAAATACTCAAATCTGTCCCTGGGGTCCTGGTCCAGTCCTTGCTCACAACATTCACCTAGGTCACTAGGGAAGAATAGATAGGCAGGGTTGGAGAGTGTGCAGTAAGATGGATGACTATACCTGAGATTAACACACTGAGGGGACCACGGTCTGTGAAGGACCATGTTGACCAGGACCAAATAGATAATGCCTGGTGTTAAAATGTGGCACCATTTGCCAGGCTTATAGTGTAGACACATGGCTGGAAATATAGATCCTCTATCTAGTTACCTCTCTCCCTTACGAGAGGGACAGTCATGTAGTCTGTTTGAAAACTTTTTTGACTAGCAAATGGAGACTGTTGAAGTAGTAGCAGTAGTAGTAGCTTTAAGCTCCTCCACTGAGTATAGGCTAGGGCCACGGGCTTGTTGCTGGTCAGTGTGGCTTTTACTTACCTTACTCAATATTTGTATTACGTCGCCATCTTTCAGTGTCAGCTCGTCTTCGTTTGTGGACTCAAAAGCAAAGGTGGCCTTGCAGTATTCTTTTACTGAGGAAGGAGGAACAACACTCTGCATTTCTCAAGAAGTCATTGACAAACAAACCACACACACAGAATATATGAACACATGTTAAGTAATGGAAGTGATATGTTTTTTCCTAGTGATACCATTCCCATTGGCTAATACTAATCCTGAAATTGACTTTAAAAGTTGAACACTTAGCTAGGTAGCAACTGTGTGATTGTAGTTACACATTCCCTCACAATATAAACCTACCCTCAATGTAAGAACAAATCACAATAAAACACTATACATGTTGTGTTATCATGATTAAGTGTAATGTCTGAGAACGCAACACTATATTACATTTTGAATAGAACAGTCACTTCTAATCATAAACACTGGGACATTTACCCTCTCTCTTACCTTTTGCTTTGCTGTCCCCCTCTGCTTTCTGTGAATCTGTCGTGTTGGAATGGGCGGGCTTTGCGGCAGATGGTAATGATGGGATTGGCTAAAATGAAGCAAACCACAGATGGATTTACTGACATGATTGGATGCACAACACAATGCCCAGATGGTCTCCACCAGATCCCTGACCGGAATGAACACAGAGCCATCAGCGGACTCACTGATTGGTCAACAGACAGTGTGTCAGTCAGCGTGCAGGTCAGTGTTTGTGAAGAGATGCCAGTCTACTACAGACTATGTCACATGGGTTAAGAGTTACGCTAAAACATATACTAACATCAGAAAGCTTGGGATGGGAAAGAGTCGACATGGAACAGCCTTTGTTAGTTGCGGCGCGAGCAGACAGACAAGTGGTAGAGCCAGGCAGGCCTACGGTAGTCTGTTGTGTCTTGGATGAAAGGAATTGAGAGCAACAAGCTGTTGAGTCACGAGGAGAGAGAGATGCATCTACTGATGGAGTGTGTGTGAACGACAGCGTAATGGAATATGCCATCTTGTAAGCTGTGGGACGAAGACTGAACCAACGCTGCCATGACAAAGGAGGGGGGGGAGAAGGAGGGAAGAGAGAAGAGTTTCAGAGGGGGTTAAATGGATGCTGTAATCGACAGTGTGCTATTAGCAGGGCTATTAATGCAAATAAAAAAATCTAACATTAATTTGGATGTGCAGCTGCAGTTTGTCTGTAAACACACCGAAATATCTCCCTCAGAAACACATCTTACCCAGAAACGCACTGAAATACTATACATGAGCAAAAGTATGTGGACACAACTCTTTGAACATCTCATTAAAAAATCATTAAAATATGGAGTTGGTCTCTCCTTTGCTGCCATAAACAGCCTCCACTATTCTGGGAAGGCTTTCCTCTGCGGGGACTTGCTTCCATTTCAGCCACAAGAGCATTAGTGAGGTTGGGTACTGATGTTGGGCGATTAGGCCTGGCTTGCAGTCGGCGTTCCAATTAATCTCAAATGTGTTCGATGGAGTTGAGGTCAGGGCTCTGTGCAGGCCAGTCAAGTTCTTCCACGCCAATCTCAACAAACCTTTTCCATATGGAGCTCGCTTTGCACACAGGGGCATTGTCATGCAGAAACAGAAAAGGGCCTTCCCAAACTGTTTCCACAAAGAAGGAAGCACAGAAGCGTCTACAATGTTATTGTATGCTGAAGCATTAATATTTCCTTTCACTGGAACTAAGGGCCCAGACTAGCCCAAACCATGAAAAACAGCCCCAGGCCATTATTCCTCATCCACCAAACTTTACACTTGGCACTATGCATTGGGGCAGGTAGTGTTGTCCTGACATGTGTGGCTGCTCGGCCATGGAAACCCATTTCATGTAGCTCCCGACGAACAGTTATTGTGCTGACGTTGCTTCCAGAGGCAGTTTGGAACTCGGTAGTGAGTGTTGGAACCGAGGACAGAAGATTTTTACGCGCTACGTGCTTCAGCACTTGGGGGTCCCATTCTGTGAGTTTATGTGGCCTACCACTTCGCAGATGAGCCATTGTTGCTCCTAGATGTTTCCACTCCACAATAACAGCACATACAGTTGACCGGGGCAGCTCTAGCAGGGCAGAAATTTGACTAACTGACTTGTCGGAAAGGTGGCATCTTATGACGGTGCCACTTGAAAGTCAGAGCTCTTCAGTAAGGTCATTCTACTGCCAATGTTTATCTATGGAGATTGCATGGCTGTGTGCTTGATTTTATACACCTGTCAGCAATGTGTGTGGCTGAAATAGCCGAATCCACTAATTTGAAGGGGTGTCCACATACTTTTGTATATATAGTCTATCTCCCTTAGAAACACACAGAAATATCTCATTCTGAAACGCACTGAAATTTCTTCCACAGAAACACTGAAATACCTACCATAGAGACACACTGAAACATCTACCTCAGATATGACGCCAGGAAACTAGGTCAGTCAGAGGGAGCAGGGAAACTGCCTGCCTGCCACCCAAACAATTAGCGAACAAAACAAAGCTGAAGAGAGGGAAAGGTTGACAAAGTAAGTCAACCCACACTACATTGCACCACCTCTCCCAGGACTGAAACACTCAGGGGATTCCAAAAGGCCAGCGACACCTATGAATACTCCTTCACGCAACACTAAACAATACTGATTGTGTAACGGTGGCTGAACTCCGAATGTTAGCTAATGTAAAACAAGTTCAGAAACCAATATTATCCCATGTAAAGTTATTTCGTACACCAGCACTGGTGTCAATGCAATCCATTTCTGACTTTTGTGATATGACTCTCAGTATCAACATGCTAACCATAAACAGTGGTGTAAAGTACTTAAGTAAAAATACTTTGAAGAACTACCTAAGTAGTTATTTTTGGTATATGTACTTCAATATTTTTTATTTATTTTTAACTTTTACTTCATTACATTTCTAAAGAAAATCTACTTTTAACTCCATACACATCCATTTTCCCTGACACCCAAAAGTACTTGTTACATTTTGAATGCTTAGCAAGAAAGTAAAATGGTCCAATTCACGCACTTATCAAGAGAACATCCCTGGTCTGCCCTACTGTCTGATCTGGCAGATTGACTAAACACAAATGCTTTGTTTGTAAATTATGAGTGGAGTGAGCCCCTGGCTATCCGTAAATTTAAAAAATAAAAATTGTGCCGTCTGGTTTGTTTAATATAAGGAATTTATAATGATTTATACTTTATCAATTTTATTGACTTTGATACTTAACTATATTTAAAACCAAATACCTTTACTCAAGTAGTATTTTACTGGGTGACTTCCACTTTTACTTGAGTAATTTTCTATTAAGGCATCTTTACTTTTACTCAAGTATGACAATTGGGTACTTTTCCCCCCCAATGATCATAAACATTCCTTACTAGTTTTACACTGTTATGTAACATATGACAGTTGGAAACTTTTTGGACATTTAAAAAGCATGCCCATCTTCCTCTCAATTGTGAATTAGTTCTCAGGGGGCTTTGGCCTATTTTAAGGGGAAGTATTTAATCCTTATCGGGACCTGTTGAGGTCCATGACACCCTGTAAGTAAGTGAGTTCTCAGACAGGCATCTCTCAGTCCTGGCTCAGCTCACTTACTTTGTCTTTCTTCTCTTCTCCCTCTGAGCTGGGTAGGCGGACCTTCAGCTTGACTGAACCTTCCCTGAAGATGTCCCCGAAGCCCACCCCCCGGATCTTCTTGGGCTGGGCGATCACTCCGTTGCCTGGAGAGAGGTGGATGGGGGGGGTGGGGGTGGGGAGAAGCAGAGCTTCTTTACCGCTAACGTCTGTGGGAAGGACACAATGTCAAATGTGAATGGAACAAAACAAAAACACGTGCATGTGTATAGGCGCATGAGAAGAACACACACGCAAACAAAGACAGGCACTATAGCCTCTTACCTAGACACAATAATACAAACAGAACCCTGGAGATCCAGCAAAAAAAACCTCAATCCTTTAGCAGCTCTAACTTGTTATGACATGCTCTGAATGAACATGAGTGACGCTCCGTTAGCTCCCTTATTACCAGTTTCATCTGTTACGTCGTTCATTTCTTCATCTTCGTTCGTCTCAATCTCTTTGACAAAGTTGGAGGGGAACAGTCCTGATTTTCCATTCATGGTTCCACTCCACCAGCCTTCCTCTACCTGGAACAACCAATCAGAACCCTCTGAATACCTGATGTACACATCTAATCACCTTAGAATAATATACCATATACATCACCAAGTTCCAACATTAGCCTATAGCCTAAGGTTAGTGCTGAGCGATTAGTGCTTTTTTTAGGTCGGTTTGGTTATAAAAAAATAACAATTTTTTTTAATTTGTTTTGATTCTGTTTTTAAACATTCAATTCATTATGTATTATGTGTATTATGAGGGTTAAATGCTGTAACACAGAATACAACAATGAAGAAAAGTCACATGATGGTAGTGACTGCCCATTACTGTTATTACGTATTAACCATCGTTTATTCACATGACTTATATTTCAGTTGTTGTGTATATTACATTTGTTTTATTTGATTACTTGTTTTATTTCATTCCAAGTCACCCATCTCTACAGAGCTGCTGGCTATGCTGTCTGTCAAAATCCCCTTTTTAGTAGTTCAAAGTAAATAAGGTATACTTTTATCACTGCTGAATGCCAACTATCAATCACTTAGATCATGTATTTTCAGGTAGAGATACCTCACGAAGCAACTGCTCTCTATCCCCTCAGTGTTTTGCCCCACACAGACTGGGCAAGTAGGTGTGCAATAGTTCATGGTGATTGTAGTTAATTACCACGTTTTCTACGCTAAACTATGCAGAATATTGGCCTGTTGGAAACTACAACTCCCTACAGTTTTGGCTTGATGTTTGTTTATATATTATTTCACCTTTATTTAACCAGGTAGGCAAGTTGAGAGTCTCATTTACAATTGCGACCTGGCCAAGATAAAGCAAAGCAGTTCGACACATACAACGACAGAGTTACACATGGAGTAAAACAAACATACAGTCAATAATACAGTAGAAACAAGTGTATATATGATGTGAGCAAATGAAGTGAGATAAGGGAGGTAAAGGGGAAAAAAAGGCCATGGTGGCAAAGTAAATACAATATAGCAAGTAAAACACTGGAATAGTAGATTTGCAGTGGAAGAATGTGCAAAGTAGAGATAGAAATAATGGGGTGCAAAGGAGCAAAATAAATAAATAAATAAAATAAATACAGTAGGGAAAGAGGTAGTTGTTTGGGCTAAATTATAGGTGGGCTATGTACAGGTGCAGTAATCTGTGAGCTGCTCTGATGTAATTTATGTCTAGAGAAAACTGTGCATTGAGCGGACTAAAAAACTAAATGGAATTAAAATAATTGAACAGATCAATTAGTTGTCCAAAAAGCGGAACACAACAAAAATATTGTTAATCGCTCAGCTCTACCCAAAGAACTATTAGCTGTGAGTTAGGATTTGCATCCAATGTAAATATGGTCATGTGTAAACACCATTAGGCTGTAAGTTGGTTACAGAAAGAGCATGGCAATTTCTCTTTCATTCTCCCATGCAATACTAACCTCTACAACTTCAACTCTAAACAGAAAAATGTGTCCAACACATTTAATAAAGCACAGGTAAAGTAACCCAATGCAGGAAAGTCATTACGAGCAGCATATGTAAATGTGTAACGAAGCACTAGCCTCACCTCCTCATCGATGTCGATGGTATCCCCAATCTTCAGCTCGAGCTCATCCTCGTTCTGGGGCATGTAATCAAACAGCGCCTTGCACTGCCGCTTCTTAGACACTGCAACAACAACAACAACAGACAGGAGCCTGAGAAGGCTGGGAACACCAGTTACACCAGTCCATTCGCTGCTCAATGGGTCGGCTAATGGCGTCAACATCCTGGAAGCGTGTGCACGTTTATGATGTGTTTACACACCCTGGTGTGCATGAGGGCAGTGTGGGAAGGGTGTCTGGATCCAGGAAGTGGAGGAGGAGAACACTCCTCTCCTGATAGGAGCACTATGGGACTTTTCAGCAAGTTGCTCCTGTGGCAGGACACGCCCCTCTGAACAAGCACAGCTGCACACAGGGGCTGTTGAGTCCCAATAATATCTCCTTTCTTCTGAAGGGTACACTCATTCACTTCTTCCCACAAATCTAAAAGCATTGGATTGGAGGAGGCATGGGCTAGTGGCAGTTTCCTGCAGAGACAAACGTGATTATCAGAAGTTCGTCATCTCCACTTTAATGCTGCATTTCAATAGGGACTTGACCTTCATCTAACCCTGCTGCTGTTGACACATCAAGTCAATCAAGTTCTATTCACCAATGTCACACAAGAGAATGTGTGTATGCTATACAAAGGCTCAATGTGGAAGAAAAGCCTCCATGACTAGCAGACAGACATGCAAATACAGCAGCAGGGAATATAGGCTATATCCAGAATGCACCTACAATCCTTTTAATACATTTGACACAATTCAGAGGACAGACATCTGATTTCCTTCCTCCCACAGTGTTGGGAAACATGAATTGAAAGCAGTTTATTCTGAGAGTTACATGTGTTGGTTCCCTCTGTGTGCAGCAGGCTGTAGCCTATGGTAGATTAAGTCCACAGAAATGAATGGAAGACCCTGCGCATTCTTCCTAGTGTTTCAGTTAGTGCTTCGTTGGAGACAACATGTGATTATAAATATGAAAGCACAGCCAACACACACACGCACGCACAACTTACTCTTCTTGAGTCCACGGGGCTGTGAGTGTGGCTGGAAGCCCCCAGCTGGGATGCCGTAGGTGCTCATCCTCTGGACCAGGTTGGCCACATTCCCTGCACTCTTCTCTCTCCGCTGGGGCAGCTCCTCCTCGGCCTCCTCCTTTGTCACGTTCACCTCCTTGGGCTCATTTACCTCCTGCCACCACACACACACACACAGCAGAGAGGACAATGATTCATTTCAGCTATATTACAAGAGGAACAGCTGCACATTTTTGTGGAACAGTTCCATTTCAATAACGTTTCTGTTTCTCAAAATCATTGTCACGTGGCTAATCATAAAAATCTGAATTAAAGTGATCTGAAAGTTAAAATTCAACTAAAGTGAGAGCACCGGCCTCTGTCAAGTGGACACATTGATACACCGAGAAAGACATTAGGGCATGGAACTCAGCCTATAGACCAATGCAGCAGTAGGCCAATAAATTCCATTGTCAACTAAGTAAAAATACAAAGATGACAAAAACATGAAAATTCAGGGTTCTTTCTACTCAGCCTGTCTGCCTGCAATTCTGTCTAGACTCGAGTTTCTCGCTTTATCAATTCCCCATTACGTCCGTTTACTTTCTGGTGAAATGGGGAATTGATCAAAACAAACAAACAAACAAACAAAGGGCAAACAATTCACACAATGAAACAATGACTGCGCAAGAATTGGCGGGAGACAGCTGAACCATTCTGGAGAGAGACTCGCCTATATCTTAGCCACACACCCCTCCCTTTCCTGTCTAAAATGTTAATTATATGCAAGACACATTATCTTCATACATACAGTGCATTTGTCAAGTATTCAGACCCCTTGACTTTTTCCACATTTTGTTACATTACAGCCGTATTCTAAAATGGATTAAATACAACAACAACAAAAAAATCCTCAATCTACACACAACACATGCTTTTGCTCTATAATTATGGAGTATCCAGAAATGTCAGCAAATTTATAAAAAACAAATCGAAATACCTTAGTCTCATAAGCATTTGCTAAGAGACTTGCTAAGAGACTTGAAATTAAGCTCAGGCGCACCCTGTTTCCATTGGTCATCCAAGAGATGTTTCTACAACATGGTTGGAGTCCACCTGTGGAAAATGTAATTAATTGGACATGATTTGGAAAAGGCACACACCTGTCTATATAAGATCCCACAGTTGACCGTGTATGTCAGAGCAAAAACCAGGCCATGAGGTTGAAAGAATTGTCCGTAGAGCTCCGAGACAGGATTGTGTTGAGGCACAGATCTGGGGAAGGTTACCAAAACATTTCTACAGCATTGAAGGTCCCCAAGTACACGGAAGGCAGTCTCCACCATTCTTAAATGGAAGAAGAGTTGGCCATCTGGCCAAACTGAGCAATCGGGGGAGAAGGGCCTTGGTCAGGGAGGTGACCAAGGCCCTCTGTGGAGATGGGAGAACCTTGCAGAAGGACAAGCATCTCTGCAGCACTCCACCAATCAGGCCTTTATGGTAGAGTGGCCAGACGGAACCCACTAGTCAGTAAAAGCACATGACAGCCCACTTGGTGTTTGCCAAAAGGCACCTAAAGGCCTCAGACCATGAGAAACAAGATTCTCTGGTCTTTGGCCTGAATGCCAAGCGTCACATCTGGAGGAAACTGGCACCATTCCTATGGTGAAGCATGGTGGTGGCTTACAAGCTTGTGATTTGAAACAATCCACAGCAAAACATTTTAAAGAAGCTAATGATCTATGATTCCTCTGTGGCTAAGTCATGCTTTCTGGTGAAGTATTACTAATGATTTAATTTGTTTCTGTACAGACAGGAGTAATTATATAAATTTGGCAAATGTATTTCAATTTACTTCCCGAGCCTATTGGACCTATGAAAGACTTCCTCATGTGCCGTTTCTCTCCTGGTCTTTTCATATCAACTTTCTTTCATTGTCCATAAGCCAAAAAGGCACAATCCTAGTAGTTGCATCTAAGTTTCTAACAGAGATTTTAATCTCTGTCACATGTGGAACAACTCATCAGGTGCGTGGTTTAGAATAGTGTTTTCCCGTGAATGTTTGAAAATGATGTTTTATTGGCTGCTTCATTACAGGAGTTGCATGTACTGTTAAGAAGAATAACCATAATCTAAATGTGATTTCTGTCATTCTGAGCACCGTAGGTGGATGCCCTGATGGATTATGCACCCAATGCATATGGATCCGGTAAATTTCTCAAAATGGACAGTAAACTAAAATCTCCCCGGGTCACGTTGTCCGGCGCAACACTTTCCTAGCAGAAAACCTGCGCCACACCGGCAGTCATGGGTCATGACAATAGTCAAATCTCCTATGTGCTCTGTACATGGCGCTGATGTGTTGTAAGTACCCAACTCGCTAATGACAGTCAGGTCACTAGTGGCCTGGTATTGTCCCCCTAATCACTCTGATGTCAATGCACATGCACATCTAAAATCACATCAAACACTTGTCAAAAGTGTATCATGCTTTTAAAAAGCCACCGTTATGCTACATTGTGATCGAACAATTTGAAGACAGACATTTAACAAAAGATTGCAACTGAGTGGAAAACATGTTTTTTGTGGATCTGGTTTCAAAGCCAAACAACGAAATTGACAGCGCTTTCTAAGGTGATGATTAAAACAAAGCATTTAAGATGTCACTTGTAGAACCCCCATACATATATTAGAGCTTATGCATAGGCCTATACGAGCCCAAGCAACAACAAATAAAAGAATATTGTCCCATTATACAATACATAGCCTAATAGACTACTACTAGTACATTACGCACAACAGATGTATTATTTAATTTAAGATTCAAGATGTCTTTGGTACATAATTGGTCTAGCCTATAGGCTGCATCAAAATTAAACAAACTCTAGTTATAGCCCTGGAGTGTGGACTGTATCATTATCGATAGTGCAGGGTGGCTTACAGAGTATGGTTAGCCTACAATTACAGTGAATTTGTATTTGATTTTGAATAGTCTAGTAACAAGGCATTTGTTATATTCTCCATAATGAACAGGTTGACATTACCTTTAGCTACAGAATGATGGTTGCCATTTTTTTTTTAAAGAATATGACGAAAATGTAATGATCGCCACAACCCTGAACACAAAACCTACAATCATGAACTGATACAGCCAATATATCTGATGCCTTCATATTGAACTTGTAAAGTAACTTTCACAGGCCAAACCATGTGTAGGCTCTCACTTCATCTAACCCTAACATTTAAGTTTATGTTAGCAGATTAAACTCAGTTGCTGGGCAGGGACTCCGTTGAGCGGCAACTAGCGTGGTCGGACTGGAGCTCCGACTTCACATAAAATTATGTTTTAATCAAAAACTACTGATTATCCAAATCAGTAGTTTTGGATAAAAACATTATTTTAAAATAAAAATGTATGAGTCACATGAAACAAATACTACAGGTGAAGACTTCCCCATTAAATGCTTACTTTACAAGCCCATTCCCAACAATGCACAATTAAAAAGTAACTTATGTTACATCGGCGCTCCAGTCCACCCACACTAGTTGTTACGCAACTCCATCGTAAATGGTTGAGTTTAGTAAATCGTTAAGTCATATTACTGACGACTACTGTTCTACTTGCAAGGTTGTAAACAACTACTCTTGGAGTTCAAGAGGCACAAAGTCCAACCATGTCAAGATTTGAATAGTGTGTCGTGGGGGGAAGCAGCCAAAGGCTAGGTTCATGTAGGCTAAGGTTCCCCTTTAACTGCCCAGATGGAATCAACCATTTTGTAGTTCCCGCCCTCAGAAATGCTATGATTCACCGAGCTGAGCAGCAGGAAGTACACAGGGTCATTCCTCCTCAGAGCACTTTAACAGACTCCTCATAAACATACAACAACTGGACTCCTCATACACAAACACACTATCGATCGACTGTACTAAAAGTTTGCTGACACAGGTCTCTCACCTTGTGTGCTTTAATGTTTCCACAGCATTAACCGCTATAATAACTGATACAATATAGTACATGCTCTGAGTGAATGTTTGTGTGTATGCTTTACTACTCCGTGGACCTGTCTGCTCATGTTGAGACCTGCTTCCTTTCCTCTCCATCTCAGACCATTGAGCAGGGCTAGGACAGCAGCCAGTCAGAGCCCGCTCCACTCACTCTGCCAGAAACTCCCAGGAACGCTGTAAGAAATCACTATGGAATCGCTCCCAGTCTCTAGTGGCGTCCACCTCACTGAACAAATGAGAGCTATGGCAACCTGCTTTTGAAACTTGCTTTGCAAAGTCTTCACATGCTGAATTTACACCAAATGATCATATTACAGACGACTACTGTTCCACTTGCAAGGTTGTAAAGAACAACTACTATTGGAGTTCAAGAGGCAAAGTCCAACCATGTCAAGATTTGAAGCTGCAAATGACCAAATAAACTCAACAAAAATATAAAACTCAACATACAACAACTAAGATTTTACTGAGTTACAGTTCCTATAAGGAAATCAGTCAAATTAAATAAATAAATTAATCTATGGATTTCACATGACTGGGCAGGGGTGCAGCCATGGGTGGGCCTCCCACTGGGGAGCCAGGCCCAGCCAATCAGAATGGGTTTTTCCCCCACAAAATGGCTTTATTACAGACAGAAATACTCCAAGGTGCACCTGCGTAATGATCATGCTGTTTAATCAGCTTCTTCATATACCACACCTGTCAGGTGGATGGATTATATTGGCAAATGAGAAATGCTCACTAACAGGGATGTAAACAAATTTGCATAAATAATTTGAGAGAAATAAATTGTGCGTATGGAACATTTCTGAGATTGTATTTCAGCTCATGAAACATGGCACCAACACTTTACATGTTGCGTTTATATTTTTGTTCAGTGTAGATGATTGTTAAGTTGTGAGTGTCAATGAAAAGCAGAGAGACCCAGCCAGGCATATCAGAATTTTAAAAAATATAATCACAGAAAAACTGTTCAAAAGGCAAATGGCTATTGCACCAGCAGAGAACATCCCAAATCCCCGCTGAGTGTGCATATTCACCGTCTTGATCATTGGGTCTGTGCCACTTTTCTTTGTTTTTGGACGATAATTTCCTCCTCCAGGTTAGATGGACGTCATATGTGACTCCTTTCAGAAAACTAGGCGTATGTTGCGTGTCACTACTTCACAGGAGCACCACTTGAACATAAACTTAAAAATCTAAACATTTTGGGGGGAAGAAATGTCTTCTGGAACATTGTGAACTTTCATGTGCCTTAATAACAAACTTGTATGTGCAACAATAGCATCCATGAAAGAGAGGGAGAAGCGTCCATTGATATATGCGGGTAAGATAGTCTAGCAAGCTACATTTTCAGATATTACACATTTCTAATTTTGTCAGAAAGTCATCTTCATTTCAAGTTAGCTAGCTAGCTAACGTTAGGTGTATGATCTGTATAGTAATATTATTCAAATCTCAGAGCCATTTGTATTGCTAGTTATAGCCTAATGTTAACTAGCTAACATTGAGCCTGGTTGGTGAGCTACCTTCATGCAGGGTAGTAATGTTATGAGTTGGAATTATGGTTCATTGTTTAGCTAGCTAGCTAGCTACATGTCTAAACAAAAGACTCCACTATGCAAGTAACTATTTCAATAGAATGTTTATGATGTCACTGAGAACTGTCGATAGACGTAGCTTGTAAATTCGCTTTGGCTATCTACTCCGATTTCAGAGCACTCATCTGAGCACAAAATGTACGAACGCTCAACACCTGTTGAATATGTCCGGTGTCAGGAAACAATGGCAAAAAATATTAATTAAAAATAGTTGCCAGCAGCAAAGTTGCAGTCACCAACACTCTGGATAACATAAAAACAGCCTAACCAGCTCTGCTAGAGCGAGTAAAATGGTCAGAGTGAGCTGTTCTCTCATTTGTGTCTGGAATTCACTAGCAAGCTAGCCAACGTTAGCCAGTCAGTCTGGGTGCTTGACTGCCGTTAGGCCAGGACGCTCGGATCAACCCTACCTTTCAGCCAGAGCGTCTAGTGTGAGCTCTGAACGCTCCGAGAGAGAAACGCTCTGACTTTACAAAACGGCCAATCTGACAACACTACGAATGCCCAGAGCACACTCTGGCACCCCAGATTAAATTTACGAACACACCTGTAGTATAAGCCGGCTTTTAGTCTTCAAATCTTTGGTTGTTTAGTACATAGCCTCACATGTGAATCTTGAAAGAGATGGGTGGGGCTAAAACTTAAAATGGTGTGAAAGATGCTGAATGGGTGTAGACAAAGAAGAGCTCTCCAGTAGGTACACAATCTTCATGGGTCATTTTCTCAAAAGTAAGGTTACAAGTTGATCAACTTTCAAAGCAGAATTACTTTCCCATTGTTCCTCAACTGTAGTGTATGATATACAATTTTCTATTTCCGAGTCTCCACTTCTATCCAACGTAATAAAAATAAAAAATAAACACAATTTCAAAATTTGCTACATAAGGCCAAATCGAGTCGGTTGGTCACATATTGTATTTGTGTCTCCCCTTTTGTAAGCCAATTATATGTTGTTGTTTTTTAAAATGTAACCTTTATTTAACTAGGCAAGTCAGTTAAGAACAAATTCTTAGTTACAATGATGGCCTACCCTGGCCAAACCTGGACGACACTGGGCCAATTGTGCGTCACCCTATGGGACTCCCAATCACGGCCAGATGTGATACAGCCTGGATTCGTACCAGGGACTGTAGTGACGCCTCTTCAACTGAGATGCAGTGCCTTCGACCCCTGCTCCAGTCAAAAGTCCAACATTGTTTTTATTTATCTGGGTGTCCCGTACCAGTAAGAAATTAAACCTACTTTCACCCCTGCTGATCCCCGCTCCATCCGCTTCCTGGTTCACACATGCTGACTGGGTATTTTCACAGCAGAGGAAGAGGAGACAGACAGGAATGCTGTGTGTGTCCTGCTGACTGGCTGCTTCTCTCACACTGGACAGCAAGTCTCTTCTCTACCTTATGGGCGGCAGGTAGCCTAGCGGTTAAAGCGCTGGGCCAGTATCCGAATTGCCGGTTGGAATACCCGAGTTGACAAGATGAAAAATGTACCGATGTGCCCTTGAGCAAGGCACTTAACGCTAATTTGCTTCAGGGGTGCCGTACTACTATATCTGACCCTGTAAAACAACACATTTCACTTTTTTTTACTCATGTAACAGGACAGAGACCAGCGTTCCGACCAGTGTCCTGACTCCTGAACTATAAAACTATTTTAAGATTAATTCAATCCATAAAATAAAGACCATCAAGTCAAGAGTGACGGCAAGGAGGTGAGAGTCCTCGGGAGGAGCCAGACTGCTGAGATTGGGGGGAGAGAAGGAGAGACATCCTCCTCTGGATGACTCTCGGCTCTATCCCAAGAGAGAACCAGCCATTCTCAGAAACAACAACACTTTCTAAGAGTAACGCTGACTTGTACAACTCACTGTGGTGAAGCTGAACAAACAGCAAATGTATCAGACACAAAAAAATACCTAACTTTTCTTGCATAATTGGCTGCTATTTCCAACAATCTCATATGGAGAAAAGGAGTTTCTTTCCTTTTCTCCCTCCTCTCCTTGGAGAGCCAAACAAACAGATTTAAGCCTCTGAGGTGTCAGAAGTGCAAACTGTGACAGCACCGCCAACACCCAAAACATCAAGACCTCCGCTGGCAAATATCAGTTGTTGATTATAATACACACCTCAAAGAACCCTGTCATGTTGACGTTTAGTAAAGACGAGTAAATCCCTTACCGACTCCTCCAACTCAGACATGATTTCCTGGGAAGAACTTTTAGTCTCAGACAGTCATAGAAGCACTTCTAGAGGAAGAAAACTAGTCTTAGTGTCCGGGAGCAAAGTTCAGTTCAGTACAGCGAGATATCCCTCCTCAAAGCTGCCAGACTTCCTATCTCACTACTCTGGATTACAGCCAGGAGGGAGGGACGAGGGAAGAGCAGCCGCTCTCTGTGACTTCATCACAACATTCTACTACTAGCGTGACTTAGAATTTGCAATGAGTACCATGACAACTCCATTTCATATTAGAAAGAGAAGTGTACGCATGTCTTCAACGGAAACACCAGATTTCATTGTGCACTAGGGTTTACAAGTCCCAAGTGTGCAACCAGTACTCTGTAGTTGGTAAAGCATGGAGCTTGCAACGCCAAGATAGCAGGTTCAATTCCCAGGACCACCCGTATGTCACTTTGGATAAAATAAGTGCCTGCTAAATGGCATATATTATAATACTGTTAGTGTACCTGTCAACCCGGAAGTTGTTTTGGTCAGTGTCTCAATATTGTTTAAAATGGGGAGAGGCTCTAAATCACCTTGACGAAGTTGTCAGGGAAGAGTCCTCTCTTCCCGTTGAGGTCTCCCTCCATCCATCCCTCCTCCTCGATCCTGCAGACATTCCTGATCACGTCTCCCAGCCTCAGGGTCAGCTCATCTTCATGGAGGGCATCATACTCATACTCAACCACAACCTCTACTGGTGAGAAGGAGGTAGGGCGGGAGGGAGAGAGGGCAGGAGATATTGAGGGAGAGAGAGGGAGTGGGGGGAGAGAGAGGGAGTTATCAATATAACAAAACAGAGATCGCTGGACACATTGTGATGACATGTAGAGGTATGACAGTCCTGAAGCCTGCAAATGTGCATACAGACACTTCACTCAATGACATTGATCATACCTGCATGCTTGTTAAAATGTATTTTATTTTAACAAGGCAACTCAGTTAAGAACAAATTCTTATTTACAATGACGGCCTACCCCAGCCAAACCCTAACGACCTTGGGCCAATTGTGCGCCAACCTATGGGACTCCCAATCACGGCCGGTTGTGATACAGCCTGGAATCGAACCAGGTTCTGTAGTGACACCTCTAGCACTGAGATGCACTGCTTTAGACCGCTGCGCCACTCGAGAGCCCGGACATGTTGCATTTGAAGAATGTTTTTGCATTTGAGCCTACAAGTGTGTGAATTGAAAGAAAATGCATTCTTTGAGAAAACAGGGATGGATCAAAAAACAAAGCCTACCTACTATGATATGAAGTCTCTAAATTGGGTGATTCTCGTGAAACTAGTTTTAACCATGGCAGTAACAAAGAGTTTGAAAATCGTGGTGCATGATTAAATTCTGTCATTTTATAATATTCGAAAAACCTAATTTATCTGATTAAAACTAAATATGTTGCTGTAGTTTGTCCATAAATTCTAAAAACTGTTTACTAGTTGAAGTTTAAAATAAACCGTCATATTTATTGCGTAAAAACTGTCTCTGGACGTTTCTCATTACCGTAACACTTTTTGAAGTTGCTGTAAAATCTCCAATAATTTGGTTTAATTCACCCATGATGCATAATCTAGAGGAGAAGTCCTTACATGAGCATACTTTTATTTTATTATTTCACTTATATGCTTTCAGAATGAGGATCTCAAACACCCCATTTACAACGCTTGATCTATTCATTACCGGAATTACTAAAAAACTCATATTGGAAAAAACTCTGAGAACCATTACATGGGCTTTAGTGATGTGTTCAATTGTTTTTTTGTATTTAAACCTTTATTCTACTAGGCAAGTCAGTTATTTTCAATGGGGGCCTAGGAACAGTGGGTTAACTGCCATGTTCAGGGGCAGAACCTTGTTAGCTCTGGGATTCGATCTTGCAACCTTTCGGTTACTAGTCCAACGCTCTAACCACTAGGCTACGCTACCACCCCACTGACCATCTCCCATTACTTGCAGATTGAGGTAAGGGCCTCATTACCGAAACACAAATTTCTCATTATCGCCTCATGTTTAGGTCAGTTTTGGTAATTAGAACCCTCATTTTGATAATGATAATAAGCCAATTCTAATGTATAGTCAATGGGTGTGCTGTGCTGGTAACGTTAATTATTTACTAGGACCACTGCTTACACCTATTGTACAGATTTTTTGTAAAACAGTTATTTGATTAAGTATGAGTCAAAAAATGTGTATATAAACAATGTAATTTACTTAAAGCCACAATCTGGAGTTTGTGTTCAGCAAAGAGTAACCCCACCACTTAAAGAAGTACAGTAAATCCCCCATTTTGACATGTGTACCTGTTTTACAATAGAACTTTATTAATCCCCAAGGGGAAATTTACTCAGGGATGGAAAGGGTGCTTCAGACAGGATAAACACACACAGACTGACAGTATACTTTTTAAAAATAAATACAACATTTAAGGCAACAGTTTTAAGTGCATGGTGCAATTTATGAAACTAAACAACCATGGTTGCTACAGTTCTTACTAAACTATGTCTAGAATAATCCCTAGGTCTTCGTTAATGGTCCTCTTAACGAGGAAGATGGTCTCATATTTTGTGCCCGAGGCTCTGTGCCCATTGGTGGGGCACTTGAGACAGGCAGCGTCAAAGGGGGAGCAGTTGGAACTGCGTGTCGAGGACATGCTGTCCCCCAGGATGTCATGGGCCTTCCTCCTGGCCTGCTTCTCAAAGAATGAGGCCAGACTTCTGAGAGGCACCCTGGTGATCTTAGAGCATATCACAATGGCTTGGAGGTGGTGCCTTGTTAAATAAAAAGGTTTTAAAAAATAATTTTACAAAAATAATTTAAAATGACATCTGTTTTGCTCAACCTTCAGGGAGTTATCAAAGATGGCAGCAATATATTTATACTTGTCCACCTCCTCACCCTGGATGATCACCGGGTCCATCCTGGCTTCCTCCTGATGCTGACAACCATTTCCTTCATCTTGGAAACATTCAACTCCAGCAGCGCAGTCACACCTGTCAATGAAGTCCTGATGGTCTGAGAGGACTGTGTCATTGGCAAACTTCACAAGATGGAGGTTGGTATGGCCACTCTGACAGGCATTGGTGTAGAGAATAAAAAAGGTGACCGTACACACCGTGGTGAACCAGCGCAAGCGAGTAGCGTGTCTTACCATTGGCATAGACTCTCTGTGGCCGTGATCATGATTGAACTGTGAGACAACTGTGAGACAAGGTCTGGCAAGGATGGCAGACTGCATGATGTTAAATGCTGATGAGAAGTCCACAAATAAGAGCCTGACAGAGGCCCTTCTGCCCTCCAGATGTCTGTGGATGGTGTCCATCAAGAACAGCTTGGCGTCGTCCTTTAAGTGCGGTATGCAAACTGGAGGGGATCCAGAAGAGCACATGCCACAAACGTGATATGGGCCTTGACTAGCTGCTGCAGGGCCTTCATCACAAGAAAGGTCAGTGCAAAAGGCTGTTGTTGAGAGAGCGAGGCTAGTCTTTCTTGGGAACGGGGACAATGGTGGATGTTTACCATTAGCACTTACTTTTACTGTGGTTTGATATGTCAAGATAGTTTTTGGTCCATGCAATTGAGGAGCCTCCACAGGCACGCAGAGACCAAATCGAGCTACGTACCACATTGCCATGTGCTTCCAAAATGTTGTACCAATGTGGAGGCCTCAGTATAGCTCCGCATTGACATAACTGGATGGTGGTAGGTGGTCCTGTATAAACACAAACTCAGTTCCTTGACAACATCCTTCACAAGAGCTCTCCTCTGTTACGTGAAATGAAAGAGGTATGAATGCCCTGACTTCTGCAGAGGCGGTATTACAGTAAATTCTGTACGGCCACTGCAGACATTCGATTGACCACGCAGATCCTTTAATCCATTGCCGAGGCGAGTGTGGCTAAGATGCAGAATGCACGTTTCTCTGCCGAAGGCAGTCTCAACCTGCAAATCTGTGCACATCATTGTTTCATAACTTCATTGTGTGAATTGTTTGCGTTTGATTGCTAGTGTCTAACAATTCCCCATTACATACAGTGCATTCAGAGAGTATTCAGACACCTTGACTTTTTCCAAATTAAACATTAAAGCCTTATTCTAAAATGGATTAAACAGTTTTTTCCCTCATCAATCTACACATAATACCCCATAATGACAAAGCAAAAACAGGTTTTTAGAAATGTTTGCAAAAAAAATTAAAAATATCACACTTACATAAGTATTCAGACCCTTTGTTCAGTACTTTTTTGAAGCACCTTTGGCAGCGATTACAGACTTGAGTCTTCTTGGGGATGACGCTTCAAGCTTGGAACACCCGTATTCCCCCATTCTTTTCTGCAGATCCTCTCAAGCTCTGTCAGGTTGGACGGGGAGCATCGCTGCACCGCTATTTCCAGGGCTTTCCAGAGATTTCCAGGGCTTTCCAGAGATGTTCGATCGGGTTTAAGTCCAGGCTCTGGCTGGGCCACTCAAAGACATTCAGAGACTTGTCCCGAAGCCACTCTTGCATTGTCTTGGCTGTGTACTTAAGATCATTGTCCTGTTGGAAGGTGAACCTTCGCCCCCAGTCGGAGGTCCTGAGTGCTCTGGAGTAGGTTTTCATCAAGGATCTCTGTACTTTGCTCCGTTCAGCTTTCCCTCAATCCTGACTGGTCTCCCAGTCCCTGCCGCTGAAAAACATCACTACAGCATGATGCTGCCGCCACCACCACCATACTTCACCATAGGGATGGTGCCAGGTTTCCTCCAGATGTGACAATTGGCATTCAAATAGTTCAATCTTGGTTTCATCAGACCAAAGAATCTTGTTTCTCATGGTCAGTATTTTAGGTGCCTTTTGGCAAACTCCAAGTGGGCTGTCATGTGCCTTTTACTAAGGAAGGTGTGGCTTCCGTCTGGCCACTCTACCATAATTGCCTGATTGGTGGAGTGCTGCAGAGATAGTTGTCCTTTCTCATCTCATTCTCATCTCCACAGAGGAACTCTGGAGCTGTTAGGGTGACCATCGGGTTCTTCTCCCCCAATTGCTCGGTTTGGCCGGGCGGCCAGCTCTAGGGAGTCTTAGCGGTTCCAAAATTCTTCCATTTAAGAATGATGGAGGCCACTGTGTTTTTGAGAACCTTCAATACGGCAGAAATGTTTTGGTACCCTTCCCCAGATCTGTGTCTTGACACAATCCTGTCTCAGCCTTCTACGGACAATTCTTTTGACCTCATGGCTTGGTTTTTGCTCTGACATGCACTGCCAACTGTAGAACCTTATATAGACAGGTGTGTGCCTTTCCAAATCATGTCCAATCAATAGAATATACCACAGGTGGACTCCAATCAAGATGTAGAAACATCTGAAGGATGATCAATGGAAACAGGATGCACCCGAGCTCAATTTAGAGTTTCATAGCAAAGGGTCTGAATACTTATGTAAATAAGGCATTTTTAAAAAAAATTTAAATGGGGTATTGTGTGTAGATTGATGAGGAAATGTTTCAATTTAATCCATTTTAGAATACGGCTGTAACGTAACAAAATGTGGAAAAAGGGAAGGGGTCTGAATACACCGTTTAAATCACTTAATAATTCAAACAAAAATGATATTGGTAAAATCACTATAACTAATTGGTAGGTCTACTATTACTTCTGTGAACTTTCATTATCCTCCCTCATAAGGGAGAGAAATGTGAAAATATCTCAGAAGGTACAGTATCTGGGTTTTGAGTAACGCAATTACAAGGCAATATTTGTTAAACCTACAGAAGGTACACAATTTATTCAAAATTAACATTAGTTGACATTGTCTTAACGTCAACGTTATTGTATTTACGATACATTAAGACTTTCTGGTAGATATTTTAAGAGCCCTTGTCCATCTGTTTAACAGAAATCAAATCCTTTACTTATGCCAGATTTCTTTAGATGAAAATGGTTGAAAAATGAATCTTTGCTTTCATTTGCCCAAAATATAGACTCTTAGCTTTCATTTGACACCCAATTTGATATGCTCCTATGAACTTCACGTTTGGGCTCATGGGTCCTTTTACATGGAAATGTCCTAGCTAAATGCCACAGCCTCATCTGACTCATGGCGGCTCATCATCCAGTTGATAAATCATTTTATGTACAGCCATGCTTTCGGCCGTTCCTCTCATTATTTATGTCTATAATGATGGCCACTTCAGCAGATATCCCCATAAGGTTATTGGTAATTGCAGTACCATCGGAGTCAGAGCCTTTCCTGTGCCCCATTGGTTCCTGTGCTTTGATTAGGTCCAGGCTTGGATCAGTGGACTAGACATATGATGGCGCCGGAGAGGATGGCTGCCGTTTTATTGGCTCTTAACCAACCGTGCTATTTTGTTTGTAACTTATTTTGTACATAATGTTTCTGCTACTGTCTCTTATGCCAGAAAAGACCTTCTGGGTATCAGAACAGCGATTAATCACCACGAATTGGACAAATAATTTTTCTTTAATGAGTTGGACGGGAAGGATATACTCCAAACACCCGAAAAGTCCTTCATCCCCGTCATTCACAGGAGAAAGAAACAGATTTCACGGAAGGAGATCATGGTGCCTTGTGAGGATCAGGCGATGAGTGGCTAATCTGCCTCTGCCATCCGTACTGTTAGCCAACGTTCAATCGCTGGAAAATAAATGGGACAAACTAAAAGCATGTATATCCTACCAACGGGACATTGAAATCTTGTGTTTCACCGAGGCGTGGCTGAACGACGATGTTAATAACATAGAGCTGGCGGGTAATACACTCCATTGGCAGGATAGAACAGCAGCCTCCGGTAAGACACGGGGTGGCGGGCAAAGTATATATGTAAACAACAGCTGGTGCACAATACCTAAGTAAGGTTTTGCTCGCCTGAGGTTGAGTATCTCATGATAAGCTGTAGACCACACTATCTACCTAGAGAGATATGTATTTTTCGTAGCTGTTTTACATACCATCACAGACCATTGCTGGCACTAAGACTGCACTCAATGAGCTGTATATCACCATAAGCAAACAGAAAAATGCTTATCCAGAGGCAGTGCTCCTAGTGGCCGGGAACGTTAATGCAGGGAAACTTAAATCAGTTTTACCTAATTTCTATCAGCATGTTAAATGTGCAACCGGGGGGAACTCTAGACCACCTTTACTCCACATACAGAGACGCATACAAAGCTCTCCCTCATCCTCCATTTGGCAAATCTGACCATAATTCTATCCTCCTGAGTCCTGCTTACAAGCAAACATTAAAGTGGTAAGATGAAGCAGATGCTAAATTACAGGATTGTTTTTCTAGCTCAGACTGGAATATGATCCGGGATTCTTCCGATGGCATTCAGGAATACACTGCATTGATGACGTCGTCCCCACAGTGACTGTACATACGTACTAGAGGTCGACTACTATGGCCGATTAAATAGGGATGATTTCAAGTTTTCATAACAATCGGAAATCTGAGCAAGGAACTTAAACATTAGCTTTTTTACATGGCACATATTACTTTCTTCTCCAACACTTTGTTTTTGCATTATTTAAACCAAATTGAACATGGTTTCATTATTTATTTGAGGCTAAATTGATTTTATTGATGTTTTATATTAAAAGTTAAAATAAGTGTTACAACAATACTGAATTAATTGTCATTATTACAAAGAAGAAAAGAAAAAAAAAATTGTCCGATTAACCAGTATCGGCTTTTTTGGGCCTCCAATACTGTGTACTGAGCTGACCAACTGGCAAGAGTCTTCACCAACATTTTCAACCTCTCCCTGTCTGTAATAGCAACATGTTTCAAGCAGACCACCATAGTCCATGTGCCCAAGAACACTAAGGTAACCAGCCTAAATGACAACCGACCTGTAGCACTCATGTCTGTAGCCATGAAGTGCTTTGAAAGGCTGGTCATGGCTCAAAACCATTATCCCAGAAACCCTAGACCCTCTCCAATTTTCAAACCGCACCAACAGGTGATGCAATCTCTATTGCACTCCACACCTAGACAAAAGCCACACCGGTGAGAAGGCTATTCATCGACTACAGATCAGCGTTCAACACCGTAGTGCCCTCAAAGCTCATCACTAAGCTAAGGAACCTGGGACTAAACACCTCCCTCTGCAACTGGATCCTAGACTTCCTGACGGGCCATCCCCAGGTGGTAAGGGTAGGTAACAACACATCCGCCACACTGATCATCAACACGGGGGCCCCTCAGGGGTGCGTGCTTAGTCCCCTCCTGTACTTCCTATTCAATCATGAATTCATGGCCAGGCACGACTTCAACAACATCATTAAGTTTGCCGATGACGACAGTGGCAGGCCTGAACACCGACAACGATGAGACAGCCTATAGGGAGGAGGTCAGAGACCTAACCGTTTGGTGCAAGGACAAAAACTTCTCCCTCAACGTGATCAAGACAAAGGAGATGATTTTGGACCTGCAAGGAGGAATGGGCAAAAATTTCAGTCTCTCGATGTGCAAAACTGATAGAGACATACCCCAAGCGACTTACAGCTGTAATCACAGCAAAAGGTGGCGCTACAAAGTATTAACTTCAGGGGGCTGAATAATTTTGCACGCCCAATTTTTCAGTTTTTGATTTGTTAAAAAAGTTTGAAATATCCAATAAATGTCGTTCCACTTCATGATTGTGTCCCACTTGTTGTTGATTATTCACAAAAAAAATACAGATTTATATCTTTATGTTTGAAGCCTGAAATGTGGCAAAAGGTCGCAAAGTTCAAGGGGGCCGAATACTTTCGCAAGGAACTGTACATATAGTCTCACTATTGATATTTTACTGCTGCTCTTTAATTATTTGTTAATTTTTTCTCTTACTATTTTGTAAGTATTTTCTTAAAACTTCATTGTTGGACTTGTAAGTAAGCATTTCACTGTAAGGTCTACCTGTTGTATGTGACAAATACGATTTGATTTTGATGCAATTAGGCTACTCTGGGAATGTACTGTACTGAAGCACCCCCATCTCGTCTGTCTCAACAACATGAGCTGCTCTCACTACTATTGTGTCTTGGCATCCTAGTATAGTATTGACTGGTGTGTGACCTCTCCCTGTATGTATTAGTCTACAGTGTTTCCTCGTCTTGGACGTGGTAGTAGTGCTATTAAATTAACCCACTGACCCATTTAATCAGTGGACCCACTTTGTTCCAGAAGCACTCAGGGAACAGCTAGTCCTGACCTCTCTCCCACTGTGAGCATATGTTTTGAATCCAGCCATGTGTGTGTGTGTGTGTGTGTGTGTGTGTGTGCGCGTGTGTGTTAATCTGTACACCAATGATAGGACAATACTTTTGAGCTGGTTGAAATAGGCTATTTACTTTAGTTTGTAACGTAGGCCTATCCTAAGTCATGACGCTCCACTCCTGGCCCGTTTTTCAGTCCAGGCAGGTGACTCTCAAATCTCATAAAACCGAACTGGAAGGAAGTTTCACCCACTGGTCAACATGGCGCATTAATGGGAGTATTCAGAAAGCCCCCAGTCTACTTCACAAAAATAGAAGTGTCCTATAAAATCTGAATTGCGAATAATCCTGACGGAATCACGGAATCTAGACATTGAAACGGAATTCCCCAAAAAAATGCATTTAACATAGAAGGAAATCCACTAATTGTATTGAATTTATTATTAAATGCATTAATTTGCTCAAGTTAAAGCTGCAATATGTAACTTCTTGGGTGACCCGACCAATTTGAAAGTAAGTCTAAGAAGTGGTAGATGTGTTCTATGTGCACTATTTCCTATAAAAAAGAAAGCCTAGCTGCTGCACTAACCACCTGTGTGCTGTAATGTGTTTAGGAAGGCATTTCCTCCTAAGGAAAAACTAAGAGGGCTTTCTTTGTCTACTTTCCAGCAGCGCCGGTACTTCAAGGGCAAACATTACTCTGGCAGAATAAGAACAAGTCAACCCAGGACAATCTAAGACAAAAAGAGGACGATTTAGCTTTAGACCCCTTTTTAATAGGCCGCCAAGGCCACCTTTGGCAAAGGACCCTTGGAGGCAAAACACGGTGGTATGAAAGCATCCTTTGTCCCCGATCTCCATCCACCACTTATCTCTGCTTCACCACAACATAATTTATGGAGGCCCCCAACGGGAGGGACGAGCTCCTAATTTCTGTCCGTGTAACAGGATGAGATACTGTCTGACTTTGGCCAGTGGTAAACGAGGCTCTGCAGACAGACTGCTGGTCTGGTCAGGACCCTGCCTCATGCCCTGCTGCGCCTTCTCAATGTAGGCTACACCATCAACACTAACACTGATTAGTGTAAGCAGAAGTGGCCTTATCTGTGGTGCCTGGGTAAATAATGGGCGCTGGGGGAATTGATGGCTGCTGGCCAGTGGGATGGATTATTAAGGCGCGAGAGCTCGCTATCAGCTAAGTGGCAGAATGTCCTTACCAAGCCTAAGTGAGGATGAGGATCTGAGTGTCTGGATGGAAGCCTGAGGAAAAAAGGCTGAGGGATCTTGCTAGCAGTCGTTCCCACATACAGGTCCCAGTCCAGCTTGGCGTTTCAAGTCATAATGGTTGAGGGTTCGGATCCGGGTAGGGAAAGCTGATCATGGATCTGTGATTAGCGGTATTTTCTCCCTCGGAGCAAGCCCAGGCTGCTAGGCCAACATTGATGATGTCAGAGGAGCAGAGCCACTGAGCAATTTTTTGCCGTGTGTGCATCATTGACTGCTTTGATGTGTGTCATGCTTGTGTGCCGTCATGGTGTTTCTTTGTTCTCCTGTATGTCTGTGTTGTATAGTGGTCCCATTTGTGTGGGCTAAGTTATGTTTACACCAGGCAGCGTAGCACCGCTCCTCCAGGTCGATTAACACGCTGGCTGCTCATTGGGCTACAAACTATTCTATAGTCCTATATTTATAGAAGTGAATTGCCCTCCTCATCAACATCATGGCCTGGATAATGAGAGGGCAGGACACAAGCAGCAGAACAGACTGCACAGTCCAGCAGTGGCTGGGCTTACACATTAGCTAACATGGTAATGCTAACAACAGTGGACCAGATGACAGAATAGGGTCACAGGAGAGGATTTCACTCTGTATGGTGTAACAGCTCTTGTTTTATGACGGAGGACGGAGAGAGTGTAGTCCCATTGATCCAGACATGGCCTCTGTGAGGAAGTGATAGTAGGCTGGTATGAGATCAGTCAGTCTTATACAATTCCATTTGTAAGATTTAATCACTGCTTATTGTAGAATTTTAGTCATATTTAAAAAAATCTTTCAATAGGCTCTCATCTAAGATTTTTACAGGCTTGTTAGTCTGTAACAATCGGTCTGTCGGGCTAGCCTATTGCCTTTGTTTCCACAACGAGACTGGCTGGTACACTGTACTGCACTATACTACTGGCTGCCTTATCTCCCACATCGCTATGTAAATAACCACGGTCAACAGAGATTGCGTGTGTGTGTGTGCAAACAACCAATCAAATGGCTTTCAGGCGCATGAATGACTGAGTCACTAGATATAGCATATTACAAGGGCGCTGTAGACAACATGACACAGCCCCGATATTCAAGTCAGTCAACTAGCAAATGACTGTCTTTTCTTTCCCCAAGGCGTGTTTGTGTGCTGTGGTCGGCTAACGATGACTGGATATCGGAAGAAAGTCAAGTGGCAGACAGTGATTTTGTTTAAAGGAGAATCATTTTGAAACTGTGGTCAATGTATTCAATGAACCACATAGTGGTCTTCTATAGACTAGATTCATTAGCCAGTAAATAGCAGATACCTGAAAAGGTTGGTTCTCACGAAACTGGCACTTGACAAAAAAACATGACAAAAAAAAGAAACATTTTCTTATTGCATCACTAATATTAGGATCTGTAGTTAGTTAAAGCTGTACTGAGTTCTTTTTAGATTCAGTAACCCAATACACACTGTCATTTGTTAATCCCAAATGACTTGCATAATACTAAACTCACTGATCTTAATGCAACTGACAAAAATACCTGCTATTTCAGCATAAGAACTGTAATTAAGTGTATTTTCAAAATTCGAAAGTGGAGATTTAAAAAAAATAATAATCATACATTATGCTTAAGCTCTTTACAGGTAATATTAGTTTATTAGGACATGGATATGTGTGGTTCTAAGGTATTTTAGATGCATTTCTAAATATAATGGAATCGTTTGGGAAAATGGCATAACATGATATGGGGATATAAAGTAGGGTTATCCCGACCAAAATCAATCATAAAATCATCCGAAAGTCATCCGTTCTTTCGACTAATCAATTTGTGGACATTTTAAAATGTGTATTTTTCCATATATAGACACACCCTATGTGTTTTAATAAAATCAGGTATATGCATTGAGCCTGTCTGACGCTTTAAGTCACTGTTTGATTACATAAAGGCAAAAACAACTCAATTTATATTACCATTCCTAACGATCTGCGTGCAGTTACATTTTCATACACATTTGTGTGACTGTTTAATTTAATTTATAATAACATCTTAGTGTCTCAAAATCATTGTCATGTGTTTAATCAAAATTCTATCCAAACCTAAAAAACAACTTATATTGCTAACTACACTACATGACCAAAGATGTGTGGACACCTGCTTGTCAAACATCTCATTCCAAAATCATGGGCATTAATATGGATTTGGTCCCCCTTTGCAGCTATAACAGCCTCCACTCTCCTGGGAAAGCGTTTCACTACATGTTGCAACATTGCTGAGGGGACTTGTTTAAATTCAGCCACAATTGCATTAGTGATGATGTTGGGCGATGAGATCTGGCTCGCAGTCAGCGTTCCAATTCATCCCAAAGGTGTTCAATGGGGTTGAGGTCAGGGCTATGTGCAGGCCAGTTCTTCCACACTGATCTTGGCAAACCATTTCTGTGTGGATCTCGATTTATGCACAGGGGCATTGTCATGCTGAAACAGGAAATGGCCTTCCCCAATCCATTGCCACAAAGTTGGAAGCACAGAATTATCTAGAATGCAAGTGTATGCTGTAGCGTTAGGTGGCCTAGTCCGAACCATGAAAAACAGCCCCAGACCATTATTCCTCCTCCGCCACACTTTACAGCTGACACTGTGCAGTCGGGCAGGTAACGTTTTCCTGGCATCTGCCAAATCCAGATTAGTCAAGTTTTAGTTTATTTCATTAGTCAAACCAAGAGTGTTAAAACTAGAGGTCGACCAATTAATCGGAATGGCCGATTAATTGGGGCCGATTTCAAGTTTCCATAAATCGGTATTCGGCATTTTTGGACACCAATTATGGCGCGATTATATTGCACTCCACGAGGAGACTGCGTGGAAGGCTGACTACCTGTTATGTGAGTGCAGCAAGGAGCCAAGGTAAGTTGCTAGCTAGCATTAAACTTATCTTATAAAAAAACAATCAATTTTAACATAATCACTTGTTAACTACACATGGTTGACGATATTACTAGTTTATCTAGCTTGTCCTGCGTTGCACATAATCGATGCGGTGCATGTTAATTTATCATCGAATCAGACTACTTCACCAAACGGGTGATGATTTAACAAGCGCATTCGCGAAAAAAGCACTGTCGTTGCACCAATGTGTAACTAACCATAAACATCAATGCCTTTCTTAAAATCAATACACAAGTATATATTTTTAAACCTGCATATTTAGTTAAAAAACCTGTTAAGCCTCCCCCTACTTTTTCGGAAATTCTGTTAAAAATCGCGCAACATTTTGGCGTCCTGCTACTCAGGCCAGGAATATATTATATGCATATGATTAGTATGTGTGGATAGAAAACACTCAGACGTTTCCAAAACTGTTTAAATCACGGCTGTGACTATAACAGAACGTCTGTTTCATCGAAAAGCGCAGGAAAATCTGATCACTGGAGATGGAAAAAAATATCCATGCGCCACTTCAACCCATTGTTAAAGGTGAACCGTATTAAATGAGGCCGAGCTTGCAGTACCTACAGCTTCCACAGGATGTATAGAGTCTCCTCATTTGATTCTGATTTGATTCTTGGTAGATCCGACCAAAGGGAACCGATTCCCTCCGACCACCAACCTGAGGCATTGTCTCTGTGTTTTTCCGGACATTTTTTCCACACGACCAACTATCGAATTTACATCGCCTCCTGATGATTTTTATAGCTTATTAGCGTGTAGTTATACCTAAAGTTGCATTAGAAAGGTATTTCGAAGTGTTTTGTGAAAGTTTATCGTCGAATTTTTAACTTTTAAAAAATGACGTTACGTTATGAAACGCTATTTTTTTCCGTTTATCACACAGTCTTCATAGATCGATATCTAGGCTATATATGGACCGATTTAATCCAAAAAAAACCCCAGTATTGATTATGGGACATCAAGGTGTGCCAAGAAAGAAGATGGTCAAAGGTAATTAATGTTTTATATTTTATTGTGCGGTTTGTGTAGTGCCGACTATGCTAATTCTTTTGTTTACATCCCCTACGGGTCTTTTGGGGTGTTGCATGCTATCAGATAATAGCTTCTCATGCTTTCGCCGAAAAGCATTTTAAAAATCTGACTCGGTGGCTAGATTCACAACGACTGTAGCTTTATTTCAATACCAAGCATGTGTATTTTAATGAACGTTTGCGTTTTAACTAATACTATTAGCGTGTAGCGTAGCGCATTTGCATTTCCAGAGCTCTAGGTGGGACGTCTGCGTCTCAAGTAGGCTCAAGAGGTTATTACCTGCTAACATTAATTTCTTTTAACTAGGGAAATTGTGTCACTTCTCTTGCGTTCTGTGCAAGCAGAGTCAGGAAATATGCAGCAGTTTGGGCTGCCTGGCTCGTTGCAAACTGTGTGAAGACCATTTCTTCCTAACAAAGACAGTAATTAATTTGCGGTATGGGCTTTTTTGGGTCCTCCAATAATCGGTATCAGCGTTGAAAAATCATAAATCGGTTGACCTCTAGTTAAAACAGTCTGGACAACCCTGTCTTCTCTCTCTATGCCCCTTTCTCTCTCCAGTTAATGTCACCTCTCCCAGTTCTTACTGACACCGACCATAGATGTATGTTTCACAAGTTTGGATAGGACAATACAGTGAGTAGAGCACAATAGAGTACAGTAGAATCCAATACAGTAGTACAGTACAATAGGGTAGAGTACAGTAAAGGAAAGTAGGGTATAGTACAGCAGAGTACAGTATAGATAGCCAATGTTCCTTTTTTCCAAAAATACTATTTTTGTAGGCGAAATAACTCCGTTTGTTCTTCACATTTGGCTGAGAAATCGCCCGGGAATTGCAGTCACGAAAACGCCGAAAAATATTCAAAATTAGCTCCATAATATCGACAGAAACATGGCAAACGTTGTTTATAATCAATCCTCAAGGTGTTTTTCAAATATCTATTCGATAATATATCCACCGGGACAATTGGTTTTTCAGTAGGACCGATTGGAATAATGACTACCTCTGTATTTTACGCGAGAATCATTTTGAGAACCATCATGTGACCACTTGCGCAATGTAGCCGCTTACGGGTATTCTTCAACATAAATGCGTAAAACTACGTCACAATGCTGTAGACACCTTGGGGAATACGGAGAAAAAGTAATCTGGTTGATAGCCCATTCACTGCTCAATAGGGACGCATTGGAACGCAGAGCTTTCAAAATTTGAGTCACTTCCGGATTGGATTTTTCTCAGGCTTTCGCCTGCAATATCAGTTCTGTTATACTCACAGATAATATTTTTACAGTTTTGGAAACTTTAGAGTGTTTTCTATCCTAAGCTGTCAATTATATGCATATTCTAGCATCTTGTCCTGACAAAATATCCCGTTTACTACCGGAACGTTATTTTTACAAAAATGAAAATACTGCCCCCTAGTCACAAAAGGTTAAAGAGAGTCCTTGTGAATAGCGTTATGGTTTGTTAAACTTTGAAATCAATGGTTTTTGTTTAGCATACATTTTAAAGTGAAAAAAAAAACTGAGTCAAATTGTAATTCTGTTAACATGTAAATGCCGTAGAGAAGCATAGTCTTGCTAGCCTGGCTAACCAACAGTGTTCAACAAGTCCGTCTTAAAACGGGAAGTTCACCCAAAAACACTTCTGGGCACTTTTTAACACTTGCCTTGTCATTTGTCAGTCCATTGCTTGAGTATTTAGATGTGGGTACAGTAGGCCTAATAAGCCGATTCTACCCCGCCTTTCCAAAGAAACCCAATGTAACATCAAAGTCCATCATAAATACCTCCCAAACACACTACTGACCTCCATTACCGCAATAGTCCTTGTAATGACTTTCTCAGCACAATTTTTAAGCTAACTTATTTCAGTATTGATTGTTATTTTCGTATCCAGGAAGTAGATTAATGCGTGGTGGTGACTTCCGGGGTGGGCATGGTTAAAGGATGTAAACAATACTTTTCTGTTCTCACTCCCTCACAGTATTTGCTGCCCTCGTCAAATTTATTAGAGTGAAGAATGTCAGATCGAGAACGAAGAGGAAATTGGAGACCTGCTTTATTTTCAGAATGATACTTTTGGGCCATATCGGTTTGAGCCGAAGTGTACTGAGGCTGAGTTGTTCCATGTGCAAGCTGACCCTTACAAAAAAAGATTTCAGTTCTTGAAACTGCAGTAACTGCAGTCGACAGTGGTATTTTGGATGCAGTAATTGCAGAATAGCTGCAGTTATATTGTACTCTAAACGAAGTTACACTGCAAAATTACTGCAGTAAAAAATACATTTTGTATGCAATACTTGCAGCATACCACAGCTATACTGCACTCTAACTGCAATCTTTTTCGTGAGGGGACCGAGAGAAAAGAGCTAGAGAGAGAGCGAAGCAAGCCAGTGTCTAGGAAACACAGGCTCTTCCCAGAACGCACAGTGACTGGTGGTACAGATGCGGGAGATGCATACCTCTACCAACAGACAGTGAACGTTTTGGCTTTCGAGAATGGGACCAGCTAATTCTGATAATGGAGGAGGTAGAACATCAGACTGACGATGCAGCAGAAGATCCGATTTTTGTCTCTCGTCAATCCTGGTGAGTTGGAGACTTTCTTCAGAATGCCCAGGATCAACTGGAAACGACATGTCACACCTGACAGTCCAAATTGGAAGCTCTCTGAAAAGAGTAAGTATTTTGGCTAATATTACACTCACCCAGCCTTTCTTTACTTCAGAGATTACTAACAGCTAGCCTAGCTAGGTACCATCTCTTTGTTTACTTGCTTTCGTTCTGATTTCCTTTCTTGAAAACTAATAGTAAAATGCTCCTTTTGTCCCACCTCCTGTAATTATCCATCTTAGAACCACAAAGAAGTGTATCTACTGGAAGACTTTTGAGCTAGCATAAAGTAAGTCTTTGTTTATTATACTTTCTACATTAAAAACACATGTATTTGGCAATTCAATCATTGTTTATGTAACAATAAATATACAGTTAGTTAATGCATTTAACCTCTTGAGCTTATGGCTCAATACTGCCCCCGTTGGAGGAAGTGCGTGCCCATAGTAAACTGAAAATATTTTTTTACAAAATTGCTAATATATGCATATAATAATAATTATTGAATAGAAAACACTCTAAAGTTTCTAAAACCGTTTAAATTATGTCTGTATGTAAAGCAGAACTCTCAGGGCAGCCTTTCTCCCAAACTCTCTTGTCAAGAGAAAAGTTTGGTCAACTTTGACGTCATCGCCCCCACCCTTCCCAGGCAGCTACCGATCTGGGAACAGTATGTATTTGTTCAGCGCGATGTCTGCTTTCAATTGGCACGTTCATTGTTTGAATTTCGCGCTCCCTCATCCTTTGGCGGGCGAAAATGCCCGGTTCACTCTCACATACATGCACTCTATTGCGCGCGGCCGATTTGGGGAACGTTCTTTTCCAATAGACACCAGTTGAAGCCGGTTCGTTTGTTCGCGATGATCATTGTTTTACATGATAAAAACATCATTTTGCTCGATTCTGCACTTAGTTTGACCAGTTTAGTCAACATATAATATGTAATTTTGAAGATTTGATGCGCAAGAGTGCGGGACCAGAAGGAGCAGAAGTTATTTTGGGTGCATTTCAGCTGAAGCTGTTAGCATATGCTAATACAAAGACGCACAACTTGAAACCAAACAATGTATTGGGTAAGTATGACTCCTTCTACGTCTTCTGATCGAAGAACATCAAAGGTAAGGGAATATTTATGTGGTTATTTTGGGTTTCTGTGGACTCCAAACGTAGAGGAGACACTGCTAATATCTGAGCGCCGACTCATAGCATAGACTAGTGAACGAATTCTGTAACGTTAAAAATAAATGTAACACAGCGGTTGTATTAAGAAGAAGTGTATCTTTGTAACTATATGTAGAACATGTATATTTAGTCATGTTTATTGCTTGTTATCTGATGTTATCTGTCGGAGCTATCATAATTTCTCCGGACATTTTGAGTAGCATTTTTTGAAATGTCGTCATTGTAAACAGAGATTTATGGATATTAATGGCATATTATTGAAAAAAAAAAAAAAAAATGTACTGTGTAACATGTAATATTACTGTCATCTGATGAAGATTTTCAAAAGGTTAGTGAATTATTTATTTTTTAATCCTACTTTTAAATTTTATATTTTCTGGGACAAAATGGCCGCCGCTTGCCTTTTGTTTCGGTGGTGGTCTAATATAAATGTGTGCTATGTTTTCGCCGTAAAACATTTTAGAAATCTGACTTGCTGGGTAGATGAACAAGGTGTTTATCTTTCATTTGAGCTATTGGACTTGTGTAGGTGTGGAGGTTAAATATTTCTAAGAATATTTTTTCGCATTTTGCGTTATGCTAATGAGCTTGAGCCGTAGTCACGATCCCGGATCCGGGATGGGTAGCATCAAGAGGTTTAGCCTACTTGAGCTTTATTTTGATGTATTGCACTTTGGATTTTATGAAAGTTAAATATTTATAGTAATTTAATTTGAATTTGGCGCTCTGCAATTTCACGCTCTGCAATTTCACCGGATGTTGTCAAGGCGCGTCCCACTGATCCGAAAGAAGTTTATAGGGCCGGGACGATACCAGTGTCGCAATATTTTTTCCATAGAAAAAATTAAGACACGAAGAAGACCAAACCTACTTGTTTAAAATATTGCATTCTATAGCTTGGAAAATAAATGTGACTCTGGATGACAACATAATTATGTTTGTTTCCAGCCCTTATGGCTGTTTTCCTAAAGAAGTTAAATCTACTTCGTGATTTGTTTCCTTGCCACGATAATAATGAGAATTGCGATAGTGGTATCGTCAGGGCTCTACTAGTTACAATGTCTTCTAACGAAGAAAGCCTGACAGAACGTTACAGAAGAGAACGCTTTCAAGTTGGGTTGAGTTAAATGAGAGCCATCTCTCTGCAGCTAGACTACTGTGTCATTATAGAGGACCATGGCTGCCACTCTGTGATCAGCCTTATTCTCCCTCAGGGAGGAGAAAGGCAGGCAACATACACACGCCGCACACACTCAGTGGTACACACAAACACACAGGAAGCTTCAGCGACCCACAGGTGCTGGCCTCGTAGTGAACAAACTGCCCGATGGGCACACCAGTTGGAAAGTAGGGTGGTTGGTCAGTGTGGGTGGGTGAGCGTATAACGTGAACGTCTAGCAAACCAAAGGTTGCAAGTTCGAATCTCACCAGGGACAAATGGAGTATTTGAGCAACTTTTCAACTTTTTTAGCATGTTAGCTAACCCTACCCCTAACCCTTAACCTAAGTCCTAAACCTAACCCCAAGCCTAGCTAGAATGTGTAACATATTATACATTTCGAAAATGTTGAAACATATTGTAATTTTTGATCATTCATAACATATAATATGAATTGTAATTTGTAACATATCATTCGAAATGGGTAATTGACATCCACAAATTAATACATAACATAGGAAACATATCACACTAAATTAAGTAATATGAAATGCTCTGAGACCAGGTTGTACCTTATATTATTTAAAAGTTTGAGTAAGAAAGGCATGAATGACCAAATTTCTTTTAAAAAACTTCAGTTGCTTTCACACATTATGAGCACAATAGTAACAAATGCCATGTAAAACATTGATTGACTTAAGTTGGGGTGTATGTAGTCTACAAAACATAGGCTGAAATCATTTGCAACAAGCGGGTGTTGATTCCAAGAGCCCCCTATAAAACCAACAACACACATTCTGAAAGTCAAGCCTAAAGCGCTCTGTGTGTTTTAGGTAGTTGTAGGGGAATTGTTTGATGACTTGTTAGATATTACTGCACTGACGGAACTAGAAGCACAAGCATTTCACTACACTCGCATTAATATCTGCTAAACATGTGTATGTAACAAATCAAATTTGATTTGACAAGGACACCAAATAAACACAGGTCTGTTTCTCCAATTGGAAGCAGGAAGTAGAAGGGGGAAAAAGCCTTAAACTTAGCATCACATTCCAAACAACTCCACATACTATTAATAACCCCAAGTAAGTGTACACATTCTTGTGAGTCACCATAATTGCCAAGTATAGGCCTAGCTCTAACTAACATAATAGGGAAGTTAAGGCTATATGCTAAATGAGGTGAAGATTAGGGGGAAAAGACTGGGCTCAGTAACTCACTCAGGCCCTTTGGCAACAGAAACACACTATCACAGTGTGTCACCACAAGGTAGAGGCAGCAAAAGTATGTGGACACCATCAAATTTGTGGATTTGGTTATTTCAGCCACACCCGTAGCTGACAGGTGTATAAAATCGAGCACACCACAATGCAATCTCCATAGACAAACATTGGCAGTAGAATGGCTTACTGAAGAGCTCAGTGAATTTCAGCGTGGCACCGTCATAGGATGCCACCTTTCCAACAAGTCAGTTCGTCAAATTTCTGCCCTGCTAGAGCTTCCCTGGTCAACTGTAAGTGCTGTTACAGTGAAGTGGAAATGTCTAGGAGCAAAAACATCTCAGCCGCGAAGTGATAGGCCAAAGTAGCTCACATAATCATCGGATGGGGCCACAGTGTCTCCTGACTAGAGGTCGACTGATTAATCGGAATGGCCAATTAATTAGGGCCGATTTCAAGTTTTCATAACAATCGGAAATCGGTATTTAAGGGCGCCGATTTGCAGATTATTATTATTTTTTTTTTACACCTTTATTTAATCTTTATTTAACTTGGCAAGTCAGTTAAGAACACATTCTTATTTTCAATGACGGCCTAGAAACGGTGGGCTAACTGCCTCGATCGGGGGCAGAACGCTCGGGGGATTCAATCTTGCAACTTTACTGTTAACTAGTCAAACCAACAACGACCTGCCTCACTCTCGTTGCACTCCACAAGGAGACTGCCTGTTACGCAAATGCAGTAAGCCAAGGTAAGTTGCAAGCTAGCATTAAACTTATGTTATAAAAAACAATCAATCATAATCACTAGTTAACTACACATGGTTTATGATATTACTAGATATTATCTAGCGTGTCCTGCGTTGCATATGATCTGACTGAGCATACAAGCAAACAAGTATTTGACTGAGCGGTGGTAGGCAGAAGCAGGCGAGTAAACATTCATTCAAACAGCACTCTCGTGCGTTTTGCCAGGAGCTCTTCGTTGTGCGTCAAGCATTGCGCTGTTTATGACTTCAAGCCTATCAACTCCCGAGATGAGGCTGGTGTAATCAAAGTGAAATGGCTGGCTAGTTAGCGCGCGCTAATAGCGTTGTCGTTGTGTTGCTGGTTCGAGCCCAGGGAGGCGCAAGGAGAGGGAGGGAAGCTATACTGTTACACTGGCAATATTAAAGTAACTATAAGAACATCCAATAGTCAACTGTTAATTAAATACAAATGGTATAAAGGGAAATGGTCCTATAATTCCTATAATAACTACAACCTAAAACTTCTTACCTGGGAATATTGAAGACTCATGTTAAAAAGGAACCACCAGCTTTCATATGTTCTCATGTTCTGAGCAAGGAACTGAAACCTTTCTTACATAGCACATATTGCACTTCTACTTTCTTCTCTAACACTTAGTTTTTGCATTATTTAAACCAAATTGAACATGTCTCATTATTTACTTGCGGCTAAATTGATTTTATTGATGTATTATATTAAGTTAAAATAAGCATTCATTCAGTATTGTTGTAATTGTCATTATTACAAATACAAAAAAAAACATTGTCTGATTAATCGGTATAGGCGTTGAAAAATCATAATCGGTCGACCTCTACTCCTGACCCCTCCTGTCTCAGCCTCCAGTATTTATGCTGCAGTAGTTTGTGTCGGGGGGCTAGGGTCAGTCTGTTATATCTGGAGTACGCTCTCTCTAATTCTCTCTTTCTTTCTCTCTCGGAGGACCTGGGCCCTAGGACCATGCCTCAGGACTACCTGGCATGACGACTCCTGGCTATCCCCAGTCCACCTGGCCTTGCTGCTGCTCCAGTTTCAACTGTTCTGGCTGCGGCTATGGAACCCTGACCTGTTCACCGGACGTGCTACCTGTCCCAAACCTGATGTTTTCAACTCTCTAGAGACAGCAGGAGCGGTAGAGATACTCTTAATGATCGGCTATGAAAAGCCAACTGACATTTACTCCTGCTGACTTGCTGCACCCTCGACAACTACTGTGATTATTATTATTTGACCATGCTAGTCATTTATGAACATTTGAACATCTCCACCCGGCACAGCCAGAAGAGGACTGGCCACCTCTCATAGCCTGATTCCTCTCTAGGTTTCTTCCTAGGTTTTGGCCTTTCTAGGGAGATTTTCCTAACCACCGTGCTTCTACACCTGCATTGCTTGCGGTTTGGGGTTTTAGGCTGGGTTTCTTTACAGCACTTTGATATATCAGCTGATGTAAGAATGGCTATATGAATACATTTGATTTGACATAACGGGACTGCCGAGTGCTGAAGCACGTAAAAATTGTACTCTGTTGCAACACTCAACACTTCAGAGGACATCAGCACAAGAACTGTTCGTCGTGAGCTTCATGAAATGGGTTTCAATTAGGGAAGCACAAAATATCTGTGAACGTATCGGAATCGGCTGATATTAGCTAAAAATGCCAACATAGTTATCGCCCCGATGTCTAGTTTAACGCCGATGTGCTGGTCGAGCACCGGTACGCTCGACCACTCGCGAAAACCAACATCACCCAAGACAGAGAACGGTTGACTGTCAAGCGCAATGAAGTCCATTTTCTTGGCGTTAAGGGATTTGAGTTGTCTCGCTGAAGTTTTCTTCGTTTTTCAAATGACGGCGCGACTTGTTGACTGCTCGATCCACAGCAGACATTGTGTGGGCTAGGTTAGGAATGCTGTGTTGCACGTGCAGGACAAAATTTTACATGGCGTTATTACGTCATGTACCTCCATTAAATACTGTTGAAGTCGGAAGTTAACATGCACCTTAGCCAAAATCATTTAAACTCACATTTTTCACAATTCCTGACATTTATTCTTGTTAAAACAAAATCCCTGTCTTAGGTCAGTTAGGATCACTACTTTATTTTAAGAATGTGAAATGTCAGAATAATAGGAGAGAGAATTATTCATTTCAGATTTTATTTCTTTCATCACATTCCCAGTGGGTCAGAAGTTAACATACACTCAATTAGAATTTGGTAACATTGCCTTTAAATTATTTAACTTGGGTCAAATGTTTTTGGTAGCCTTCCACAAGCTTCCCACAATAAATTGCGTGAATTTTGGCCCATTCCTCCTGACAGAGCTGGTTTAACTGAGTCAGGTTTGTAGGCCTCCATGCTTGCACACGCTTTTTCAGTTCTACCCACACATTTTCTATAGGATTGAGGTCAGGGCTTTGTGATGGCCACTCCAATACCCTGACTTTGTTGTCTCTAAGCCATTTTGCCACAACTTTGGATGTATGCTTGGGGTCATTGTCTATTTGGAAGACCCATTTGTGACCAAGCGTTAGCTTCCTGACTGATGTCTTGAGATGTTGCTTCAATATATCCACATAATTGTCCTTCCTCATGACGCCATCTATTTTGTGAAGTGCACCAGTCCCTCCTGCAGCAAAGCACCCCCACAACATGATGCTGCCACCCCCATGGTTGACGGATGGGATGGTGTTCTTCGGCTTGTAAGCTTCCCCTTTTTCCTCCAAACATAATGATGGTCATTATGGCCAAACAGTTCTATTTTTGTTTCATCAGACCAGAGGACATTTCTCCAAAAAGTACAATCTTTTTCCCCATGTGCAGTTTCAAACCGTAGTCTAGCATTTTTATGGAGGCTTTGGAGCAGTGGCTTCTTCCTTGCTGAGCGGCCTTTCAGGTTATGTCAATATAGGACTCGTTTTACTGTGGATATAGATACTTTTGTACCCGTTTCCTCCAGCATCTTCACAGGGTCCTTTGCTGTTGTTCTGGGATTGATTTGCACTTTTCACACCAAAGTACGTTCATCTCTAGGAGACAGAACGCATCTCCTTCCTGAGCGGTATGATGGCTGTGTGGTCCCATGGTGTTTATACTTGCGTTCTATTGTTTGTACAGATGAACGTGATACCTTCAGGCATTTGGAAATTGCTCCCAATATTGAACCAGACTTGTGGAGGTCTACAATTTTCTTCCGAGGTCTTGGCTGATTTCTTTTGATTTTCCCATGATGTCAAGCAAAGAGGCACTAAATTTGAAGGTAGGTCTTGAAATACATCCACAGGTACAGCTCCAATTGCCTCAAATGATGTTAATTAGCCTATCAGAAGCTTCTAAAGACATGACATCATTTTCTGGAATTTTCCAAGCTGTTTAAAGGCACAGTCAACTTAGTGTATGTAAACTTCTGACCCACTGGAATTGTGATACAATCCATTATAAGTGAAATAATCTGTCTGTAAACAATTATTGGAAAAATTACTTGTTTCATGCATAAAATAGATGTCCTAACCGACTTACTAAAACTATAGTTTGTTAACAAGAAATTTGTGGAGTGGTTGAAAAACAAATTTTAATGACTCCAACATAAGGGTATGTAAATTTCCGACTTCAACTGAATCATGCCATATTCAGACTAGATCATGTTAAACAAGGTTGGAATGTGAAGCAATGAAACGGGGTATCAGTCTACACTGTAACACCCACATAGCACAACTGTTAAAGAGTTTCCACAAATATTAGCATTGCAGCTCTTATCTCGACTGTGACTGTGTGAAATCACCTCCCCGGTCATCATATTGTGTGTATTGACATTCATATTGCACTGTACAACTTTACCTAAGGATTGGGGATCAATGAAATGGGGTATCAGTCTACTCAATACCCAAGCAATTTTTTCCCAACGTCCTCCTCAGAGTTATCAGACTCAAAAACATCCACACAGTATTGTTTTTCCTAGGGAATAGCGTTCAATACACATAGGTTGACAATAAATGTGGCTCAATCCACAGTTGTTTCAGAGTCCCGCAATAAGAGCTACGACGCTAATGTTCTCTGAGTGTCACTGAGTAGACTGATACCCCATGTCATTAATCCACAGGTAAGGCTGTACAGTGAAATAAGTATGCCCCCAGCACAATTCTAAAGTATAACACATCCAGTGTGATTTCAGATTTTTGTCAAATTAACAAAATGGTCTTTTGTTGATTTTATAACAACATTCCAACCTCGTTTAGCATGATTTATTCAATTATGGCATAACTCTACTACTTGTATTCATTTGCATCACTGTCAATAACCTAGTTTTATTTTGAAGGCTAACCACAACGTTCACTTTGTGGCTATTTTCACAGATGGGTCCGACCACCATTAATCAAACAAGAACTGTCTTATACATGAGGGTTATTTTAGATGATGACACCTAGTTCTATATAGTGAGTTAGCTAACTATAGCTACTGAAACAGATGTCGTTTCGCTATGTTTTTGGGAAGAACATTGTTTGCATCCATGAGCTAGCTAGCTGTTTTTTAATGACCAGCACTGTAGATGCTCGAGACAACTTTACCAGCATCATAGCATACGTATCGATGATTCGTTGTGACATATGAAATACGAGTGATAGTGTAATCAATGAGTAATAACTACGTACAAAATGAATGAACTGCTTGCTGTTTGGGGTTTTAGGCTGGGTTTCTGTACAGCACTTTGAGATATCAGCTGATGTACGAAGGGCTATATAAATAAATTTGATTTGATTTTGATTTGAGGAACGCGTTAAATTATTATGTGACGTGCAGTCATATTCAGGTCCTGATTGGTCAAAGTGTTATTTGACACGTAACGACCCAAACTATGTTCCATAGAAATCCTGGTTGAGATGGAAACGACTGAAAAAATTAACAACAAAACAGCACAGCAAGTAAAATAAATAGGTTTTGACTATGTAATACGGGAAATGGGGACATACGTAAATGCCAACAAAATAACATTTTGGTCAGTGTGGTGTGTGTAACCTTTATTTAACTAGGCATGTCAGTCAAGAACAAATTCTTATTTACAATGACGGCCTACGCCGGCCAAATCGGGGCAACGATGGGCCAATAGTGCGCCGCCCAAGGAACTCCCAAACACGGCCGGATGTTATACAGCCTGGATTCAAACCAGGGACTGTAGTGACGCCTCTTGCAGTGCCTTAGACCGCTGCATCCATGTGTGTATGTTAATTATTTAACTGTACTAGAATGCCTAAAAAGGCCCCAAAATTTTCAATATCGGTTATTGTTTTTTTTGGCAAGGAAAATATTGGATATCGGTATCGGCCAAAAATGTCATATCGGTGCATCACTAGTTTCAATGGCGGAGCAGCCGCACGCACACAAGCCTAAGATCACAATGCCCAATGCCAAACGTTGGCTGGAGTGGTGTAAAGCTCGCTGCCATTGGACTCTGGAGCAGTGGAAACGGGTTCTCTGGATTGATGAATCATGATTCCCATCTGGCAGTACGACAGACAAATCTGGGTTTGGCGAATGCCAGGAGAACGCTACCTGCCCCAATGCATAGTGCCAACTGTAAATTTGGTGGAGGAAGAATAATGGTGTGGGGCTGTTTTTCATGGAACAACTAAGGCCCTAAGTTCCAGTGATGGGAAATCTTGATGCTACAGCATACAATGACATTCTAGATAGCTAGAATGCTTCAAACTTTTCGGCAAAAGTTTGGGGAAGGCCCTTTCCTGTTTCAGCATGACAATGCAACCATGCAAAGTGAGGTCCATACAGAAATTGTTTGTCAAGATCAGTGTGGAAAAACTTGACTGGCTTGCACAGAGCCCTGACCTCAACCATCGAACACCTTTGGGATGAATTTGAACAACAGACTGCGAGCTAGGCCTAATCGCCTAACATCAGTGCCCGACCTCAATAGTCTTTTGGCTGAATGGAAGCAAGTCCCCACAGCAACTCCCAGAGGAGTGGAGGCTGTTATAGCAGCAAAGTGGGGGACCAACACCATATTAATGCCCATGATTTTGGAATGAGCTAATGTCCACATACTTTTGGTCATGTTGTGTATTTCCAGCCAGAGAAATTCATTCCACAGCAAAGTTTCATAAATGAGGCTAGGCAAGGCATGGAGGGCACTTGGAGATGAACTCTCCTTCCCTTTTTGGTTCCCCGCCACCATTGCTCAATATCCTCCAGTTCTCTCTTTTTGTCTGTCTGCACATGCCTTGGGAACTAGCCAGTGAAAATGCTTGTACAAGTGCTACTTGAGACAGAGATGTTTATCAGACAATGGGGATATTGGGAAAAATATCATCCAGGACACAGCCAGCCAGGCATGCTGGGTCATTGGAGGCTGTAGACTAGGCTTGTGCCATGAGACGCAATTTACAATTAAATTGATTGCTAATAACAAGAGTTTTTGTCCCCGGGCCAAACCCAATGTTGAGCTGCTGTCCAGTAATCCTGATTTAGAAGCCTCTCTTATGATGTGTCTGCCAAAGGTCCACACAGCAGAATAGGGCATAGATCTAGAAGACTGCGTTAGACTCTTCTTTCAATTTCAACAGAGGGGCGTATTTGAAGCACAAAGTAGTAGCCTACCATTTACCAAGGGGGATCAAATCATTGTAATGGAAAATGTGGATAAAAGCTGTTGCTGTCTCAGCTGAGACTGGCGCTCAATCAAAGACAAGTGACAGTTACATATGCATTTTGCTGCAATCGGTATAACATCTGCCAAACTGTGTATGTGACCGATAAACTTTGATTTGATAGTTAACATTATGAAAACACATTAGGGATAAAACTATTCAACAGCATGGGGGTCATAAGGTCAATGTCAGCTGCCTGTTATAAGTAGTGCATTAAGCATGTACACTAGCATATCATATGTATAGGATTGTTGTTTATGTCTAAATATATTGAGCCAGACAATGATCTCTGTCCTATCTAGCCATTCCTAAACTTTGGCACCAAACCTGTTTAACCCAAAATTGTACTTTTGAATTCCGTAAAGTCCATGTGGAAGAGGTAAAAAAATTACTGTTGTCTATCAACAATGACAAGCCACCGGAATCTGACAATCTGGAAGGAAAATTACTCAGGATAATAGCAGATGATATTGCCACATCTTCAATGTAAGCCTACTAGAGAGCGTGTGCCCTCAGGCCTGGAGGGAAGCTAAAGTCATTCCGCTACCCAAGAATAGTAAAGCCCCCTTTACTGGCTCAAATAGCCGACCAATCAGCCTGTTACAAACCCTTCTGGAATTTTTTTTGGACCAGATACAATGCTATTTCACAGTAAACAAATTGATAACAGAATTTTAGCATCCTTATAGGGAAGGACACTTAACAAGCACAGCACTTACACAAATGACTGATGATTGGCTGAGAGAAATTGATGATAAAATGAATGTGGGGGCTGTCTTGTTAGACTTCAGTGCAGCTTTTGACATTATCGATCATAGTCTGCTGCTGGAAAAACACGTGTGTTATGGCTTTACTACACCCCCTGCTATAATGTGGATAAAGAGTTACTTGTCTAACAGAACACAGAGGGTGTTCTTTAATGGAAGCCTCTCAAATAGAATGAGGAATTCACCAGGATAGCTGTTTAGGCCCCCTTGCTTTTATCAATTTTTACTAATGACATGCCACTGACTTTGTGTAAAGCCAGAGTGTCTACGTCGGCGGCTGACTCAACACTGTACAAGTCAGCTACAAGAGCTACTGAAATGACTGCAACACTCAACAAAGATCTGCAGTTAGTTTCAGAGTGGGTGGCAAGGAATAAGTTAGCCCTAAATATTTCTAAAACTAAAAGCATTGCATTTGGAACAAAACACTCACTAAACCCTAAACCTCAAATACATCTTGTAATAAATAATGTGGAAATTGAGCAAGTTGAGATGACTAAACTGCTTGGAGTAACTCTAGATTGTAAACTGTCATGGTCAAAACATATTGATGCAGTACTAGCTAAGATGGGGAGAAGTCTGTCTATAATAAAGTGATGCTTTGCCTTCTTAACAGCACTATCAACAAGGCAGGACCTACAGGCCCTAGTTTTGTTGCACCTTGACTACTGTTCAGTCATGTGGTCAGGTGCCACAAAAAAGGATTTAGGAATATGACAATTGGCTCAGAACAGGGCAGCACGGCTGGCCCTTGGATGTACACAGAGAGCTAATATTAATAATATGCATGTCAATCTCTCCTGGCTAAAGGTGGAGGAGAGATTGACTTCATCGCTACTTTTATTTAGGAGAGGTATTGACATGTTGAATGCACCGAGCTGTCTGTCTAAACTACTGGCACACAGCTCGGACACCCATGCGTACCCCACAAGACATGCCACAAGAGCTCTTCACAGTCCCCAAGTCCAGAACAGACTATGGGAGGCACACAGTACTACATAGAGCCATGACAACATCAAGTAACTGACACAGCTAATGGGGATCCATAACAAATACAAATACTTTGAGAAAGACAGTGTATACTGTCACGGGGCTTGCCCTGGTGTATGAGTAAAGTTACTCAAGGAGGACATTTTCTCGAGGCTGGGCCAGATAAAGCTGGATATCAAAGACCTCCAGAATATTGTTTCCCTCACCCAAGTACTTCCTGGCCGGCCGCTGTTTCAATGTGCAGCTTACACGCAAGCGTGGCCTTGACTGTTTCCTCCTCTCAGGTAATGTCACTGGGTTATGTAAGCTACACATTGAAACAGCAGACGGCCAGGAAGCTGCCTGCATTCTACACAGCTGTACCCAGACCCCTCTAGAGTCTAGCACACAAACACTGACTGACTGCTAGCTGACATATGAGCATAGAGGAAACTCATATCTGCATACATTTCCACTGATCAGAAACACTTTTGTTGGGGGGGGTCAGTGAGTGAGTGAGTGAGTGAGTGAGTGAGTGAGAGAGAGAGAGAGAGAGAGAGAGAGCGCGAGAGAGAGAGAGATATGGCTAAAGTGGGCAGCCTGATACAAACTATGAGATGGAAATACGGAGAGCATGCCACAGGCAATAAATGTAAGGGGCTCACAACTGTCTGACTTGTTGAAACATATCAACTGCTACAAAGCAAGTTAGTTACACTGAACCCAATGATAAACCGTAGACACCAGCATGCCGTGTGTACAGCAGTGGTGTAAAGTACTTAAGTAAAAATACTTTGAAATACTGCTTAAGTAGTTTTTTTTATGGTGTCTGTACTTTACTATTTATAATTTTGACTACTTTTACTTCACTACATTCCTAAAGAAAATAATGTACTTTTTACTACATACATTTTAATTGACACCCAAAAGTACTTGTTACATTTTGAAAGCGTAGCAGGACAGGAAAATGGTCCAATTCACACTTACCAAGACAACACATGATCATCCCTACTGCCTCTGATCTGGCAGACTCACTAAACACAAATGCATCTTTTGTAAATGAGTGTGCCCCTGGCTATACAAACATAAAAACAAGAAGATGGTGCTGCCTGCTTTGCTTAATAGAAGGAATTTAAAATGATTTATACTTTCTCTTTTGATACTTAAGTATATTTTAGCAATTATATTTACTTTTGATACTTAAGTATATTTAGAACAAAATACTTTTAGACTTTTAATCAAGTAGTATTTTAATGGGTGACTTTCACTTGAGTAATTTTCTATGAAAAGGTATATATACTTTTACTCAAGTATGACATTTGGGTACTTTGTTCAACACTAGTGTACAGTATGTTTAAAAATACGTGTTAACCTTTTACAACATAACAGTGTGAACAACTTCACACGGAATGTTACATCCAAATACAGCTCTTTTAAAAATGGCTTCATGACATGCAAGTTTGAGACTCACACTTTGCAATATGTCAAGATTATGGGGAAGATGTGTTTGGTGCCTTCCCCCAAGCGCACACTTATCAGAAGGTTTTCTGTGTTGCTTAGACTTTGGGTGTGAAACTGGGACTGTCAATGAGTTGTGTCAAGCGGGTTTGACACCATAACTTTTGCAAGTAATATAATCTAGGGCAAACCTGGCTTGAAATGCTGTATAAAAATAACAAGCAGAGGGAGGAAAACGTTGCTTCTTAATCTTATTTAGGTTTCACCCCATAACGCGTAACTAGCAAATAAGTAGCAACGATGGGGTGGAGAGGTGGCGTGCTATTTGCTTTTCCACTGGACCGATAAAAACATTTACATTTTTACTAACTGGTGCTACTACTAACTGGTTAACTATCTAAAAACAGGCATACAGTAACCATTACTTCTGACGCAAAAACCTGGCCATGGAATTGCCTTGTTAGCTAGCTAGCAAAGCTAGATAATTGAGCAAACTTGCCGGCAAAATAGAGCTTATGTTAGCATGGAAGCTAACTAGCTGACATTATCGCTTGATGTTAAATAGCTAATTTAACTAGCTAAACGTAGATAGTACATTGATCCATCCCACAAGGAGCACACTCCAAATCCGGGCACGGTTGGTGATGATGGATCCCTATTTCTGGCTACAGGCAATTTGAAGCGGGGAACATCGGATAGCCATCACGATAAACAAGAACCACATAAATGAAAATACTCACCCATAATGTCCTTCAATGTCGCTATCAGATGTTTGGAATCTGCTATCCGTTTTCTTGCGTTAGCTAGCAGCTTGAATGCTAGCTAGCTATGTGTATTTACTAAGCCAAGGTGCTTTTTGCAAATTCACTACCGATATGCAAGTTAAGCCATTCGCCTTTGGCTGAATAGCAGTTTACCAAACCTATGTTTGTAATGGTCTCCACCTTTCTTGGACTTGCCTGAAACTACTGCCACACGTATAAACAGCAGGAGAATTCGCGATATTTAGAAATGTGAGTCCCGCGAGAGGAAATTGGAACTAATGGAATGCCATCCGTTCATTAGCACACAGCATGAACAGTGTGATGGACAGGAGATTTCTTTCTCTATCCACCACTTTAATCCGTGTTGAGCATCATCAGTGACCATTGCTTTCCTGGTGAACATTAGTTTTGACATTTGCATCATCAGACAGACAACAAAATTGACTGAAACATGATTGATGTTCATATTTATTATTAAATAGATCTACTTTTATCTCTCCAGTTGGTCATGGTAGAATAACATTATTATAAGGGTCATTCCATGCTTTCATTGTATTAAATGGGCTACAAAGAAATCCTCTTTTATTGTTATTTTTCTTAGAAATAAATATTTGAACTTGAGAATGACACTGAGAGAGGGGGCACTGCTTGGTACTCTGGCCAAAAAAATCAATCACGGGGAGCAGATTCAAGGTATTTTTAAACTGTATTTAACCTTTTATTTTGACAGGGAGTAATGAAACATGCATAGTTTAAACTGCATTGTGATTAAAGCTTTTTTTCTGACCACAGGTTATGACTAGGGCCCCAAGTTTCTCCTGGTCCAAAAAATCCCTGGTCCTAAATTCTGATGTAGAATTGGCCCAGTGACTCCCACCTGTCTCCCCCTGTCCCCTATTAGCAGAGACATCCTGGTTTGACCTATCTGTAATACATGCAAAGTGCACTGTAAAATGAAGTACAGAAGACAAATTTGCTTGATTGGATCAATTTGACAAGAGTTCCAACATCCTATAAAGAAGCGGCGTAAACACAAATTCTATGCAAATGAATCTAACCACATAAAGGCTAAACATGGAGGGACACCGGGGACGGCTCAGAATGATGCATAGAGATCTATTTTAGAGCAGAATACAGAATGAAGATTAGCACTGGGTCTGTAACATCACTTCAATATATGTAATATTATTAATGCAACTTAATCCACTGTCAGAAAACTATGGATTTGTATTTGCTGGTTGCTGGCTTTTCCTACATTACCTCTCCATGTTACAATATGAACCTTGACACTTAGTGGAATGTGCTGCCACCTTGTGTTGAAAATCAATTTACAACAAGTAATTCAGCGTTCCATAAAGGATATTTTAGAGAGATCTGAAATCCTATTGGAAAATGATGGTATCTAATTGTAAAATAGTGAACCCTACAGTCTTGTCAGGGGGTTGCAAAGCATCAGGGTACAGGCAGGATTCAGGTGCAGCATTTCAGAAGGTGAATAAAACTGGATCCAAAATGTAGGTTTATAGGCTGGACTAGAGAATGTCAATGAACTCTGACATAGATGTAGACTTACAAAATAACAAACAGCAATCTAAATGGCCAATAAGATATGACTGGCTTCCAAGGCAAAGATTCAATCATTAATTTTAGTTTTAGAGAGCCATGGAACAACATGTCACTCCAGTGTAGCTTACTCTCCCTTGCCTTGACTTTAGAATGTATAATTCACGTCTATATTAATTCTATTGGAAAAAGATCTCACACAAAATATTACAATAGCCTACAATACTTAAATAAACACTGAATACACAGAGTTTTATTATAGGTGATAGAGCACTGAGCAGTTACAATAGGCTAAAGTCAAAAACTTCAGAAGATGTAACAGACCAAGATGTCCAGCAGAGGTCAAACTTAGTGTTCCTAATGCAGCAGTTGGCTTGAAGAACACGGTCAGAGAAACATTAACCTAAGTAGCAGATGTAATAGAAACACCTGAGCGGAGTGCCCACATCCGGTTTTCAAGGGAAACGGATGCTAGGTTGGATACTGTATCCATGAAAACCGGACATTAGTGGTTTCTACCCACCACGCATAGGCTAGAGAAGCATTAAACTAACAGAGAAACAGACATAAACTGAAAGCAGAGGAGACCTACATTACCAGTCAATAGTTTGGACACACCTACTCATTCAAGGGTTTTTCTTTATTTTTACTATATTCTACATTGTAGAATAATAGTGAAGACACCACAACTATGAAATAACACATATGGAATCATGTAGTAACTAAAAAAGTGTTAAACAAATCAGATTCTTCAAAGTTGCCACCCTTTGCCTTGATGACAACTTTGCACACTCTTGTCATTCTCTCAACCAGCTTCTCCAACAGTAAAAAGGAGTTCCCATATATGCTGAGCATTTGTTGGCTGCTTTTCCATCACTCATCCCAAACCATCTCAATTGGGTTGGGGTCGGGTGATTGTGGAGACCAGGTCATCTGATGCAGCACTCCATCACTCTTCTTGGTCAAATAGCCCTTACACAGCCTGGAGGTGTGTTTTGTGTCATTGTCCTGTTGAAAAACAAATGATAGTCCCACTAAGCGCAAACCAGATGGGATGGTATATCGCTGCAAAATGCTGTGGTAGCCTTGCTGGTTAAGTGTACCTTGAATTCTAAACAAATCACTAACAGTGTCACCAGCAAAGCACCCTCACACCTCCTCCTCCATGCTTCACGGTGGGAACTACACATGCGGAGATCATCCGGTCACCTACTCTGCGTCTCACAAAGACACAGCGGTTGGAACCAAAAATCTCAAATTTGGACTCATCAGACCAAAGGACAGATTTCCACCAGTCTAATGTCCTTTGCTTGTGTTTCTTGGCCCACGCAAGTCTCTTCTTCTTATTGGTGTCCTTTAGTAGTGGTTTCTTTGCAGCAATTCGACCATGAAGGCCTGATTCACGCAGTCTCCACTGAACAGTTTATGTTGAGATGTGTCTGTTACTTGAACGCTGTGAAGCATTTATTTGGGCTGCAATTTGAGGTACAGTTAACTCTAATGAACTTATCCTCTGCAGCAGAGAGAACTCTGAGTCTTCCTGTCCTGTGGCAGTCCTCATGAGAGCCAGTTTCATTATAGTGCTTGATGATTTTTGCGACTGCACTTGAAGAAACTCTCAAAGTTCTTGAACCTTTTTGGTATTGACTGAACTTCATGTCTTAAAGTAATGATGGACTGTCGTTTCTATTTGCTTACTTGAGCTGTTCTTGCCATAATATGGACTTGGTCTTTTACCAAAGAGGGCTAACTTCTGTATACCACCCCTACCTTGTCAGAACATAACGGTTTGGCTCAACCGCATTAAGAAGGAAAGAAATTCCACAAATAAACTTTTATAAAGGCACACTTGTTAATTGAAATGCATTCTAGGTGACTACCATATGAAGCTAGTTGAGAGAATGCCCCAAGTGTGCAAAGCTGTCATCAAGGCAAAGGGTGGCTACTTTGAAGAATATAAAATATATTTGGACTTGTTTAACACTTTTTTGGTTACTACATGATTCCATATGTGTTGAGCACGGGGCATGGGCTTAGCCATTTATGGTCTAGAATTATAATTTCAACAAATACTGAGCACTTAACAGTCCCCATATCATAATTTTCTACTTGATTAAAACATTTCATTTGAGCACAGAACTTCTCCCCTTCCAAAATATGGTTTTATTTAAGGTAATCTAGTAACTCTGATCTGAGAGCAACAGAGATTCACTTAAGGCGAAGGGAATGCTATCCATGTTGAAAGTCACATCTCAGCTTGAGTGCACAGCAATGTTGGCCAGGCAGGCAGGAAAATCACTAGCCAGTATCTGGCTCTATCTCTGCCTTTTCTATCCCTCTGCTGAGTCACTAACCCACTTAGACTGACCCCCCAGCAGAAAACAGAGTGGCACCTCCACATACATGCCAGATGGTGTGTTGTGCTAATCTATCAATTGACTCTATTTGGAGTCACTGTCTGGGCAAAGCTCAATATCCTACATCACTGATGCTGGGCCTGAGCATTTCTGTCTACTGACACACATGAAGTGAACCATTCCTTCTGTTTTTTAGTAGAACATTTATATGGCAGTCTCATGGTAATAATGGTGGCCAATGTTGGGGATTAAATAGGGAATTTCCATTCCTAAAATGTGCAGTATCCACATGACTGTGCCAATATGAGTCCAACAGCACTGTTTGAATGGCATGCAAAAACATGCACAAATCCTCTATTACAAAATATCAAGTATGGGTGAAGCCACCATTCAATAGCGGATATTTTTGCTTTTTTTATTCATGATAAAATAGGGTCATTCACATATCCTCTCTGTGTTCCACAATGGACTAATTGTCAATTTGACATTATAAGGAGGCAAACATAGGGAAATTGTATTTGCTTTGGCCTAGTTTAAATATGCCTGGGGATGGCACAACTAAAGCACACTGGACATGGTTAATCCCCTCACCTGTGCCCTAAACTGAAACATATAGACTATTCGTCAACATTTCGATATTGAATTATCTATAATATATGTATAACTCTATCAACATCAAAATGTAACCTCAGTTTTAACCTGTTAGTTATTTTTTTTCCTTGTGTATTTTCAATTAAACGTACCGGAGATATAAAGCCTAGCCTACGTAAATGTTCACCTGTATAGTGTCTACCACTATAATCCCGTCTATGCAATTTCTTCCGTGAAACCGAGTCAACTGCGTTTGGGTAGAAGAGACGAAGTGAGATGGTTTAGTCCTGTTTGTCCACAACATACAGACCGATAAGCAGACCACCTACCTTTCCGCCTTTGGGACAACCACTCCCATCAAAGCGGAGACAATACCATTTAGTCATTATATACAGTATCTCTGGTTTGGGCGAGTTTCGTTGGTGACGTCTGTCGCCAGTGCCCGCCCCGTTCAGTTATCGCCTTGCTTTGCTGCATAGACCGCGCAGGAACCTGGACCAAACGAGGCGGAATTTCAGTTGCTTATCCATCATCGATATGGGAATTATACCATTCTTTCAGAACCAAGCTCTTATCCCATACTATCTGAAGCCAGTCCACTTCGAGACACAGACTATAAAAACTGCCGGTTGAAGGAACACCAGCAGTAGATTGTTATTATTGCCTTAGCCAGTACAGCATTTACAGAATATGTTTCCTGCTGATGCAGGGATGATATACCACCTTGTGCGATGAGAAGTAGCCTAACGTTTTCTCAGAACTGGAGATGGGCATTTTCTAAATTGTCCTAATTGATTTTGGGAAAATGCTCTGGACAATTTTAGTGCTCTGTATGTCTGTGGCGGTAAGTACCAGACACCTTTGTCTTTGGTATCGTTCTTATTATAGGGGTGCTTCCCGGCAGGTTCTCGATTTAAAGAGACCGTTTTTATTTTTGCGTTTGTTCTGTTCTAAACCTATCTGCAATTAGCCAAGTGAAGATATTGTTAACTTTGACTCTTCTATAATTCGTGAATTTTACAGGTACTCTTGTATAATAGACTACAATATCGATTCATTTTTTAAATAAAAAAATATCTATTGTCAGAACAGAATGGTAGGATGGATGAACAATAGCACATAGGCCTATGTGCTATGACACTTGCCCCATGAGAATGACACTACTATTTATCTTATTGCAGGCTACCTGTAAATGTAATTTATTGCTTGTTATTAGCTAACATTATTTAATTGTACACAATTGTATTGTAACATATGTCATCTTAAGTATCCCTGTCCCTGTATTCAAACAGCTTGTATGGGACTATCACCTGTGAGGTCCTATATGTATTACTGGAATCATCCAATACAAAGTCTCATATACTTCAGGCTTTGTTTTTCCAATGCTGGAGAAAAACTTAGGGAAAACAGACGACATTGAAATGCTGTAGTGGATGTTGACCCACCCTGCCTCAATCCAATTTAACACTAATATTTAAGTAATGTTCTCATTTATACATAGATCCATGTATTTTTGTCTAATATTGACACTTCATACAGTGCAGGGCAATATTTATATGAGTGCTCTCAGCCAGAGAGAACATACCATCTAGGAATCTATGCATGTTTTATGACCAATTTTTTAAAGTACTATTTGGCAAAATTCTATCTAGCCAATCTTAGAGATACAGTAGTCCATCATCCACTGTAATCAATTATTGACATTTAACCAGTAAAGGAGACATCCTTATCTTCCAGTATCACCATGGAACAGATATTATAACAAAATTATAATTTTCCATTCTAAAATGTAATTGTGTGTCAGTCCTTTCTGTGGTTTGGGCCCCTCTGTGCATCTCCACTCAGGCGAGGTCCACTGCTTGTTTGTGCTTGTGTTGTTGGCAGTACATTCTGACATTAGCATGAATATTCTTCACTGGCCCATGAAGGAGGCAGCACCACTGGTGTTTGTCAGTGATAAACGAGGCATGACTGCACCAAACACACTCCCTCTTCCTCGCCGTTTAGTTGCATGATGACATGTTGCAACAGGTGCTGGGTTGGTTGTTATCTGGTACTGTCTTATGGGAAGCTCAGTGTTGTCCAACAAACACACACATAGTTACTTTTGCACATAGTTACTTTTGCACAGCCATGCCTTTCATGTAGCCTACAACAGAACAGTTAGACTCTAAGCTGGATTTTAATTTTTTTTTATTTAACCTTTATTTAGCTCTAAAATGGATGTTCTAAACCCGTCAAACTCAACTCTGGACCTCAAAGCTAGTTCCACTGTATTTTTTAATTGTTCACCTGATTTAGACTTGGGACACCAGGTGTGTGCAATTAACCATCAGGTAGAACAGAAAACCAGCAGGCTCCAGACCTCGTAGGGTAAGAGTTGAATACCCCTGTTCCAGATCAGGGTTTCCCTGCAGCAGCACTGCAGTGGCACGGCATAGATGGGCTGGCTGTCCTCTCCTCCCTCTGTCCTCCAGCCAGGGAGGGAGCATCCTGATATCACTCACTAACCTCCTGGAGCTCAGCTCTAAACATATGAGTTGTAATAGCACTAGCCTTGCTATGGCTTTAGTATTAATGATGTTCTATCAACAGATATACTCTATATGTATCCTATACACATTCATCATGTATCAAATGTATTAGATTTAAAGGATACTGCTGTATACAATATCTACAAACCAGATTAGACTATAGTATTTCTCTCCTCTTTTTATCCTGCATGGCAGGTATGAAACGCTAAAGAGGGCTGAGGTAGATTCAGAGTAATGGGTAATTATCAGGGATTCATGGCCACTCACAGGCGGCGTGGTGTGATGGTGGGCAGTCCCTCAGACAGCAGCAGTCTCATGACAGGATGCCAGTGGTGTGTTTTTTTCAAACAGGAAATGCAGTGACAGGAGCCTACTCTCTTATCTGAGCTAGAAGGGAGGGACATTCACCCTCTCGCTCGCTCGCACGCATGCACACATTAATTCACACCCCAAACCGTCAATATCTGTCAGTTTCAGACCACCAAACTAATGTCACTGCAGTGTATCACATGTTGAATATAACCAGTTTCACACTTGTTTTTTTATTGGGTAAACGTGATAAGGCTGGAATTGGAACATTTTGTACCTCATGACATATCATCAAAAGACTGTTGACTGTTGGCTGAAAATAACGTTGTTTGAGTGATGTTGCGCTTAGTTGCACCTTACTTATCTTCAAATGTCCATCGTTCGCCAGGGGTCAATTTGCACATGATGACACGAACAGATAGTTTTTACTAGATATGTTTTTTGGAACTCAGTCAGTGTCTCAACTGCATCTTTCTTTTTCCCTACGCAGTTAAGCCAAAATCACGCTCCCATTGGCTAGCTAGCGTTGTCTCACTCACAGGCGATCTGCGCAGAGACAGTGGCATTCCATGTAAGGATGGAAAGTGTAATTTAACAATTAGCTGCCTACCGTAATGCAGAGCCTATTATTATCATCGTGTTTGGTAACATTTGCCCATGTATTTATTTTCAGAGTTTCAAATGAGTTGTAAAAATGTCTCAGAACTCTGCTGAATTCCCTCAATTAAAGGTAAGCTAAGTTTACCTAGGCTACATAACGTTACTAGCTCCGTATTTGAAGTTATATTATCTTTAGCAGTCTATTATCAGGTAAAAGCATATGCTTATTATTCATAATTTCTCAAATATTTATTAGCTAATCATTCAGTCGAACACGCTATGCTACAGACATTGAATCTGTCTTTGAGCATTAAGGGAAGGTAATGGCTATCTCTGTCCATGACATTATGTTGTTATATTTTTCGATCTTGAAATACAAGGGCAAATGTTATTGATCAGTGACTGAAATTTCACACTAGGGGATATTCACTTCCAGACTTGGAGACTTGGAGAGCGCTCAAAGTGTTGTAGAACCCCTCTCTGAATAACAGGGTGTGGTTTTGGCTTAACTGCGTTAGGAATAAGAAAGGTGCCCATCAACCTAATGTTGAGAGTTAGAATAGTAGAATTGCAGAAAATTAGCTATAAAACTGCAACAACAAACAAATCTAACTAATTTGTTTACTTTTTGTTAATAAAATACTTTTGCTGCTAACAGATCCCTCTGTACATATTAAATCATATTTTTTAATCCCGGTGCTGAGTTAATGTTTGTTAATGTTTTTTATTTATTTTTATTTCACCTTTATTTAACTTAGGGCTGAAATCCCGTTAACGGGATCGACATGACAACAGCCAGTGAATGTTATGGGCGCCAAATTCAAAACTACAGAAATCTCATAATTAAAATTCCTCAAACATACAAGTATTTTATACCATTTTAAAGTAATCTTGTTGTTAATCCCGCCACAGTGTCCAATTTCAAATAGGCTTTACAGCAAAAGCACTACAAACGATTATGTTAGGTCAGAGCCAAGTCACAAAAAAACACAGCCATTTTTTCCAGCCAAAGAGTGGAGTCACAAAAATCAGAAATAGAGATAGAATGAATCACTGACCTTTGATGATCTTCATCAGATGACACTCATAGAACTTCATGTTACACAATACATGTATGTTTTGTTCGGTAAAGTTCCTATTTATATAAAAAAATCTCAGTATACATTGGTGCGTTATGTTCAGTAGTTCCAAAAACATCCGGTGATTTTGCAGAGAGCTACCTCAATTTACAGAAATACACATTATAAATGTTGATGAAAATACAAGTGTAAAATACATGGAAATATAGATAAACTTCTCCTTAATGCAACCTCTGTGTCATAATTCAAAAAAGCTTTACAGAAAAAGCAAACCATGCAATAATCTGAGTACGGCGCTCAGAGACCCAACAAGCCCAAAAGATATCCGCCATATTGTGCAGTCAACAGAAGTCAGAAATAATATTATAAATATTCACTTACCTTTGATGATATTCATCAGAATGCACTCCCAGGAATCCCAGTTCCACAATAAATGTTTGATTTGTTCGATAATGTCCATCATTTATGTCCAAATAGCTACTTTTGTTAGCGCGTTTGGTAAACAAATCAAAACTCACAAAGCGTGTTCACTAGTTGCAGACGAAATGTCAAAAAGTTCCGTTACAGTCCATAGAAACATGTCAAACGATGTATAGAATCAATCTTTAGGATGTTTTTAACATACATCTTCAATAATGTTCCAACCGGAGAATTCCTTTGTCTTCAGAAAAGCGAATGGAACGGGAGCTACCTCTCATGTGAATGTGCGTGACCAACTCGTGGCTGCTGGCAGCTGGCAGACCTCATTCCCCTCTCATTCAGCCCCCCTTCACAGTAGAAGCCTCAAACAAGTTTCTAAAGACGGTTGACATCTAGTGGAAGCCATAGGAAGTGCAAAATGACCAATATCCCACTGTATCTTCAATATGGGCTGAGTTGAAAATCAACCAACCTCAGATTTCCCACTTCCTGGTCTGATTTTTTCTCAGGTTTTTGCCTGCCATATGAGTTGTGTTATACTTACAGACATCATTCAAACAGTTTTAGAAACGTCAGAGTGTTTTCTATCCAAATACACTACTAAGCATATATTAGCAACTGGGACTGAGGAGCGGGCAGTGTACTCTGGGCACCTCTGGGCACCTTATTCATCCAAGCTACTCAACAAGCATATAGTCAATGTGTAGCGGCTAATAGTATGGCTAATACACCCCCCCCCACCCTCCCACCGACTACAAACTCAGGGATGTTGATTCAATTCTAAAGTCTGTTTTGCTGTGGTTCAGTTTAGGACATCAGGCATGTGGGAAAACTGCTAATCTCTATTCATGTTCAGCAGAGTTTGGTCTCACTCCCCCTCCCCTCAAAATTGTGAAAGGGTCCCGCCAGGTCCCCGGCCCTCACATCAGCGAGAACAACATGTGCTTCTGAGCCAAACGGGGAGCAGCAGCGGAGGAGGCTGGTATTTTATTGTCCCGCTCCTGATGAGATTGCTCTGAGAATATTAATACCTCCCACCCCACATCTCTGAGATGAATCAGGGCGCTCCTGTTTCTCTGGTAGGTCTACTGCAGTATGTAAACCATTAAAAACACTGGATTTGACAACAACTTTTAACAGGGCTCTGCATGTTCAGAAAGTGATGATGAAGCTCTCCTTTCTTTCCCTGTATATCGGTGGTTATAGCCTCAAACATCATATTTCTGTGGCGAATTGGCACACTGGACCAAAAAGTTAGATCAACAGAGTCACTTCCCATCCAGCCCCACATTTAAGAGAGGAAATAGAACATGTGGTCTGCCATTAGAAGGGATTTTATGTAGGATCTGCATAGGGCTAGACTGGATGTAAATTCAGTGAAAGAAGTGGAGGGCTGTTGTGGATGCGGATGGCATTTCACTGCCATGGAACACATTCAAGCCATAATCACTTCAGAATGGAAGCGTTTACTAGTGCTGAAAGAATGCCTGTCAGTGAAAGTCAAACAGAAGGACATCACACATCAACAGAACATTGGGTACTGTGTGTTTTCACCAGATGTTATCTTGATGAAATTCCTCATTGTGCTGTTTAGAACATCAGCCAAGTTGTGGTAGCAGTTATTTGAATGAATTTTCAAGTGCTCGCTACTGAGAATATGAAATATTTTTGTGTTCCTTGGATGGATTGCCTTAACATAAATATTTAACATTTTTGAAAATAACTAAATACAACCATGCCGTGTTAAAACATATACTAATATATATTTAGTTTCTTTATAGAGAACTTGAATAAGTTATTTCAATTAGTTTATTGGATCTATTAAAGGTTGTAGCAACAACACCGGAAAAAATTAACAATCTTCTAGTACTTATGGAATTATATTTATTGATGACATAATAGACTTCTCCATTCCATGATGATGTCACTGTTAGAGCATGCCCCCTGGCCATGGCCTAGCTTCTGTCATATTACAGTATGTGGGGAAGCCAGTACGGTAGGTGGCTAAGCACTCGGTGTGAGATTGTGTCCTGTAATGTTGACTCAATGCCCTTGTTTGTGACTCACTGTCCTTTAACTATTGCCAGTTTGGTGGTTTCTAGGGGTGACTTTGCCTGAGCTGTGGTTGTTTTCACACGTCAATTTATTTGGTAAATCAGCTGAGTCTCTAACAGCGACTCTTATGTGTTTTTGTCTTGTCTGCAGTACATTGTCTAAGCCCAACACTGTCTCTGTTGTCGTTTCTTTCTGTTCTCAGCTACTGTACAGTGTAGTTGGTGAGGCCTCCAGCCAGCCTCTGACACCCAGCCGAGGCACTGAGACAGAGGCCCTGTCTGCCCGCCACTACTACCACACAGACCCCAGCACAGGCATTCAGCTGGTCTGTGACAAGTGCCCCGCGGGCACCTTTGTTTCCAGACACTGTACCCAGACCAGTGTGAGGGATTGCAGCCGCTGTGACGAGGGCACATTCACTCACGGAGAGAACGGGATTCAGCATTGCCACCGCTGCATGAGGCCCTGCCTCGCCCCCCTCATTGAAAAGGTCCCCTGCACGGCCACCTCGGACCGGATCTGCACCTGCCCTCCGGACACCTTCACCCAGGGGGACAGCTGCACAGCTCACTCCCTGTGCCCTGTGGGCTCAGGGGTTAAGAAGAGGGGCAATGATGTGGAGGATGTGCGCTGTAAGGCATGCGCACGGGGGAGTTTCTCTGATATGGCCTCCAGTGTGTTGAGGTGCAGGACACACACAGACTGCCTGACCCACGGTCTGCCCCTACTGGCGACGGGCACTAGAGAGACAGACAACATCTGTGGACCTGCTTCTCCCACCTCCCCCACCCTCTTGCGACCTGCACAGTCTGCCTTCGTCCAGGAGTCCTCCTCTTCCTCCTCCTCATCTGGCCCAGTACGTAAAGGTAAGGGGCAGTGGACCAGACTCCCTCAACTACTTTACATCTGTTGCTCCCCCACCAAGGTTATTTTGTTTTTCATTTCAGTATCGCCCTAGATATGCCCTCAGGGGATTGTAATTATCATGTAGAAACTCTAGAGGTAACCCAAACTGTAGAACAGACTTGTGTTCCTAAAATACCTGTCCCCAGATGGCTATTATTCTCCCCTATTTGGTCTGGCATGTCAAACATTGGTCCGGCTATCAGGTACTGTACTGTAGTGATACGGTGACATGTTTGGTCTTGTCACAGACAACACTGCTTTGGTGGAAAACATGTTGTTGTTTCCATACCTTTCCCAGACTACTCACTTCCTTGTTCTCACTCTGGTCCGTAAAAGGTCATGTCTGTACATTTTTTTTGTAATTGCTTGTAGAGGGGAAAGGTGAGTAACGTGGGTAAACGGTTGCCCTTTTACTTAAATACATCACATGTATAGGAAGACAAGGGGAAGCCATTGGGGCTCAAGAGAGAGAAAGATTCCTTTGTAGGGGCTGTTGTTATTTCTTTCCAATTTGTCTCCCTGCTAACAGGTCATATTGACAATGATCAAAAAGGATGCTCATCTGAAACAGATAAAAGCATTCAAGTCAAAGGTTCCTATTTTTTTTTTATACGAACCACATATTCTGCTGTCTATATGCAGAGAAGGGAATTCTCAGAAAATGTGAAATACTTTTGTCTCCTATAAATTATATAAATAAATAAAAAGATGGTCAGAGAAGATACTACACATTCCCGGAAACGCTACAAGTAGTCACTCGCTGATGATGTTACCTTGGCAACATAGTTCTCAGAGACTGATTAACTATTTAGTTGGTGACAGTATTACCTCCACACCCGACTCATGACCGCAGTAAAATACTATATGACAGTTGCGCAGTGGTGATCCCCCCTATGCACTCTGGACATGCATTAGTAGTACCCAGCTCACTGTGGCGGCATGTAGCATAGTGGTTAGCGCGTTGGACTAGTAACCGAAAGGTTGCAAAATCGATTCCCCCAAAATAATATAAAGAATATGTCGTTCTGAACAAGTTAACCCACTGTTCTTAGGCCGTCATTGAAAATAAGAATTTGTTATTCATTGTTATTCAATCATCAGGTCGCTCTATTGTCTCTCGAACCACTGTGACATCAATTAAAGCACAGTATGTGATTTTAAAACTCACCACTGTAATTGATCAATTTGAAGAAAGAAGTTCAACAACAAGTTGAAACTCAGTGGAAAACATGGTTGTTGTGGATGTTGTTTCAAAGAATAAACGGAACCAAATGGACAGCGCTTTCTAAGGTGATGATTCATTAAAAACACCCATATGCATATTAGAGTTTATGCGTAGTCCAAGCCCGACCCCAAAAAACGGAATTAAAATAATGATTGTGCCAGTATACAATACATAACCTATCGCATAAAACACATGCCAGAAAAACATTTTAAAAATATATATACAGATTTAAGATGTATTTGGTACATAATTGGTCTAGCCTAAATTAAACAAATGCAGATTTTAGTGAATTTGTATTTGATTTTGAATAGCATAGTAATAGGTCGTTTTTTTATATTTTCATAATTAATAGGCAGACACATTACCTTTAGCTACAGAATATCTCACCACCGTAAATTTCCATCTCTTCCCCTCTCTCCTTCATTATTTTCACCAGCGCGCAGAGAGAAAGGCTGTCAACAGTTTAATGAAATATGTTTCGTTGTGAAAACATGTTACTATCGATGTTCCCGAACAGATTTCACTTGGTTTCCCAAATTAAGCACTGGTTAGCTGCAGGAACTGGGTTGGAGAGCCCATGGCATACAGAGTTTGGGCGGAATATCCCCTGTCGCGCAGCGAAATGACCGGAGTAGCCTACTGATGAGTGAAAAACAACAGCGTGTGCAGCCTGAGGCAAGAAACAGAGCGCAAGCTTTTTCCTCTAAAGTAATCAATAGTCTATAGTCTCTTCATGCAGCCCATATATTTTTTTGATTTAGGCATTCAACGGTTCAACGGTTTGTATCATTGACAACTGACGTTGCCAAATAATTGTAAATCTATCATATAGGACGTTTCAAATTATCACTTTAACTAGGCAAATTCTTAATTTCAATGACGGTTTAGGAACAGTGGGTTAACTGCCTTGTTCAGGGGCAGAACGACACATGTTTGTCACCTTGTCAGCTCGGGGATTCGTTCTTGCAACCTTAGGTTACTAGTCCAACACTCTAACCACTATGGTACCTGCCGCAACCTCCTACTCAACATAGCTCCGGAATGGCAAAAATATCCTTTCTATTTTATTCAGCTGAGTTCAATATATCCTGCCTAAAATAAGTAATGGACTTATTGTGATGGTGTATATTATACTTTTTTAAATGCATATGTTCCAAAGGCGCTCATCAGCGGCTTGTATGCGTGGAGGCCTGGAGATGCTAAACGTGTTTATGTTAATTAACAATCAGTTACTGTGAGATAGGCAGTCTTTTGCATGACAATAACCGGCAAACAAAATGTCATGAATGCCACAGCCCCTCGCAGGACTTTACAAGTCTTTTTTTTAATCGGCTACTGCTTTTGTCCACAGTTTCCTCCCAGTTTCGTCTGCAGTATTTCACGATGTCAACCACCCATAGAGGAGCATCAATTCCACTGCTATTTGTCTTGTGTGTAGATTCATAGCCTTTCACTTGGTTAACTTGCCCCCTCATTCAGTGAGAATGGCTGAGGGGTGTTCCAGTCCCACATGTACTACAGAGATTCCCATGCCTCAGTCTCAATGGGATGGGATAGGGAAGAGGCTTTTGCACAAGAACCACCACGACATGACAGTGTGTCCCCATGCAGTGAAGAACTGAAAGCATTGCAGTTGAGATGAATATGCCAATAACACAGCTTACTTCTGGATTACCTGTACACTGTTAATAGGATCCCAAGGATTACCAATGATCCGGGTGCCAATCCCAAAAGCATCCCCCAATATGATGCCATTATGAAATTCTAATCTAATCTGTTGAGTACTATAGTAGACAAGGGTATTCCAGTTCAGGGTTAGTGAGTTTTTACAGTATTGATTCAGGTTCAGTGGAAATAAACACATCTCCCCTATTGATTGGCTGTTTTTGTTTCTACAGTAGCCTATAAAGGCAGTGTAAGTTTGACATTTGGGCCTGCTCTTTTGTTATGGGGCAACAGTAATATCCAGTTCAATCTCAATGGACTAACGGCATCATGAATGTGTTTAGGCATATATCGTTGACTTCTTTTCAACTCAAAATCTCATTTATTTCCTGCTGAGACTGGAGCTGTAATTGAATTTACTCCAGCTTTAGTAGAACACAATATGAATTTTGTATTTTTATTTAACTAGGCAAAATCAGTTAAGAACACATTCTTATTTATAATGACAGCCTACCATGGAACAGTGGGTTAACTGCCTTGTTCGGGGGTAGAACGACAGATTTTTACCTTGTCAGATCAGGGATTTGATCCAGCAACCTTTCGGTGACTTACCTAATGCTCTAACCACTAGGCTACCTGCTATCATTTGGCTAGCTAAAGTTAGTTACTTGCTGCTCCAATGTGGTAGCTGTAGAAGGAGCAAGCTAGTGCTCTTCTCGTGTCAGATTAGTTGGGGCTTGGCCAAGGCGGGGACCTTCCCTTCCACAGCTGTCCAGCAGATTGCCTGTGGGATTAAAGTTTGACAATTTCTCCCTTCTGTGTTGTTGTAGTCTGGATTTAGCCCATCTTTGGACTGAATTTAATTATCTTTCTCTGCATCTCCCTCCCCCTTTGTCTCTCTCGCTTTTTCTCCCTCTCCTCCCTCATTCTCTCTTTTCATTTCTATTTGTGTTTGTGTGGCTCTGTGGGTTAGACAACTTCAGACTGACAGCAGGTGCTGAGGACTTAGAGCTCTTACTGAGTGCCACAGGGATTCTACCCAGCCATGGCCAGGATCCCCCCCCAGCAGGCTCCTCCGAAGCCAGCCCCGAAGACAATGGAGAGATCCTGAACCTAGCCGCTACGCCTGAAGCCCAGGACTCCACACGGACTCTACCACACCACAAATACTCTGTTCCCAGTGATAACCACCGCACCCACCTGGCGGCCAACAACCGGGCCATGGATGGCATGGAGGATGGAGCTGGTGTGGGAGTGGGCAGATGGGTGCAGAGCTCAGGGTACAGGCCCACGCGGAGGGGCTCCCCCAGACCCAGCACTCATACGCACTTTGACATCAATGAGCACCTGCCCTGGATGATCGTTCTGTTGCTGCTGCTGGTGCTGGTGGTGATCGTGGTGTGCAGCGTGAAGAGGAGCTCCAGAGTTCTGAAGAAGGGTCCAGTCCAGGACCCCAGCAGCATCATTGAGAAGGCAATCCAGAAGAAGACATGCCCCCCGACACAGACCAAGGAGAAGTGGATCTACTACTCCAACGGACAGGGTGAGTGGGCGCTTTATTTTACCTCTCAAAGGTTTATAGAAAGAAATGCAACTTTGGTGATAAGTCTTTTTCTATGTAGCTGCATACTTTATAAAGACAGAAAAAATCAAACAGAAAAACATATATTTTTGGTACAAAGAGATATTTGCGAGACTCTCAGCCGAAAAGAACGAACATCTGTTGATCTGTTGTAGCACCAGTGGGGGAATCTAAATCCAATTCTTTCTGCGCCAGAGAATACTACACATAGCAGGACAGTAATGGCAGTTACACAAGCAAGGGCATGGTCTGCAACAAGCGGTAACTGCCACCTCACTCTCCTCACACGTATCTCCTCTTTCTCTACCTCTCTCCCATCCTCTTTTGTCTCACTTTCTTTTTCTACTTCCCTCTTTACCCCCTCTCCTCACGCCTTACTCTCTTCCTCTTTTCATTCTCTCTCTGTCTCCCTGATGTGTCTGGTTGTGTGTAACCATGGGAGCCGGGGTGGCAGCATGGGGCTGATCAGTTAAAGTAGTGAAACCACAGCACTGCAGCAGGCAGGCAGGAGGAAGAGCGCCGGCTGCCACAGCCTGATGTCAGCCTCAGATATCCATCCGCTTGTAAGCGAGAGACAGGGAGAGCTCCAACCCAGTGCAGTTCAGTTCAAACCAGATTTTTCCAGTTCTCTGTGGTTGGAGAGAAGCTCAACTTTATCATTGCACAGACACATGCCACCCTGGAGAGGGTGAAGGGAGGGCTGGAGAGGCCTCTGCTTTCAGATATATGTCCCACTGGGCACACCATGTCATTTCAACGTGGTGTGTTGGGTAATATTTGGTTGAGACATTAATCAATGAGATTACAACCTATATTCCCCCCACTCAGAAAGACAGCCAAAAGTTAGTTGAATTTCTAATGTATTATCATTTCTATGCTTTCAACCATCTAAAATTACAAACAAATTCCAATGGAAAAATAATGTCGGATTTTGGTTTAGTTGTCACCCAAATGTCTGTCAATGTGCTTTCAACCATTTAAAAACACAGCAAAGTTCAAATGGATATACAATGTCAGATATTTTGTTATTATATATCTATTATCACTGTGCTTCATAATAGCAGAACCAAATGGCCTGAATTGCAGTTGAGATCACGTTAAAGTACATGGTGCAAGTGACCAATGTTGTTTGAGATTCTGCACAGATTATTATAGCAATTGTGAAGATCTCCACAAACCTATGATGACCTATGTATGCTATCTTGAACATGCATGCTTTATATGGTTACAGAAAAATAAATGTATAGTAACAGTAACTTCAAAATGTGGCCATGGATGTGTTACTCATTTTAAGGTTGAATGTTAGTTTGTTAGATAGCCTTAAGTTTAGGCTATTTACTGTATTACAAAAGTAATATTGAATTGTGTTTGGTTGACAACGCAACCATCGAGAGCATCCTGACTGGTTGTATCACCGACTAATATGGCAACTGCACCACCCTTGACCAGAAGGCCCTACCGAGGGGTGGTGCGGACGGCCCAGCGCATCCCTGGGGGTGAGCTCCCAGCCATCTAGGACATACATGCCAGGCGAGGCCTTGATCCTTCATCTTGCGGCCCTTTCCTCATTACCGAAACACAAATGTCTCACCGCCCCTTCAAAATTGGTATAATTTTCACATCAAACAGTGCCTTCAGAAAGTATTTCTACGTTTTGTTAGGTTACGGCCTTTTTCTAAAATTGATTACATTGTTTTTTTTTGTCTCATCAATCTACACACAATACCCCATAATGACAAAGCAAAAACAGCCTTTTAAAAACGTTTGCAAATTTACAAGAAAAAAACCCAAATAGGGTATCACACCTACCTTGTCACAACACAACTGATTGGCTCAAACGCATTAAGAAGGAAAGACGTTCCACAAATGAACTTTTAACAAGCCAGACTAAGTCAGTGGTACAGATGGAACTATCCAAGTCGAAAATGGGTAGGGTGTCTGGGGGTTGTTGTGTGTCAGGGCTCTCACTGTGTGAAGTGAAGAGATTAGCACATTGTACCTGTCCGCTCACACCACGTGAGAATGTTCCAGGAATGTTAGTGTATAGTAGGGATGTGTACATTATGAAGATAGAAAGGGACAACTGAAACATGATCAGTAGTCTAACCGTGATTAATATTCAGCCTGACTACATACAATTGTCTATTCAACTTCCCCTTTGTGTTACTCACGAAAGGCATTTTGAAAGCATTAGAGAGAGCAATCTGTTAACAATTCAGTCCTCAAGGAAAGTCCTCAAGGAAAGTCCATGATAAACTGCTTTGGTATTTACATGGATTCCAGCTGCTATGCTAGGATTTTCAGCATTTAAAATGTTTTGTCCATTTCTCACACACACACTAATGGCAATCAAGAAATTAAGTGCACTGACATTTTTCACATATCTTTCTTTACTGTTGTCTCAAAATAGTAGTAGTAGTAGTAAGCTTTTTATTAACAATGTCCAGATACACAAATAATCTGCATTTTTACGGCGATGTTTGTCTACATTCAGTTCCAAAAAAGAGAATTTAATTGTATTTTAAACTTCAAACAACAAGTGAATTTACGGCATGTTTTTAAAAAAAGGATTATAGAATGTTTATCAAGTGGATGCCAAGTTTTACATTCAGACCATGTGTGTGTTTGTGTGTGTGATTACACAGCTGTTTACTCTTTCGAACAAAACAGTTTGTTAATTCGTCCAAGGTGTATAATTGGCTACCCTGAAGGCTTTAATGTCTATTTACTAGAGTAGTTAAAACACTCCTAATAAAACGTGGAATGGGAAACATAAAGAAGACGAGATCATACAAATAGCCAATTCTTTCATACGAGTCCAGAAAGTGATGTGAAGGGCGAGCAGGGTATACATAGTGCAGATGAAATGAATCCGCCGTGTGAGCCTGCTGTTTACGACGCCCAGGCGGGGGGGTGGGGGAGTACATAGGAGGCCGTGCTGCTCAGCACCAGGGTGGGCCAGGCCACAGGGACAGGCAGGGAAGCAGAGATAGGACCTGGACTGTGGCTGTGGGTCATTTGGGCCTGCTGTGGATTTTGTATTATTAAAATTTTCATGCAGACGGATTGGGTTATGATACTTTACGTTCATTTTGTTTAGTGTTTTTTGAATGATAGTATTCTACAAAATGAGAAAAACTGAGCAAGACTTCACAACCCTAGGGAGTCAAAGAGATTGAAACAATGAAATTGACTGAGCAGCAAGCTGGTCTTATGCGACCAATTAGTCTCTTCCATTAGGATGACTTGGGCTCCTGAGTGGCGCAGCGGTCTAAGGCACTGCATCTCAGTGATAGAGGTGTCACTACAGACCCTGGTTCGATTCCAGGCTGTATCACAACCGGCTGTGATTGGGAGTCCCATTGGGCGGTGCACAATTTTTTTATATTTTTTATTTATTTCACCTTTATTTAACCAGGTTGGCTAGTTGAGAACAAGTTCTCATTTGCAACTGCGACCTGGCCAAGATAAAGCATAGCAGTGTGAACAGACAACACAGAGTTACACATGGAGTAAACAATTAACAAGTCAATAACACAGTAGAAAAAAAGAGAGTCTATATACATTGTGTGCAAAAGGCATGAGGAGGTAGGCGAATAATTACAATTTTGCATATTAACACTGGAGTGATAAATGATCAGATGGTCATGTACAGGTAGAGATATTGGTGTGCAAAAGAGCAGAGAAGTAAATAAATAAAAACAGTATGGGGATGAGGTAGGTAAAAATGGGTGGGCTATTTACCGATAGACTATGTACAGCTGCAGCGATCGGTTAGCTGCTCAGATGTGTTTGAAGTTGGTGAGGGAGATAAAAGTCTCCAACTTCAGCGATTTTTGCAATTTGTTCCAGTCACAGGCAGCAGAGAACTGGAAGGAAAGGCGGCCAAATGAGGTGTTGGCTTTAGGGATGATCAGTGAGATACACCTGCTGGAGCGCGTGCTACGGGTGGGTGTTGCCATCGTGACCAGTGAACTGAGATAAGGCGGAGCTTTACCTAGCATGGACTTGTAGATTGCCTGGAGCCAGTGGGTCTGGCGACGAATATGTAGCGAGGGCCAGCCGACTAGAGCATACATGTCGCAGTGGTGGGTGGTATAAGGTGCTTTAGTGACAAAACGGATGGCACTGTGATAAACTGCATCCAGTTTGCTGAGTAGAGTGTTGGAAGCAATTATGTAGATGACCTCGCCGAAGTCGAGGATCGGTAGGATAGTCAGTTTTACTAGGGTAAGTTTGGCGGCGTGAGTGAAGGAGGCTTTGTTACGGAATAGAAAGCCGACTCTAGATTTGATTTTCGATTGGAGATGTTTGATATGAGTCTGGAAGGAGAGTTTACAGTCTAGCCAGACACCTAGGTACTTATAGATATCCACATATTCAAGGTCGGAACCATCCAGGGTGGTGATGCTAGTCAGGCGTGCGGGTGCAGGCAGCGAACAGTTGAAAATTGGCCCAGTGTCATCTGGGTTAGGGTTTGGCCGGGGTAGGCTGTCATTGTAAATAAGAATGTGTTCTTAACTGACTTGCCTACATAAATAAAAATGACAAGTTTACTTTGTCACCAGCAGGAATCCCCAGAGAGAATCAGAGCAGATGGACTGGAGGGGAAAGGCTGCTATTGTGGCCTCTTTGTCATGCAGCCCTCTCAACTCAGACCTGCTGTCTCAATCGAGTTTTCGAATGAAAATTTTACAGCGCCCCCACTTCCCATTAGGGTCTGTGTAAGAGTGTGTAAGAGATTAACCACATTCCACATTGTCTCACCACCTCTCAGAGGCTCTACTTGTAACAGATGTAGACTACGTGACAGTATGTTTGTGTTGTGTTGACTCTGAGTAACCTGTTGAAAAGCCTTGCAGTAGATACATTTCTCTGCTCTGCAGGCAACGTTACATTGCTGTGAACAAACTGTTTTATTTTTACATTTGTTATTTTGAACTTTTATTGAACTAGGCAAGCCATTTAAGAACAAATTCTTATTTAAAATGACAGCCTACCGGGGAACGGTGGGTTATAACTGTGACACAACTTGTCGCCTCATCTCTATGCACCATCATCAATGTGAAAACTCAATCTATGTTTTACATCTAACTAACAGATTCAATTTGGAGTCTTCATTACTTTTGAGCGTCCCGTTACTATTTACTGATTGGCAGCCATTTTCGGTCAGTAATTTGTTTATATTCAATCTGCCACCACTGCAATCATGCCAGGAGGTTAAGGAAACAGACTATTGTACACATTCGCTAGCATACTGCATTATACATGTAGGTCATCTATTATATCCAACTAAAACAGAGATTGTATTTCCCCCTAGCCTAGCTCTGTCACTTTGTTTTAATTCTCTCTAAAGAAGGTGACAGTAGGCAGGCTTGATAGGAACTGTCACAAAAGGCTTCAGGTGTCGGTCTCATCGTTCATCACAAAGTCGCTTCGTGGCACGACTCTGACCTCAGGGCAGGACAACTGTAGTGTAGCCTTGGCCTCGACCAGATCACAAGCCAACCACCGCCGGTTTACAGCGAGTCAATCTCCCAGCTACCATCTCTCCAAACCGACCCTGTATTATGCACTCTGGATGTTTGGGCTTTGATAGAAGATATTGATCAGGGATCACTGTGATCGTTATCAAAATGTAATTATTAATGATGTTTCTCTGCACATTATAGTTCAGCCTGCATAATGTGGCTTCTTGTAGTCTGGGGAGTGAGGTTTGGGTCAATTCCATTTAACTTTCCATCAATTCAATTAATGAATTGGAATGAATGTTACATTCAGTAAGTCAATTGGAAATCCCCCCCATGTTTTAATTAAGGTTTCAATTTTAATTTATTCAAGTTTAATTATGACGCACATACTTATCTTTCAGTTGAATATGGTTATGCCTGCAGGGATGGCACAGTTTCACAGACACACAGACATGGGGTTTTTCTGCACCTGTTTGCGAACATGTTCTGTTTTGACTGAGTGAAGTTTTAACACCTGGGGATGTTTGTGTCTGACTGGCAGTCTGAATATATATTAGTTAGGCTATTCACGTCTGGGACATTTCCTGTTATGACAAATGCTCCCCCCCGACATATTTCTGCCACTTGGCTTGTATTTGCAAGTCAACATGTTCTGCTGCATCCCTCAGAAGTGTGACTGGAGCCAGCCAGGCAGGGTGTGGTGTAGGATATCCTTCAGATAAGGTCCTACAGCTTCAGAAAGGCTATGGTTGGATGAGAAGGAGAACCCCATGTCCTCTTTTTCCACTTGTGTCGTTTCACAATCAACAAATTGAGGCCGCTTAGTACTATTTATACATTTAAACCAACGAGTATGCATTTTCTCAAACCTATCATTACACATTCATCAGTAGACCATGACGTAAGGAATAAAGAGAGGTATTTCTAGCATGAAAGACCAAAGGGGACCGCAAGATGGATTTATGCATTGTTTGTTATCCAGATGCCATTAACAGCAGGGAGTTATAGCATGCCATGCTATTGCACGGACCTTAAACCAGTAATCATATGTCAAGGCATGAGATGATCCAATGTCTTATAGTATGCACATTTTCTATTTACAGTTTCACAACAATATTGCCCTATCAAAACCCACAGTTATCTATGAGTAGGTCCAGTAGTTTTCCAGACCATCAGGAAAAAAAACAGGCCCTATTCCCTAATTATAAGCTATAGGGCACTGGGTTTATTTCCCAGTCAGTTAACATGGTCAGGAAAAACTCTTGGCCCTATCTCTGAGCTTAGGCAGTGTCTTATACCTGGGTAGTGGCCCTGGCTGAAAAGGACAACCAACCTGCTGAGTCTGCAGCTGAGCCTAACCATGTTCCGCACTGGCACTAAGGACCTTTGTTTCAGCACCAGCTACTCTCACACATGCCTATTGTGATTATCAGAGAGAGATTATGAAAGAGCATTCTCAACATAATTTCAATGGAGTGTCTATCTTAGATCAGCAGTGTTGTACTACTACCACTACTACTACCATTACTACTTCTGATACGACTACTACTTCTAATACTACTACTACTTCTAAAACTACCACTATTTCTAATACTACTACTACTTCTAATACTACCACTACTTCAACTACTACCACTACTACTACCACTACTTCTACTACTACTACTACTTCAACTACTACTTCTAATACTACTACTTCTAATACTATTACTACTACTACTACTACTTCTAATACTACTACTGATACTACTACTTCGAATACTACTACTACTTCTAATACTACTACTACTTCAACTACTACTACTACTTCAACTACATAGGCAGTGTTACTTTAAAGCACAAAAAGCCGGACAGGAGGACAGGTAGGCAGTTCTTCAAGGGTCTTTGAACCCATCAGGAGGTTGTCTTCATATACTGAAAGTAACACTTCCTCCATCTGGTTGAGACCAGTTCAGCTTTATGAGTCACGCTGAGTCTGTCTGGACAGGGTGTGCAGAGGGAACAGATGGGCTGCCAATTCTGGGGTGCGGAGAGGTGGAGGGTAGTGGAGAACTTCAGATGCATCTGCTGAGGTAAAGCTTGGTGAGAGATCACTTTCAGAGAGTGTATTCCTGGATCCACTCGTTTATGACGGTGCATCGCTCATAAGCAGCAACCAGACGTGCAGGTCTGCTAAAACTGTTCTGATTACCCCCTAACTGAGACCTAAGGCTTAGGTTGACTGAGAGGTCATAACCCTTATGTAACACACACATACAAACTCACTCTCTACATCTCTACAACACAAATCTTAGATTCACTGTGTTCACTTAATAGCGTTTTATAAGAAAGGAACAATGGCTCAGTGTGGTTCAAGAGGACCCATGTTTTGTTGTTGTACTAGTCATAGTGTTGATTATTGCTTTTAACTGACACAACCTTACAATTAAGGAGAAATCAAGTAATATAATTGTATGCTCTTTTAATTTGATTTCTAAGTACTCAATGGGCATAATTACTATAAATGTAGGAAGGGCTGAAAAGTCTGAAGGGGTAAATTATCATATCATGTCTCATGATCAACCGAGTCCATGTGAATTAGGGATTGACTTATTAGTCAAGAATGACATCCATTGTTAATCAATGGCTCCAGTCTATTTCAGACATGGCATAAAATGTACCTGTTCTCTCCTCTCTTTACCCAGGTGTGGACATCCTGAAGTTGGTGGCAGCTCAGATTGGCAGCCACTGGATTGACATGTACCAATCCCTGGCCAATGCCACGGAGCGTGAAGTGGCAGCATTCTCCAACGGCTACCAGTCGGACCACGAGCGTGCATATGCTGCCCTGCAGCACTGGACCATCCGCGATGGGGACGCCAACTTGGCTAAGCTCATCAACGCCCTGCACCGCCACCGCCGCATCGACGTGGTGGAGAAGATACGGGGCATCATGGAAGACAATCCTCAGGTAAGCCCTACTGGCAAAGAGAATCTGTTCTGTCCTCCAGTGAACTCTCCCATCTTGAATCACAGGTGGGCTATTTGGGCTAAATGGCACTCCTCACTAATGAGCCTTCAGGTCCTCATTTTATCTCACCAAATCTCTAGAGTACAAAGTCACTCACAAAGTCACTCAACGTGAACGCAAACATAGAAATCACATATGGGATGACAACGTTAATTTAAACAAGTCACGAGTGGTGACCAGCCCTCCTGCATGGGAAGGGAAGGGCCCCCGTGACTGTCCTGGCGTGGCCTAGCGCTACTGTACAGTACAGAGGTCAACATAGAGAGACTGGCCAGTTGCGAAAGTGGATCATTCATCACGCTCCACTTTTCTCCTAACTTCCTCCCATCTCTCAGATACATATCATATTATCCCCATGTCCAGTGACCTTCTCTGCTCAAAGTTAGATTCTTACAGTTAAGGGCTTGTTATGGTCGTCTTATGAGAGATATTGAGACCCGGAGATATATCTAACAGGCTGCCTATTGTAATTCTGCTTGTCGTCACTACTTAATAATCCTTGGATGATGGTAATATCTAGGGTGTTTCGTCTCAATTGATGGTGGAGGAGATTGCAGGTAATAAATCATTTGGTGAGGGAGGGAACAGGGAAGCAGAAGCACAATATGAGTAGGGAACATAGTGTGCTGGAGGCTGCTCTCTCCCCTTTCTCCCTCCCTCCCTTGTTTTTCCTCAGTACACTCTTGGCCATTTCTACAGATTTTCTCCTCATTCCATTGAATGTGTCATGTGTTATAAATAACTTAAGGGTAAACCACCAGGAAATGGTATTTCATGAGGGATACTCTGTAAGGAGGGATGACCATTCATCATGCAGTGGGCCTCTTATTGGTACCAGACAGAAATGCTGCAGACAGACAGCATTGTAGGTGTACACATATGGTATTCTTCCTTAGAGGTATAATATACAACCATGTGGTTCCACTGACGTAAGACTTCCCCATCCGTGTGATTCATAAATGAGGTGTCTGTGTGTGGCGATTCCACCAGAGTGGGCTGGCTGCCTTATGTATGGGAGGGATGGAGCGAAGGAGGGAGGAAATGAGAGAGGGAGGGGATGCTGTTTCCTGCTGCCACCCCAGTTTTGTTAATTCATTAAGACACAGCTTGGAGCTATCCTCCATGACTGGGTTGTTTTTAAACAAACCGCAGGTGGTGAGCCCCAAACATTGCTCATCTGCCTCCCCAGCTGATATTCTCTCATTCCAATAGTGTGATTTTATCATAGCTGTAAGGCACGGAGCCTGAAGCAGAAAGGACAGAGGCTGATCCAAGTTGTTTGCGCGTGTGTGTGTCAGCATGTACTGTATGTGTCAGCGTGTGTTGGTATGCGTGTGGAGCATGTCCTCCTGTTTAATCTTGCAGATGACCATAGCTGCAGTGTGAGCTGAGCTGTGTCTCTCCTCCTGCCCTCGGTCTCAGCTGGTTAGGGCTGACTGATTTAGTCACTGCACTGTCAGTGTTAAATGAGGCCTAGCCATAGACCACTGATACTGAAGGGCCTTGGCACACTGTAGTAGTTTACCCTAGGACACAGTGATAGACCCTTTTACTGATAATGTCACCGGAAAAACAGTTTTGCCGCAGCATATGGTCAAAATAACGTGTTTTTACTTCTCACTGTCTGTTTCTTTGCAGCTGCAAAAGTCTAGGCCCATGTGTTATGATGCTTCAGTCAGCAAGGAAACTGACCTACATGACGTTATGTCAGACAAAACACCCTCCCCCATAAAGTGAAATGAGTGCAGTTGGAGCACCAATCTGCTCAGCATGTTTTGTTGCTGTAGGATATGTGTTTTCTATGTAAGGTATTTCTGGGGCACCCTCCCTCTCTCCTCTGTGCCCCAGACAGACACGTTTTAGCCTGCTCAAAAAAAACACATTTACATGCATTTAGAGGAAGAGATTAAACATCACAACACATTGACTCTCTGTGGCACGCAAGACCTCAGGTCAACTCCTCGTAAACAAACTGCTTTAACAGAATGAAGATTCTCTCTTAGTGCTTCAGTGGTTGTTGTGTTTATACACGCTTGGGAAAAAAGTATTGTCCCAAAGGTCCTAGCCAGCTGTCTCTGTCTGTTTTCTTCTTCTTTCCCTCTGGTCCTCTACTCCCAGTAGGAGCTTTTCCATCCACACCAAGGCAACTTCTCATAATAAGAGTTCTAGCCTCCCCTTCAGGCAGGCACAATGCTACACACGGAATCCAATTTCAGACATTATTAAGTGTTTACTACTCCCATTAAAGGTCCATTCATTCGTTCAGAGGCCCAGGTGCATTCTCCGGTCTGCACAGGAAGATGGTGCCTATTTCTAGCTCCTAGTCAACTTTGCAGTATTTAAAAAAATATTATTTCTTATATTATTTGCTCAGAACATTTCTTGCATTATTACCTACAGCCGAAAATAACTTTTGGATATTAGATTGGAGATCACTCAACCAGCAATTCGACCAGAAATTATATTTCCCTGAATTGAATCCTTTGTTTGAACTCCCCAAGACAGTTCCCTTCTTCCCAGGGGCAGCTCCAAGACTCCGCTGTTGGAGAACAGGAATAAGGAGTGGGCTCCTATTCAGACTCAGGAGGCATGCATACCATCCACCACTTCCGTGTATGTTACTCGCTAACGTTAAGTCCCTGGACAATAAAGTAGATGAGCTCAGGGCAAGGATCTCCTTACAGCGAGACATTAGGGGCTGAAACGTACTCTATTTTATGGAATCATGTCTCTTTCCGGACATACTGTCCCCTACCATTCAGCCAGCAGGGTTCTCTGTCCATTGCGCGAACAGGAAAAAGAAAGGTGTATGTTTCATGACTAACTACTTGTGGTGTGATTGTGGTAATGTACAGGAACTCAAGTCCTTTTGTTCTCCCAATCTGAAATACCTCATCATCAAATGCCGACCGCATTACCTCCCAAGAGAGTTTTCTGGCTCTCAACTCACTACACTCAACTTTATGCAAACTAGACACTGAATATCCTGAGGCTGCAATTATTGTAGCTGGGGACTTTAATAAAGGAAATCTGAGGAAAACGCTACCGAACTTCTATCAACACATATTCTGTGCTTCTCGCTCATCGAGCATTCTTGACCATTGTTACACCTCCTCCCGGGACAGCTACAAGGCTCTCCCCCACCCTCCCTTCGGCAAATCAGATCATGCCTCAATTTTGCTCCTCCCCTCCTATAAGCAGAAACTTCAACAGGAAGCACTCATGGTAAGGACTGTTCAACATTGGTCTGACCAATCAGAATCTATGCTTCAAGTTTATTTTGATCACGCAGACTGGGAAATGTCCCGGGTTGCCTCAGAGAATAGTATCAACGTATAAACTTAGTTGGGGACTGAGTTCATCAGGAAGTGCATAGAGGATGTTATCCAAACAAAAAAACGTGGATGGATGGCAGCATTCGCGCAAAACTGAAAGCACAAACCACAGCATTTAACCTCTGCAAGGTGACTGAGAACATGGACGTGTAAAAACAGGCCAGCTATGCCCTCCGTAAGGCAATCAAAGAGGCAAAACAACCATGTAGGGACAAAGTGGAGACACAGTTTAACGGCTCAGACACAAGATGTGGTGGCAGGGACTCCAGACATGGATTATAAAGGGAAAGCCAGCCTTGTCGCAGACACCAACACCTCGCTCCCGGACAAGCTAAACACCTACTTTGCCCATTAACCCTCATAATGCTGCCGGCCCAGATGGCATCCCTAGCCGCATCCTTAGAGCATGTGCAGACTAGCTGGCTGGAGTTTTTTTTACGGACATATTCAATCTCTCCCTATCCCAGTCTGTTGTCCCCACTTGCTTTAAGATATCCACCATTGTTCCTGTACCCAAGAAAGTGAAGGTAACTAAACTAAATGACTATCGTCCCTTGGCACTCACTTCGGTCATCATGACGTGCTTTAACAGGCTAGTTAAGAATCATATCACCTCCACCTTACCTGACACCCTAGACCCACTACAATTTGCATGACGCCCCAACAGATCCACAGATGACGCAATCCCCATTGCATTACACACTGCTCTATCCCATCTGGACAAGAGGAATACCTTTGTAAGAATGCTGTTAATTAATGTGTTTCTATCAAATTGCCTTGTTTCACATAAAAGGCTGTGCGTGGTGACATGCAGTGCACATAAAAATAACTTTTGCCGTTAAATTCCCATGTACCGATTAAAAAATACAAGTTAAATGAGTTTCCATCGCTTTTTCAACTGGTTTTGTCAGTAAAAATGTTGCGCTATATAGCGAATGTGCCCACTCTGGTCTTGGCACATGCTTTCTAGCCAACAGCTGGCAGATACAGTGCATGTATAGCCTACATGATGAGATTATTATGGACAATAGAGTGAGATGATCTTTATTTGTCAAACTGCAGGCAAGCATCTATCTTCATGTCACCAGAATAAGACCCTGGATATTTATTGGAAAGGAGCATCAAGCTCATCACCGTGTACTTTCAGGTAGGCCCTTCATCACATCTGTTGGGGAAGATGTTTAGTATCAGCTGTAACATCAGTGGTTGCAGCGTCACAAGAATACTGTCTATGAGGGAGAAGCAGAGAAAAGAGCTGCCTATTAAACAACACCCCCAGTGTCCTACATAACAGTAGTGATGCTGAAATTTCTCAGTGTTAACATATGAGGATTCACTTTAGTGGTAAAGGCTCTCTTGACCCACAATGTCTTATGATATTGCAGTTTTTCCATAGCCTGCTGTATTTTGCTGCTGAACAGGGTTTATGACTAAACATGCAACACATGCCAAAATTTGTCTCTACTCTGCAGATTCAGTAAAATATCCGTGTATCCATTCAAATGTGGATGTTCTCTGTGTCTCTGATGCCTCAGCAGTTCCTCCCTACACAGGGCCAGACCCCCTAGCGTGTCTATTGTGTGTTTGAGTGTGTGCGTGATTGTGTGTGTGCTTGCGTGCCTGTGTGTGCCTGCTGCCTGGTGTGAGTATGTGTATGTGTATGTGTGTGTGTGATGCGTGACAATGTCCCTACCCTGGGGTCTGCTGTGTGTGTGTTGACAGGCTATGTCAGTGACTCAGCCAGATCACTGTCTCTCCTCTAATGACTCAGTCACTGGCTACTGACAACTCAGAGAAGCATCTGGAACGGTGACACCATTTCCCCCTGTTTTCTCCTAATTCTCCACGATGAGTCAATCTGAGTTCAAGTATTTTTAGACTCCAGGGGTTTCTCTGGAGGGTTAGTTGGTAGGTTTTGTAACAGCTGTTTGTAACATAATTTGGCCAGGGCGGCGTAGTGCTCCAGTCTTCGTGGACGTGTCATTGCCTGCCTATCTGGCCTAGTGCACAGAGGAACTTGTTATCAAATAGGGGAGATAGCAGGGGCTGCATATGGGTCATATACACACGCAGAAGTAAGTGAGGTCTGTCTGATGCCACATCAAGCTGTTTTATATGGGATTTTATGTTCGCATCAGAAGTTTTCCCGTTGCACTCCCGTCACCTGCATGAAATTCTATTGTGTTTCTGTGAAGCCATATTGAACTGTGTTCTATTGGATTTTCAGCACCCTGAAAGTTTTCCGTTGCATTCCCATCGACTGTTTGAAATGCCCTTTACCATTTCCTTCCTGTCTCACTCACAGCAGGGCCTTTTTTTCTACAGTACCGAAGTCAAAATGTAAGTCTCTCAAGAGCTCATCTGGTCCTGTCACCACCAGTTCACTACATTACCATACCGAAGAAGACTGTTATTTATGTCTTCCCTGAGCCCCAGGGCAAGCACAGTGGTGTACTATACCTGGTAGTGTGTGACTGGGCCCATGTGGTCTTTGGGCAGTACATTCCTGCTCTGTCCAAGTCCACAGAATCCCTTTCATGTCTGGCCGGTTGTGTACGCTCCCTGAGGCAAGGAGAGAGAGTCACGGATGGGAGTGGGTGGTCTGGGGCTGTGGGTTGGCCCGCTGTGTCACCTGACGTGGGCTGCATTGGGCTGGGGCTGGGCACACAGGAGCTCCCTGTCCTCTCTCTGCACCGTGTAAATGGCCTGTTTCCAAACTTGTGCAGGTGTATCCAAAAGTCTAATAATAACCACTTGTACCATAGTAGGCACAAGTCGTGATGTGTAAAGGATTCAAAATTAAGCAATTGCTAAAGTCACTGACTGTCTGTGACATGACAAGCCTGAGCACTCAGCTCTTGAAATGCTAATAGTTCATGACAATGGTGAGGTGTGAGTGTCAGGATATCTTCCAACTATCTAGCAATCTCTTTAGCGTTGGCACTTCTCAGCATGGCAACGGCTGGACACAATTGCAGTCAGGATCAAAGTCACCATTGAGTGGTGTTCCCACTATCAAACAGTCGTAAATCGCTTTTGAGTCATCACAGATACCATACTTTAAATCCTCAGAGTGGCAAGCAAGACACAAGTGCCTTCAGAGGTGTACTGATAACTAGGAGTACGAAACTGGGTTATTTTGTGCAGTGGTCTGTCCGGACAACAGTGTGACTCAGAACACTGCTTTCTCAGCCATTGGTTTCCAACACTGACACTGACCCTCTCCTCCCCTCTCCCTCTCAATTCAAGTCAAGGGGCTTTATTGGCATGGGAAACATATGTTAACATTGCCAAAGCAAGTGAAGTAGATAATATACCTTTCTCTCTCTCCATATCCCTCTCTTTCTCTCCTCCCCTCTCCCTCTCTGCAGTTTAATCTGAACCAGCTGATGACTGTGAATGTAACCCCGAGCCACAGTCCTGTCCACAAGTCGTTGGAGTCTCCTGGGGTGGTGGTGGAGCAGTCTCCTGTGGACCGGACCAAGGGCTTCTTCCCCGACGAATCAGAGCCTCTGCTCCGCTGTGACTCCACCTCCAGCAAAGACTCCGCCCTCAGCAGGAATGGCTCATTCATTACCAAAGGTAACCACATATTATGACACAGTTCTGTTTCAGTAATTATGCTAAGCAACTGGCTCCTACAGAGGTGACATATTTGTATTTACTGCCCCCTTCTGGTTATAAAGTGCACCTGATTTCATACTCCATTATAGCAAGTCATCAACTATGAAATCTTTGAGAAATACGTCTTTGTTCTCATAAGGATGACTGGGCTTTTATTCCCAGCAGCAGAACGTGACTGCTAATTTAGTCATTCACGATTTCCTATTTTATGGACAACAACAAGCTGTAGCTAACATCCACAGTATGTTGCAGTCTATCCTCCTCCTCATTCTGACATTTTCTTCCTCTCCTCTGTGACTTCCAGAGAAGAAAGACACGGTGCTGCGTCAGGTCCGGCTGGACCCATGTGACCTGCAGCCCATCTTCGACGACATGCTGCACATCCTAAACCTTGACGAGCTGCATGTCATCGAGGCGATCCCCATGGCAGAGGACAAACTGGACCGCCTCTTCGAGATTGCCGGGGTCAAGAGCCAGGAGGCCAGCCAGACCCTGCTGGACTCGGTCTACAGCCACCTGCCTGACCTCCTATAGGCACACTGCTGTGATGCTACAGACCTATACTGTGGTCAGGGGACACCCCATTTCCTTCTGCTGCAAACCCCTCCTTTTCGGTGTGGCTACTTGGGTGTGCCCCCCCGAATACTCTGAGGTAAGCTAGTGAGATGCTGCTTGATTCTGGATAGTCGTCTACACGCCTTCATGACTGCCAATCGGCTATCCTCCATTCCTAGCAGCCTGACTTAATCCCCTACTAATACCAGGGTCAGGGAGCCTCCCTTTTTTCACCTTTATTTAACCAGGTAGACTAGTTGAGAACAAGTTCTCATTTACAACTGCGACCTGGCAGTTGTAAATTCTCTCTCTTCTCTCTCTATGATCCTGCACACTCTCACCCCCAGGCCAGATCATACAGCCACATGCCTGACCTCTTGAAGTCTCCTTCCATCACTCCCCCCATGTTGAGGGGAGGGGTCCAGGCTCCCCCCCCACACACAGCCCCCCATGGTGAGCCTGCCTGCCTGGAGGAAGGGCAGGACAGAGTGGCCAGCCTGGAGTTCTGGGCAGACATAGCACCACCATCACCACTATGCTTATTAAACCATAGCTATTGTGTCAATGTAGCATTAAACAAGTGTTCTCTTTACATTTTTGAGATTATAAACCCATATTCATGCAAGCAAACTTCAACAACACACTCTCATGCACAATGTCTATAAATGTCAAACATCCCACATGAAGAAATACTATAGTCTGCACTATGGTAGGACTACTACAGTATTCACTGTAGTGTTTTTGCTAACTTTACTGTAGTATTTACTATAGTATACTGTAGTATTTACAGTTTACTATAGTATAAATACTGTAGTAAAAACAATCAGTAGTGTATACTATATTCATTACGGTAATGTTTTTGCAGACGGTAGTATACTGTAGTATTTACTGTAGTGTTTTTGTTTTATTATCTTTGACATAGAAGTGGGGGGTATTCTCCTTGAAGAAACCTACTGGAGAAATACTCAGAGTAAATTTTCCATAACCTGTAGGTAGTGCTGGGTTCTGACACGGAGAGTTCAGAACTTCTACTCTTTTCTATAACCATAGGGAACACAATATATGGTCTAAACTTGGCATGTAGGTTTCAAACTTACGGGTGGCCCAAATTGTGACTTGGGGGAGGGGAATGGGCAGGGTACAGTATGTACAAATTATATACTGTAGTATTTACTATAGTTTAAAAAAAAAAAAATTTGTGGACTGTAGTATTTTTGCAGACTTTTTTGTACTATTTACTAGTGTTTTTTTGTGGATAATACTGTAGTATTTACTATAGTATTCTACAGTACTACAAAATTCTATACTAAGTCCTACACATGATCGAGGGATACTACAGTGTATACAATTGTATAGTATACTACAGTTTACTACATACTTCTATATACTGTAGTATTCTAGAATAAACTGTAGTATTTTTTTATGAGGGACACTACGACACACACTCATGATGCACAATGTCTTACACTAATAGTATGTAATATGATTGATGCACTAATTCTTGTTCTTTGAGTAACATAACCATTTCATCTGTATGCATTCTGCCATATGTGCTTCAATGTCTCTTTGAAATGCTGTTTACTTACATGTCACACTTATTTTTTTTCAACATTTAGTTTGAGTATTATCATTTGTAGTTTTTTAGCTTTTTGATTTCTTAGCAACTATTATTTGTCTTGATTTCAATGGCATTCTGATATGTCCCAGCTTGGTGTAATGAGACCATCTTACTGGATGTAAGATATGCATAGTTGCTCCATATTCTACTTGAATCTGACAGTCATCTTCTGGATTGTGGTACTTGATTAAAAAATAACAATGTACAACTATAGTTCCTTTTAAATTCAACATCTTTAAAAAAAAAAAGCACCACCAAAAACATGTTGCTGTGAAGTGCCAGTATTCAACTCGCAGATGTTAGGAAAGGTACACAGACTGACTTTTTGCCAAGCCAATCGTATCAAGCTATTCTGGTGCTAGACTTGAAATTCTCTAGTTGGGCATAATACCAGGATGATATGGGTGGCTTTCAGGACAATCGCTACTAAAGTATTCTGGACTTTGCAGGGGGTAAAATAGATGCAGCTGCTCTGGACTTTGTTGGACAGAATTGAAGTGTTGTTCGAGCTGTCCACATCGCTGTTGGGTCTAATGTAGGTGTGTGAAGGTAAGCATGTAGAACCGAGTCTGAAACATTGAAGTTGAGGTATACTCTACATGTACTCTGGTGGCTGTTTTTAAACATAACACGTGTAACCAGTACATTTACTATTATGTAAAATCTTAAATCAACCAATTAAAGTTCAAACGTTTGTCATAATGTGGAGTGTGTGTCATACTTACTGTATCTCTCTTTCAGCAAGAATTTGTTACAGTAAACATGTTTCCATGTAACCTTTTTATGGTAGTTATAACGACACAAGGCGACTCAGATTCAGATGGTTTGAGTTGATCTTTATTATAGTCCAAGGGGTAGGCAAAAGACAGGTCGGGGACAGGCAAGAGTTCATATCCAGGGCAGATTCCATAACGGTACAGGGCGGCAGGCAGGCTCGAGGGCAGGGGCAGGCAGAATGGTCAGGCAGGCGGGCTCAGAGTCAGGACAGGCAAGTGTCAGAACCAGGAGGACGAGAAAAAGAGAGACTGGGAAAAACCAGGACCTAAGAGAAAAACGCTGGTTGACTTGGCAACAAGATGAACTGGCACAGACAGACAGAAAACACAGGTATAAATACACTGGGGATAATGGAGAAGATGGGCGACACCTGGAGGGGGGTGGAGGCAAGCACAAGAACAGGTGTGACACGAGTAAAGTACATGTCAGATAAAAATGTAATGACAAGCCTGATGAAAACAGTACATTTGTTGGTAAACTTTACAAATGTCGACAAAAGATGGGATATTTTTGTGTCAGTAAAATGTATTATTTGAGAAATTGTGGTGTAAATGCTTTTGTGTGCAAAAATTGATCAAATATCCATTATATCGAAGCAAACTTGGAGTCACGCATTGATACAGTATGTTGTGAGGTCCTCCCACTAAGTCTTGGAAAGCATGCAGTTTATTAGGCTACAGATTAAATAAGTTATGATGAACTTTACAGTGTGGTGAAAGTGCAAGGTGATGAGCTTGATGCTCCTTTCCAATAAATATCTGTCACGCCCTGACCTTAGTATTCTTTGTTTTCTTTATTATTTTGGTTAGGTCCGGGTGTGACATGGGTGATACAGTATGTGTGTTTTTTGTCTCATCTAGGGTGTTTGTACTGTCTAGGGTTTTTTGTAGATTTAAGGGGTTGTTTCCATCTAGGTGTTTATGTAGGTCTATGGTTGCCTAGATCGGTTCTCAATTAGAGGCAGGTGTTTATCATTGTCTCTGATTGGGAACCATATTTAGGCAGCCATATTCTTTGGGTATTTTGTGGGTGATTGTTTCCTGTGTCAGTGTTTGTGCCACACGGGACTGTTTCATTTCCATTTCACTTTGTTATTTTGTATTTGTGTCATGTTCAGTCTTTTCTATTAAAACATGGACACTTACCACGCTGCGTATTGGTCCGATCCTTGATACACCTCTTCAGGCGAAGAGGAGGAAATCTGTTATAGAATAACCCACCAACAGAGGACCAAGCGGCGTGGTAACAGGCAGCATCAGCATCGAACACAAGACTCGTGGACTTGGGAGGAAATTCTAGACGGGAGAGGACCCTGGGCACAGCCAGGGGAATATCGCCGCCCTGAAGCAGAGCTGGAGGCAGCGAAGGCAGAGAGGCGCTGGTATGAGGAGGCAGCACGGTGGCGCAGTTGGAGGCCCGAGAGTCAGCCCCAAAAATGTATTGGGGGGAGGCACACAGGGAGTGTGGCGAAGCCAGGTAGGAGACCTGCGCCAACTTCCTGTGCTTACCGGAGAGCGAGAGGGACCGGGCAGGCACCGTGTTATGCTGTGGAGCGCACGGTGTCCCCGGTGCGGGTGCATAGCCCGGTGCGGTACATTCCAGCTCCTCGTATCGGCTGGGCTAGAGTGGGCATTGAGCCAGGTGCCATGAAGCCGGCTCTACGCATCTGGTCTCCAGTGCGTCTCCTTGGGCCAGCGTACATGGCACCAGCCTTGCGCATGGTGTCCCCAGGTTTGCCAGCACAGCTCAGTGCGGCCTATTCCACCTCGCCGCACTGGTCGGGCTACGGGGAGCATTCAACCAGGTAAGGTTGGGCATGCTCGGTGCTCAAGAGCTCCAGTGTGCCCGCATGGTCTTGTCTATCCAGTGCCACCTCCACGTACCAGCCCTCCGGTGGCAGCCCCCCGCACCAGGCTGTCTCTCTGTCTCATCCCTACAGGTGCTCCCGTCTGTCCTGGGCCGCCAGAGTCTCCCGTCTTTCCTGGGCCGCCAGAGTCTCCCGTCTGTCCTGGGCCGCCAGAGTCTCCCGTCTGTCCTGGGCCGCCAGAGTCTCCCGTCTTTCCTGGGCCGCCAGAGTCTCCCGTCTTTCCTGGGCCGCCAGAGTCTCCCGTCTGTCCTGGGCCGCCAGAGTCTCCCGTCTGTCCTGGGCCGCCAGAGTCTCCCGTCTGTCCTGGGCCGCCAGAGTCTCCCGTCTGTCCTGGGCCGCCAGAGTCTCCCGTCTGTCCTGGGCCGCCAGAGTCTCCCGTCTGTCCTGGGCCGCCAGAGTCTCCCGTCTGTCCTGGGCCGCCAGAGTCTCCCGTCTGTCCTGGGCCGCCAGAGTCTCCCGTCTGTCCTGGGCCGCCAGAGTCTCCCGTCTGTCCTGGGCCGCCAGAGTCTCCCGTCTGTCCTGGGCCGCCAGAGTCTCCCGTCTGTCCTGGGCCGCCAGAGTCTCCCGTCTGTCCTGGGCCGCCAGAGCCTCCCGTCTGTCCTGGGCCGCCAGAGCCTCCCGTCTGTCCTGGGCCGCCAGAGCCTCCCGTCTGTCCTGGGCCGCCAGAGCCTCCCGTCTGTCCTGGGCCGCCAGAGCCTCCCGTCTGTCCTGAGCCGCCAGAGCCTCCCGTCTGTCCTGAGCCGCCAGAGCCTCCCGTCTGTCCTGAGCCGCCAGAGCCTCCCGTCTGTCCTGAGCCGCCAGAGCCTCCCGTCTGTCCTGAGCCGCCAGAGCCTCCCGTCTGTCCTGAGCCGCCAGAGCCTCCCGTCTGTCCTGAGCCGCCAGAGCCTCCCGTCTGTCCTGAGCCGCCAGAGCCGTCAGCCAGCCTGTTACGCCCTGACCTTAGTATTCTTTGTTTTCTTTATTATTTTGGTTAGGTCAGGGTGTGACACGGGTGATATGTGTGTTTTTTGTCTCATCTAGGGTGTTTGTACTGTCTAGGGTTTTTTGTAGATTTATGGGGTTGTTTCCATCTAGGTGTTTATGTAGGTCTATGGTTGCCTAGATTGGTTCTCAATTAGAGGCAGGTGTTTATCGTTGTCTCTGACTGGGAACCATATTTACGCAGCCATATTCTTTGGTTATTTTGTGGGTGATTGTTTCCTGTGTCAGTGTTTGTGCCACACGGGACTGTTTCGTTTCCATTTCACTTTGTTATTTTGTATTTGTGTCATGTTCAGTCTATTCTATTAAAACATGGACACTTACCACGCTGCGTATTGGTCCGATCCTTGATACACCTCTTCAGAGGAGGAAATCCGTTACAATATCGAGGGGCTTAGTCTGTTGATATGATGATTGATGCTTGGCTGCCGTTTGAAAAATAAATATTTTCTCGCTCTTTTTTCCATAATATTCTCATGTAGGCTATACCCACACTGTACAATGCATTCGGAAAGTATTCATACCCCTTGACTTATTCCACATTTTGTTACGTTACAGGCTTAATCTATAATGTATGAAATTGTTTTCCCCCCTTATTAATCTACACACAATAGCCCACAATGACAAAGCAAAAGCTGATTTTTAGAAATGTTTGCAAATTTAAAAAAATAACAGAGATATTACATAAGAATTAGGACCCTTTACTCTGTACTTTGTTGAAGCACCTTTGGCAGTGATTACAGCCTTGACTCTTCTTGGGTATGATGCTACAAGCTTGGCACACCTGTATTTGGGGAGTTTCTCCCATTATTCTCTGCAAATCCCCTCATGCTCTGTCAGGTTGGATGGGGAGCGTCGCTACACAGCTATTTTCAGGTCTCTCCATTTTCAGGTCTCTCTCTCCATGTTCGATCGGGTTCAAGTCTGGGCTCTATCACAGCATGATGGTACCACCACCATGCTTGCATTACTGTAGGGATGGTGCCTGGTTTCCTCCAGACATGATGCTTGGCATTCAGGCCAAAGAGTTCAATCTTGGTTTCATCAGACCAGAGAATCTTGTTTCCAGACCCATATCAAACATCTCCAATCCAAAGTTAAATCTAGAATTGGCTTCCTATTTCGCAACAAAGCATCCTTCACTCATGCTGCCAAACATACCCTTGTAAAACTGACCATCTTACCAATCCTCGACTTTGGCGATGTCATTTACAAAATAGCCTCCAATACCCTACTCAACAAATTGGATGCAGTCTATCACAGTGCAATCCGTTTTGTCACCAAAGCCCCATATACTACCCACCATTGCGACCTGTACGCTCTCGTTGGCTGGCCCTCGCTTCATACTCGTCGCCAAACCCACTGGCTTCATGTCATCTACAAGACCCTGCTAGGTAAAGTCCCCCCTTATCTCAGCTCGCTGGTCACCATAGCATCTCCCACCTGTAGCACACGCTCCAGCAGGTATATCTCTCCAGTCACCCCCAAAACCAATTCTTTCTTTGGCCGCCTCTCCTTCCAGTTCTCTGCTGCCAATGACTGGAACGAACTACAAAAATCTCTGAAACTGGAAACACTTATCTCCCTCACTAGCTTTAAGCACCAACTGTCAGAGCAGCTCACAGATTACTGCACCTGTACATAGCCCACCTATAATTTAGCCCAAACAACTACCTCTTTCCCTACTGTATTTAACTTATTTATTTATTTTGCTCCTTTGCACCCCATTATTTTTATTTCTAATTTGCACATTCTTCCATTGCAAATCTACCATTCCAGTGTTTTACTTGCTATATTGTATTTACTTTGCCACCATGGCCTTTTTTTGCCTTATCTCACCTCATTTGCTCACATCGTATATAGACTTGTTTATACTGTATTATTGACTGTATGTTTGTTTTACTCCATGTGTAACTCTGTGTCGTTGTATGTGTCAAACTGCTTTGCTTTATCTTGGCCAGGTCGCAAATGTAAATGAGAACTTGTTCTCAACTTGCCTACCTGGTTAAATAAAGGTGAAATAAATAAATAAATAAATAAAATAAATGGTCTGAGAGTCCTTTAGGTGCCTTTTCGAAAACTCCAAGCGGGGTATCAGGTGCTTTTTACTGAGGAGTGGCTTCCGTCTGGCCCCTCTACCATAAAGGCCTGATTAGTGGAGGCCTGCAGAGATGTTTGTCCTTCTGGAAGGTACTCCCATCTCCACAGAGGAACTCTGGAGCTCTGTAAAAGTGACCAATGGTTTCTTGGTCACCTCCCTGACAAAGGCCCTTCTCCCCCGATTGCTCAGTTATACTCTAAGAAGAGTCTTTGTGCTTCAAAACTTCTTCCATTTAAGAATGATGGAGGCCACTGTGTTCTTGGGGACCTTCAATGCTGCAGACATTTTTTGGTACCCTTCCCCAGATCTGTGCCTTGACACAATCCTGTCTCTGAGCTCTGTGGACAATTCCTTCTAGCTCATTACTTGGTTTTTGTTCTGAAATGCACTGTCAATTGTGGGACCTGATATAGACAGATCTTTATATAGACAGGTGTGTGCCAATCCAAATGATGTCCAATCAATTAAATTGTGGGACCAAGTTGTAGAACCAAGTTCTAGAAACATCTTCAAGGATGATAAATGGAGACAGGATGCACCTGAGATCAATTTTGAGTCTCATAACAAAGGCTCTGAATGCTTATGTAAATAAGGTATTTCTGTTTTTAAATACCTGTTTTTGCTTTGTCATTATGGGGTATTGTATGTGGATTAATGAGGGAAAAAATAATTAAATACATTTTAGAGTAAGGCTGTAACGTAACAAAATGTGGAAAAAGGGAAGGGGTCTGAATACTTTCCTAATGCACGGTATCTATACCGATCACAAATATGAACACAAATTGCAGCAATTTCAAAGATGTTACTGAGTTACAGTTACATATGAGGAAATCAATCGATTGACATAAATTCATTAGGCCCTAATCTATGGATTTCGCAAGATTGGGAATATAAACTTAAGAAACGTCCTCTCACTGTCAACTGCGTTTATTTTCTGCAAACTTAACATGTGTAAATATTTGTATGAACATAACAAGATTCAACAACTGAGACATAAACTGAACAAGTTCCATAGACATGTGACTAACAGAAATGGAATAATGTGTCCCTGAACAAAGGGGGTGTCAAAATCAAAGTAACAGTCAGTATCTGGTGTGGCCACCAGCTGCATTAAGTACTGCCGTGCATCTCCTCCTCATAGACTGCACCATATGAGCCAGTTCTTGCTGTGAGATGTTACCCCACTCTTCCACCAAGGCACCTACGAGTTCCCTGACATTTCTGGGGGGAATGGCCCTAGCCGTCACCCTTCGATCCAACAGGTCACAGACATGCTCAATGGGATTGAGATCCGGGCTCATCGTTGGCCATGGCAAAACACTGACATACCTGTCTAGCAAGAAATCACGCACAGAACGAGCAGTATGGCTGGTGGCATTGACATGCTGGAGGGTCATGTCAGGATGAGCCTGCAGGATGTGTAACACATGAGGGAGAAGGATGTCTTCCCTGTAACGCACAGCGTTGAGATTGCCTGCAATGACAACAAGCTCAGTCCAATGATGCTGTGACACACCACCCCAGACCATGACTGACCCTCCACCTCCAAATCAATCCAGCTCCAAAGTACAGGCCTCTGTGTAACGCTCATTCCATTCAATGATAAACGTGAATCCGACCATCACCCCTGGTGAGACAAAACCGCGACTCATCAGTGAAGAGCACTTTTGCCAGTCCTGTCTGGTCCAGCGACGGTGGGTTTGTGCCCATAGGCGACGTTGTTGCCGGTGATGTCTGGTGAGGACCTGCCTTTCAACAGGCCTACAGGCCCTCAGTAAAGCCTCTCTCAGCCTATTGCGGACAGTCTGAGCACTGATGGAGGGATTGTGCATTCCTGGTGTAACTCAGGCAGTTGTTGTTGCCATCCTGTATCTGTCCCGCAGGTGAGATGTTCAGATGTACCGATCCTGTGCAGGTTGTTACACGTGGTCTGCCACTGCGAGGACGATCAGCTGTCCGTCCTGTCTCCCTGTAGCGTTGTCTTAGGCGTCTCACAGTACAGACATTGCAATTTATTGCCCTGGCCACATCTGCAGTCCTCATGCCTCCTTGCAGCATGCCTAAGGCACGTTGACGCAGATGAGCAGGGACACTGGGTATCTTTCTTTTTGTGTTTTTCAGAGTCAGTAGAAAGGCCTCTTTAGTGTCCTAAGTTTTCATAACTGTGACCTTAATTGCCTACCGTATGTAAGCTGTTAGTGTCTTAACGACCGTTCCACAGGTGCATGTTCATTAATTGTTTATGGTTCATTGAACAAGAAAGGGAAACAGAGTTTAAACCATTTACAATGAAAATCTGTGAAGTTCTTTGGATTTTTACGAATTATATTTGAAAGACATGGTCCTTAAAAGGGTCCGTTTCTTTTTTTGCTGAGTTTAGATATGCATCTGTTGGTCACAGATAGCTTTAAAAAATGGGCCTCAGGATCTTGTCACATTATTTCTGTGCATTCAAATTGCCATCACTAAAATGCAATTCTGTTCATTGTCCATAGCTTATGCCTGTCCATAACATAAGCCCACCTTCACCATGACTGCTTGACATCAGCAAACCGCTCATCCACACAACGCCATACAGAGCCTTGCAAAAGTATTCATCCCACTTAGCGTTTTTCCTATTTTGTTGCATTACAACCTGTAATTTTAATAGATTTTTATTTGGATTTCATGTAATGGGCATACACAAAATAGTCTAAATTGGTGAAGTGAAATGAAAAAAAAGAACTTGTTTCAAATAAATCGAAAAAATATCAAATAGAAAAGTGGTGCTTGTATTCACCCCCTTTGCTATGAAGCCCCTAAATAAAATCTGGTGCGACCAATTACCTTCAGAAGCCACATAATTAGTTCCAACTGAAGTCAGAAGTTTACATGCACTTAGGTTGGAGTCATTAAAACTTGTTTTTCAACCACTCCACAAATTTCTTGTTAACAATGTAACGATTGTCTTCCTCTTCTGATGAGGAATAGGATGGATCGGACCAATGCGCAGCGTGGTAAGTGTTCATGTTATATTTATTAGAACAGAAACACTAAGCAAAATGACAAAGAGAGTGAAATGAAAACGAAACAGTCCAGTAAGTTGCAGCAACACACAAAACAGAAAACAACTACCCACCACCCATAGTGGGAAAACAGGCTGCCTAAGTATGGTTCTCAATCAGAGACAATGATTGACAGCTGCCTCTGATTGGGAGCATTACCAGGCCAAAACCAGAAATACAAAACCTAGAATGCCCACCCTAACTCACGCCCTGACCAAACTAAAATAGAGACATAAAAAAATGAACTAAGGTCAGGACGTGACAAACAAACTATAGTTTTGGCAAGTCGGTTAGGACATCTACTTTGTGCATGACACAATTAATTTTTCCAACAATTGTTTACAGACAGATTATTTAACTTACTGTATGACAATTCCAGTGTGTCAGAAGTTTACACTAAGTTGACTGTGCCTTTATACAGCTTGGAAAATTCCATAAAATGATACCATGGCTTTAGAAGTTTCTGATAATTAATTGACATAATTTGAGTTAATTGGAGGTGTACCTGTGGATGTCTTTCAAGGCCTACCTTCAAATTCAAAGTACCTCTTTGCTTGACATCATGAGAAAATCAAAAGATATCAGCCAAGACCTAAGAATTTTTTTTGTAGACCTCCACAGGTCTGGTTCATCCTTGGGAGCAATTTCCAAACGCCTGAAGGTACCACGTTCATCTGTACAAACAATAGTACGCAAGTATAAACACCATGAGACCACTCAGCCATCATGCCGCTCAGGAAGGAGACGCGTTTTGTCACCTGGAGATGAACGTACTTTGGTGCGAAAAGTGCAAATCAATCCCAGAACAACAGCAAAGGACCTTGTGAAGATGCTGGAGGAAACAGGTACAAAAGTATCTATATCCACAGTAAAAACGAGTCCTATATCGAAGTCAAGGTATAGGAGTGGCCATCACAAAGCCCTGACCTCAATCCTATAGAAAATATTTGGGCCGAACTGAAAAAGGGTGTGCGAGCAAGGAGGCCTACAAACCTGACTCAGTTACACAAGCCCTGTCATGAGGAAAGGGTCAAAATTCACCTAACTTATTGTGGGAAGTTTGTGGAAGGCTACCCGAAACATTTGACCCAAGTTAAGCAATTAAAAGGCAATGCTACCAAATACTAATTGAGTGTATGTAAACTCTTTGGCGTTCCTAGTGGAGGGGGACGCGTCCGAGGCTGGGATAGGAGCGTGCTCTCTTAGCGCTCGGGCACGCCACCAAAGCTCCGCCCCTGTGCTTTCTTTTCGAAGAAGCTCAGCCCGGCGGAGCGAAACTATGATGTGGGGGACCGGGAGCTGTTGGCTGTTGTCAAGGCTCTGAAGGTGTGGAGACATTGGCTTGAGGGGGCTAAACATCCTTTTCCTATCTGGACTGATCACCGAAATCTGGAGTACATCCGGGAGACTGAAACCTCGCCAGATAAGGGGGACCATGTTCTTTACCCGTTTTGTTTTCACCCTGTCCTACAGACCAGGTTCCCAGAACGCTAAGGCAGACGCACTGTCCCGGATGTATGACACAGAGGAGCGGTCCATGGATCACACTCCCATACTTCCAGCTTCTTGCCTGGTGGCACCGGTGGTGTGGGAGCTGGACGCGGACATCGAGCGGGCGTTACGCACAGAGCCCACTCCCCCCTAGTGTCCAGCTGGGCTCCTGTACGTTCTGTCTGCTGTCCGCGACCGTTTGATCTATTGGGCCCATACGTCACCCTCCTCTGGTCATTCTGGCATCGGTCGGATGGTGCGTTGCCTTAGTGGGAAGTACTGGTGGCCCACCTTGACCAAGGACGTGAGGTTTTATGTTTCCTCCTGCTCGGTGTGCACCCAGTGCAAGGCTCCCAGGCACCTGCCCAGAGGGAAGTTACAACCCCTACCCGTTCCACAACGGCCGTGGTCGCACCTGTCGGTGGACTTCCTGACGGATCTTCCTCCCTCACAGGGCAACACCATGATCCAGGTCGTTGTGGATCGGTTTTCTAAGTCCTGCCGTCTCCTCCCTTTGCCCGGTCTCCCTACGGCCCTACAGCCTGCGAAGGCCCTATTCACTCACGTCTTCTGGCACTGCGGGGTGCCTGAGGACATAGTTTCTGATCGGGTTCCCCAGTTCACGTCCAGGGTCTGGAGAGCATTCATAGAACGTCTCGGGTTTTCGGTCAGCCTCACCTCAGGTTTTCACCCCAAGAGTAACGGGCAGGTGGAGAGAGTGAACCAGGATGTGGGTAGGTTTCTGCGGTCATATTGCCAGGACCGGCCGGGGGAGTGGGCAGTGTTCATCCCCTGGGCAGAGATGGCCCAAAACTCACTCCCCCACTCCTCCACTAACCTCTCTCCTTTCCAGTGCGTACTGGGTTATCAGCCGGATCTGGCACCGTGGCATCAGAGCCAGAACGATGCCCCTGCGGTGGACGAATGGTTCAAGCGCTCGGAGGAGACCTGGGATGCTCGGAGGAGACCTCGACCCGAAACCTGCCCCTCCGCCTGCCCTACCGGAACCTGGCTCTGCGGTTTGTTGGGCACTTTAAAGTCCTGAGGAGACTGAAAGAGGTATGCTACAGGTTACAGCTTCCCCCAGATTATCGTATTAATCCCTCGTTCCATGTGTCTCTCCTTAGGCCAGTGGTGGCTCTCCCTCTGGACATCGAGGGGGCTCCGGCGTATGCTGTTCGAGCCATCCTGGACTCGAGGCGTTGGGCGAGGGGCCTTCAGTACCTCGTGGATTGGGCGGGGTACGGTCCGGAGGAGAGATGCTGGGTGCTGGTGGAGGACGTCCTGGACCCTTCGTTGCTGCGGGATTTCCACCGTCTCCATCCGGATCGCCCTGCGCCTCGTCCTCCGGGTCATCCCGAGGTCGGTTTCGGCACACTGCTGGAGCCACGCGTCAAGGGGGGTACTGTCACAACTTCTGCCGAAGTCGGTCCCTCTCCTTGTTCAGGCGGCGTCGGCGGTCGACGTCACCAGCTTTCTATCCACCGCCGATCCACTTTTCATTTTCCATTTGTTCTGTCTTTATCTTATCCTGGCTTCACTCAACCAATTACTTGTTTATTATTTAACCCTCTGTTCCCCATGTTGTGTTCTTGAGGAATTGTTTTTGTAATTCGGTCCGTGTTTGTGGGCTATCATTGTTGCTTTGTAATTTTGTAATTTTTGAGTAAAGTACTTTACACATATCTGCTGTCCTGCGCCTGACTCCCTACAGCAGCTACACATAGGACTGCTACAATAAGTTCATTAGATTTACCAGCCTCTGAAATTGCTGCCCAAATAAATGCTTCACAGAGTTCAAGGAACAGACACATCTCAACATCAACTGTTCAGAGGAGACTGTGTGAATCCGGCCTTCATGGTCAAATTGCTGCAAAGAAACCACTACTAAAGGACACCAATAATAAGAAGAGACTTGCTTGGTCCAAGAAACACGAGCAATGGACATTAGACGGGTGAAAATGTATCTTTTGGGCTAGAGTCCAAATTGTAGATTTTTGGTTACAACTGCTGTGTCTTTGCGAGGTGCGGTGTCGGTGAACGGAAGATCTCTGCATGTGTATTTCCCACTGTAAAGCATGGAGGAGGAGGTGTTATGGTGTGGAGGTGCTTTGTTGGTGTTTGTGATTTATTTAGAATTCAAGGCACACTTAACCAGCATGGCTACCACAGGATTCTGCAGTGATATGCCATCCCATCTGGTTTGTACTTAGTGGGACTATCATTTGTTTTACAACAGGACAATGACCCAACACACTTCCAGGCTGTGTAGGGCTATTTTAATAAGAAGGAGAGTGATGCAGTGCTGCATCAGATGACCTGGCCTCCAAAATCCCCCGATCTTAACCAGATTGAGATGGTTTGTCGGACTGCAGAGTGAAGGAAAAACAGCCAATAAGTTTTCTGCATATGTGGGAACTCCTTCAAGACTGTTGGAAAAGCATTCCAGGTGAAGCTGGTTGAGAGAATGCCAAGAGTGTGCACAGCTGTCATCAAGGCAAAGGGTGGCTATTTGAAGATTCTCACATGTAAAAAAATTGTTTTATTTGTGTAACACTTTTTTTGTTACTACATGATTCTATATGTGTTATTTCATAGTTTTGATGTCTTCACTATTATTCTACAATGTAGAAAATATAAAAAATAAAGGTCGGTAGTGTAATTCAACTGAAAACATTTGAGCAGTATTACACAGTATTACTTCTGTGCTGATAAAATGCCATTTGCAGAACTCTAACTAAACATGATTTTACTCTGTTGTGTTTTAGGTGGTGAATTGTTGATTCTTTTTTTCACAATATTCAAATAATACAGGGGGTTAGGAAAGCAAACACTTGGCCTGGGGTTGTCCAGTGGTCTTGTGCTATGGTGGAATGTCTCCCCATTATGCTTGCACCAATCCAATGCTTTTAAACAAGGCCTTTTGTCTTTTAGCAGGCCGTCGTCATTGTAAATAAGAATTTGTTCTGAACTTATTTGCCTAATTAAATAAAAGTAAAAAAATAAATAAATTGTGAACACTTCTGGATGAAGGGTATTAGAAAGCAGCCTATTTCTTTCCCCACTCTCCCATATATCAATTTGTCCCCACAGTCCCCTCGTGCTATTAACACCTCAAAATACACCAAACCTGTAGTCACGTCCCTAATTCAACCTCCCTTTCACCCCCCAACCACCCCTTCCATCCATTTCATGCACTTTCTGAGTTCATCAGGCTAGCACTGGAGTAATATGATCACATTTTTGGATTCTAATCAAGATTCTGACTCAACTCAACTATGCTCTCACAGTTCAAGGACAAAGAAGAGACGCCTAAACCTGTCAAGCAGGTGCCTTACACAGTGAGTGCCCTTATTATCTTTAATGACATGTTTTGATGTGGAATGTGGAATGTGGATAGCGAAAGGGATAGGGAAGATAACTAGTCAGTTGTACAACTCAATACATTCAACTGAAATGTCTCTTCCGTAAAAACCCAACCATTCTGAATCAGAGTACAGTGGCAAATTGGCAAGAGACACACAGAAACCTTTTTGCTCTTCCATGAGAAGTCAATTGAGAGAGTTGGAGGGGTAAGATTATAATTGTACTTTCACATTTTATGTTGAAATTATGTAAATGATTTGATTGAGTTCGTTTGTAAGTGTGACCTTTCACAGGGTTCAGGTATAAATTTAAATGTAATATTTGTTAAAGGTTTAACAATGTGAATACAGAAGAGTAAATGAAGGACTCTTTGACAACATATGATGTTTGTGACACTGTGTCACAATTATCATAATAAGTAATCTTTCTCACCTCTTTTATGTACATATGTAGTATACAGATCCAGGAGTGCATGCTATGTGTGTCATTTTGAACATGAAGTTCAGATTAAATTGCATTTATTGCGATTGGATCAGTATGTACAGAAAAGATAAGTTTATATATTCACCAAAATGCAGCAGAGACGTGACCAACCATTTGGTCAGTCATATGTTTCCTTCTTCATCAGACCGCAACAATGTTCTTCTTAGCATTCCAATCAGGTTAATGAATATTACTAAGTAACATAATTAAGAAAACAGCCCATAAATACCTCAGCTGTCACCATAATTGGTGCTTATTTAGTTGTGTTTTATTGTATAATTTGTTTTGAAACCATGCTATCTCACAATCTGTACACCATCTGGTGTTCCATTGGGGAAAAATGTCAAATGTGTAATACTGACTGTATGATGTTTTGTTTTGTATATCTTATGCTATATTCATACAGATATGGCCTCACCAAAGACAGTTTGGTACTTAAGTGTCCTCTTGGTATTTTGCTCTAGTCTGGAAAAGCAAGATTGCTTGGAAACTCCAAATGTAACATCAGAGGTAAGAGGCCAGTAAATAAACTTCAAACACCTCAAAAACTTCAAAAAATGTTCACAAGGCAATATTTAGCAATGTCTGAGAACTACAATATTGTTTGAGCTACATATCTTTAGGTGTATCACTATTAACATAATATGTTTCAAAACAGATTTGTTTGTTCGTTCCATTGGTGCAACTACAGCATGAATACATTATAATTACACAAACAGCACAGTTGTGTAACTGTATCCACATTGTAATAATACTGCACATCCCTGTGTATCTACCAATTCAATAGATAAGGGGACTTTGAGTGTTAAAACACCTACTCTATTTGACGCAATGATACAAATCAATGTTTTCTGATTAAATCTATCTTTTCCAGGAATTACCCACTGATGGATCACAAGTTCCTTCTAGAGAAAAGCGAGAGGGTGAGTCAGCTGTTTTGTTTCATTTTCACTTGGTCTGCTCAAACCTACGTTTCCGCCCCCCAATGTGCTTGAATGTCACGCCCTGACCTTAGAGATCCTTTGAATTCTCTATTTTGGTTAGGTCAGGGTGTGACTAGGGTGGGCAATCTAGTTTTCCTATTTCTTTGTTTGGCCTGGTATGGTTCCCAATCAGAGGCAGCTGTCTATCGTTGTCTCTGATTGGGGATCATACTTAGGCAGCCTTTTGCCCACCTTAGTTTGTGGGATCTTGATTTTTGTATAGTTGCTGTGTAGCCTGCAGAACACGTTCGTTTATATATATATATATATATATATATTTCTTTGGTGTTCATCTAATCAAGAATAATGTTCGCCTACCATGCTGCACCTTGGTCTCCTCATTCAAACGACGAGCGTAACATTGAAATCATCCTAGAAAATAGATTTTTTGTTCTCACACAAATCCAAAACAAATATAACAATTTGCTTAGCAACTAACGTCGTTATTTATGTCACTGCTCTTTGCCATTGGATATTTGCTGTGTGGAGGACATTTGCTCTGTGCGGAATATTTGCTGTGTGCATGTTTTTATGTATTTACATGTATATACATTTATTTTTATGGTCAACAAGAATTGTCCTTTGGGACCATAAAGATCTCTTGAATTGAATTGTTTCCACAGTGACAGCAACCATCTATGAGAAAGTTGGTGAAGTTGAGTTTGACGTCTATAATATTTCACTTGAAATCATACATTACCTAAAGTCCCATGTGAAAAGTGTAACCTACCCCATCCTGATCTCCAGTGTGTTAAATGTAACAGACATAAACATTACTACCGGTAAGAGTTTTTAATTGTTCTTTTTTTCTTCCTTTTATAAAAGGTTCAAGACCTTACAGGGCTCATGTGTTAGTAAATAATGTATTTAAAAAACTAACTTGGACGTTGTTGGTCTCAGAAGAAAACGTTGTATCTCCATGTTGAGAATGTTCAATCCACTTCCCCTCCATTCACAGAATGCTCCTCAGACCCCAGTGGATTCAGGTGCAGATGTGAGGACCAGTATAGTTGGTCATGTGACCAGTGTTCCTCCAATGTGTCCTGTGATGAGATCGTTGATGGCAAAACATGTGGATGTCTCAATGACTATCCTTCTGATGGAAAGTTCTGTCAGCCAATCACAAGTAACTATTTGATTCTCACTTCCACTTGGTGTTTGACATGGTGTTGTAGTTGTATGTAGTTGTTTTTGGCAACGTCTCCCAGCTGCATAGTTCTTCTTGGTGACACATCTTTTACCTAATCCCAACAGATCTTACTGCTTGTCCAAGTCCAACTACTACAGCAGGTATTCCAAGAAGTTACTCAAGCAGTAGATTACATATACTGAAAATAATAGACATGCTTGTTATGATTTATTCAATTGTAATTTTCCATAGAGCCATCAACCACTTATGGGGAAATTATTGAAATTGAGTTGGACATGACAGATATTTCAGCTACATTGATAGATGTACTTAGGGCAAGTGTGAGTGGCCTGACCTACCCTGTCCTGATCTCCAATGTGTTAAGTGTAACAGAGGTGAACTTCACTACTGGTAAGAGATTTCTGTTGCTGTTGCTCATTTGAGTTTTAATTCCTTGTGCATTGTAAAATATATTCAACAACTGGTTCAGTTATTTTCAAATAGTTGGTCTCACAGAAAACATTGATATGATGATGTTCAATCCACTCTCCTTTCATTTACAGCATGCTACCCAAACAACACATGCAGATGTGAGGATCAGTATGGTTGGTCATGTGACCAGTGTCTCTCTTATGGGTCCTGTGACAACATCACTGATGACTCCTGTGGATGTATCAAAGCCATTCCTTCTTATGGACAGTTTTGTCAGCCAATCACAAGTAACTGTTTCCTTACTACCTCCACTGTGCTAGTTTAATCAATGTTTATGTATTCGTTCAGCAACATTTAAACTCTAAGCTTACCCCTATCTCCTTTACCACATAGATCTGACGGCTTGTACAACACCATCTCCAACACCAGGTATGAGACCGTTACTAATGAAAATGTAATTAACAACAGTGTTATTGTACTAATTAGAGTAAGATCAACTTGCCATGGTGTTATCCATATATGTATATTTACTTGAGACCTACAGCTGTAAGCCAACAAGCTGTAAAACAGATTAGAGAACCAGCCAGCATCATAATCATCTCATATTTCTCTGCTACCACACCTTTTCCAGTAGAAGAGGAAACAAGTACTGGTTTTACACAATAATCTATGTATTTCAAATATATGTCACAATGTCAAAAATATATGTAACAGTGTCAAAAATGGACAATTACAATTATTCTAACAATCAATCTTTATTTTGATTAATTGATTAATTATTGCAATAATGAAACTGTAGACCCCACACTCTTGAGTTGCAGAGAGCTTAACCTTCACAGAAACGGCTGGTTCTTATATAGCTGACACTAAAAATGCTTAGTCATGGCTGGTTCCAGCCCTCCCAGGCAGATTGGGGGCCTGGTAAGCCACCTTGGGTTTATCTTGTGGTTATCTTGGGGCGGCAGCGTAGCTGCAAGTTCAAATACCAGGGCTGACAAGGTACAAATCTGTCATTCTGCCCCTGAACAAGGCAGTTAACCCACTGTTCCTAGGCCGTCATTGAAAATAAGAATTTGTTCTTATCTGACTTGCCTAGTTAAATAAAGGTAAAATAAATAAAGACAATTTTAAAAATCTGCACCTGGTGTTGATTTTACCCCTAGCCCGGATTAGTTTCACAGATGCCAGCATGATAAGGACTGAATATGGTTTTGTTCTACTGCTCCAGGCTATCTCTATCTTGATTACACCCACCACATCTTGTCTATGGAATGCTAGCTGTAGATCAATTGTCAGTTCAAGCTATCTCTAGTGATCATACACCCACAGCATTAGTAGAACAAAAATGTCTTACTATTTGTTAAGTATTAATATCAAACAAATCAGGTAAATACAAAGTTCTCTCACAATAGTTACTGTACATAACTACTCTGTTAATCAAAATGCAATCATTCAGTGATACACAGCAATGTCAGTAAATACTAAATACTTTTACGCATTAGTGCCAACAATAAAGCAGTCCACAGCAAGTTCAACAACTCCAACAACCCCCTCCAGTACAACATCAAAGAAACAAATCAATAATGTAATTTCATTGGACCTACGGTATTTCCTTGTGGTATTATTGAATCGGGCATCACCAATATTCCAGTTACACCAATATGTTAAATATAATGTTTTTATGTTTCACTGTGCCTCTTTGCCAACAGCAAAAAAGTACACAGAAAGTTCAACAACTACAACGACACCCTCCAGTACTACATCAAGTATACAAATCTATAATTTAATTTAATTTGACCTATTTCCTTGTTGCATGTTTGAAAGAAGTTTGACATAACCAATATTCCAGTTACACTAATGTGTTCAATATAATGTTTTCTGTTCCACTGTGCCCTAGTACAAACAACAAAACAGTCAACAGCAAGTTCAGCAACTCCAACGACGCCCTCCGGTATGAGATCTCAGTTATGCAAAAAAAAAAAATACAATTTCAACATTCACATTCTTATATTTGGTTATGTTTATGTTTTAGAAAACACACTGAACCTTCAATTTACTATGGACATCAGATTTGAGCCCAACTTTAATGATGTAAATAATGCAATGTTCAAAGATATTGATCAAACTGTGAGTATACTATATTCCCTCATCCTTATCACAATGTCCATGTGCTGTAATGTAAAGTCTCAACCTGGACTTAGATGGGGTAGATGTAACATAGTAAACGTAAGTAGGTCTCACTCCATTTAGTGTGATACATGTTATATTGTATGTATTAATTTGTGGATGTCTATTATTAATTTATCGTGATATATGACAAATTACAATTCAAATGATATGTGACAAATGACAATTTGTTGTGGCTAACATTAGCTAGGTGGCTAGTTGGCACATTTTTGCGAAGCTAGGGTAATGTTAGGGGAAGGGTTATCTAACATGCTAAGTAGTTGCAAAGTAGCTAAAAAAGTATTAAGTTGTTGCACAGTTGCTAATTAGCTAAAATGCAAAAGTTGTCGATGATGTGATTTGAATATGACCCGACCAATCTCCTGTGTTTAAAGGGAAAGGGGAATACCTAGTCAGCTGTACAACTGAATGCTTTCAACTGAAATGTGTCTCCCGCATTTAACCCAACCCCTCTATCTTAAAGGAAAAATCCACCTAAAACCACTCATTGCTTTAAAAATGTATCAATTGACAAACTCGGCACATTTGAGCAAACTTCTGGCAGACTTGATACAAAATATTGTGCAGTAATGTAGTTCTTAACTGGATCAGTGTGAAACTTTGCACACACACTGCTGCCATCTGGTGGCAGAAACTGAGAAAATATTTTCTCTTGCATTTCAAAGATGATGGAACAAAAATCAAGAAACAAACGCATGTTTTTTTGTTTGTATTATCTTTTATCAGATCTGTGTTATACTCTCCTACATTCATTTCACATTTCCACAAACTTCCGTGTTTCCTTTTAAATTTTATCAAGAATATGCATATCCTTAGTCCTGAGCTAGAGACAGTTAGATTTGGGTATGTCATTTTAGGAGAAAATTGGAAAAAAAAAAAATCATTAAGAGTGTTAAATAAAGTGACTGTGTTAAATAACACTAAAATATGAGAACAATATATTTGTGAACAAGTGATTAATTTTGGCGTTTTAATAAGGTTGGTAGCAACATGGAAAATCATTGTAGAAATCTGTTGCAGCTCAAGTCGACTACAAAATCCATAATGCAATGCACTCTCTGTGGGCTGGCTGGCTAGCTAGATAGCAAACGTAGCTACACACAATAATACCAAAGACATTATCAATATGTAACATAGCTAGTTAGCTGTAAAATCGCCTAAACAAACTGCACTGTCAGTTGAGGATGTTTAACCTGCAGATATACTTTTGAAGTGATGGGAAGTGTTGCCTATGCTACGTCAATGGGCCACACGTTCAATGGGCCCATGAATCATGACATTTCGTACTTTCTAGTAAAATAGGCACTTTTCTCAATATATACACTGACTTTGAGAAGGGATTGCATGATGATTAGCTTAGCAACCGTGTGACGCAGCATGACAACGTGAATGTGATATCTTTGGCAACAGCACCATGCAATGCACCCTGGACTAAAGAGGCAGACCAATAGGGAAAACGTGCTAGAACGTCAGTAAAATTACACATTCTTCGAGGTATGAATATCGCAAAAATATGATCAATGCTCATTTGAGAGAAGACATCCTCCCAAATTATTACATCGGCCAGTATTGAAATCTGACATGTGTTATAGACTTTTTCGCAATCTGAAAGTCATATACCTATTAACTTCTAGGGTAGTGAGAGCAATTTTATCATGGTGCTACGTCATACTGGACATATTTCTGCCTGCTTGAATGCCAATAACTCAGATAAACATGAAACAACCCATGGAATAGATAGAACAACAGTCAGAGATGCACAAAAACAATAAAGCATTCAAAATGGGTGAACCTTTGCTGTAAGCTGGGTGTACACTACACACGATTTTGGACCCGATTTAACTGTCCCAGAAAACCCACAGGGCACACACAAGTAAATGTTGTTTCCATGTAATTTCAGTGAAATTACATTGAACCAACGTGGAATAGATGTTGAATTGACGTCTGTGCCCAGTGGAAAGTTTTTGAGATCGGAGACAAAATCCCCAAGTCGTTGCCTACTCGGGGCACGCGGCTGTCACCTACGCTTGTTTAATGTGAGCCGGTCAGAGACTCAATCTGAGGACTACCGATCCCATCTTTGAGCCGCCCACTATTTTCAATCATTTGATTTTATCAGCGCAAAATCTGCAATGCTCTTGTAGTGTGAGATGTGCAATGACAAGTTTTAAGAACAGTGATCAGTAGTAACCAATGAGAGCTCGCCAGAGAAGAAACCAAAGATGATGACGTTGTGTTGCGTCACTCTGAATGTGTAGACTCTCGAGCAAGAGCGATGACTACTACCAGTATGCATTTAGAAATTGACTTTATCAAAGCCAATGTGTCAAATCGTTACAGCTCTGAAGTTCACAAACAATGTTATTCAATTCAAAATGGATTGGCTAAATATTTTAACTCTGTATGACAAACATGAATGTCTGACTGAAAACGGTAATGAGGCTACTTTGAGCCACAGCTCGTTCTAGCAACGTTAACAATCTAATCACATCATCACATCATTGTTTTGGCGAGACAGTGTGATATAGAGAATCCTCACAAGAATATTGTAGTGTATGACCCCCCCCATCTGTGCCACATTGTTTAGTGTGCGCAACACTACTTTGTTAATGTGAGAGGCTCAGAGATGTTAGGATTTTGAAAGTCATGTCGTGTACACCCAGCATTATGTAACCATTCCAAATATAACATATACTAATTAGAGTGTTACATGTATACATATATAAGTAGGATCTTATTTTGATCACCCTGTAGCAGGAGAACTTGTAGTATACTTGTGGTTTGAAAAGGCTTCTGATGTTTTTACTTTCCACTTTGACATTTCAGACTTGTATAAACCCCTACAAAAATGTTCATTCATTATAATCCACATAATACTTCACATTTCCTGTTGACACAGGATTATTTTCCTGCTGTAGCAAACTGGCTAAAATGAAGACCCTATATCTGTGTGTTAAGTCTAGTCCTTGAAACCAGGTTGGAAGTGTTACCATCATTTAATTTGATGAATCCATTCACCAACACGTTTCTGGTTTACTTCAGAGAGATTTCATTTCATGTCCTTTTCAAGTCTTTATTTTAAGTCACTGTTGATCAACAATAATCCACTGTCTCACACAGATCGTAGACATATATAAGAGAAACATGCGAGGCTTCATATCAGCAAAGTTAAATAGTTTAAAGTAAGTTTTGCCCCGGTGTTATTACCTCTATTCAAAATCTTTTACATTTTATGTTATTTAAAGCCTTCATTTCATGTGCTAGTAATTTGAATATTCAACTACTAAATGTCTCCTTTAATTTAGCCAATTTCTCAACTTTCAGTATAATGTATAATTTCAATCCCTAGTGATTTTGAGGGATATATGGGCCCTAAAATATTTGTTGCACAAATGTCATGAATTGAAGGCTGCTAGGCAAAGCTGAAATACTAACCATTTAAATTGTGGCACTCAATGTCCAATATAATAAATACATTTTCAGTATACGCCTCAGAGACAAGAGTATCCCTTTGAAATGAAAAGGACTTGGGGTTGATGTTATACAGTGTATCTATGGGCTATTTTTGCTAATGTACACATGCATGCTATTCATTTGTGGATATGTTTTCTGATATTTCTTTCTCACATGAATAGGAGTGGAAGTGTTATTGCAGATTTTACTGTTATAACAACAATTGTCGATAATGTGGAAATTGCAAAAGCAAAAGCGGATATTGTCTCAACACTTGGAGAAAAATATAATATAAGTAAGTACTTGATTAGGTTAGTATTTGGCGGATTTGGTGGACCAAGTTAGTTATTACTTGTCCTGAAATACATTCAAAAAAGTATTTAGATCAGTTTAAACTGTGGCAGCAGTACATGTCAGTTGATTTTAGATTAATTGTTCACGTTTTTATATGTCTGCTGTGCTTCAAAAATATTGTATCAAGAATTTCACTTAAATTTGCCTTCATGTAATTACATAATTCATGACATGTAATCTACAGTTTTAATATCTATAAAATTCCAATTCCAAATATTTTATAAAATATTGTATATTTATATATTTAAGGTGTATGTGGAGTAATCTTTTCACATCATGATTTCACAAATCTTATTCCATTTCTATCAGAGTTTATCTGCTTGAATGATGCGATCTTTGGCAATGGACAAGTTAATGAAAAAGTTGTAGTTTACTGCAAACCGGATGAAGTGGGTCAGAAGACTGCCATTTGTCAAGGAAATGGCTCGTTTTCAAATCGTGTGGACAACTGTGTCTTAAAAGAAATTGATAACCTGTTTTCTTTATCTCAGGTAATATGTTAACATATTTACAATTTTCACTGGATATAAAATATACTCTATATAAAAATGGTTTAGTAATGATGGTAATTCTTTGTTACAGTTCTGTGTCCAGCATCATTCCTGAAATACATTTGTATTTTATCTTTCTTTCATCACTTTAAATCCACACAGGCTTTAGTGGGGACTGGTCTTCCAGTCTTTTTGGAAAGACTCCGCAACAGCACTTTTAACCTCCTAGGTAGAATAGTTGCATCACCTGCAACTATTTCTACTGTTGTTAATATTCTTAAAAATGTTGCAAATGTGTCCCGAAGTACCCCAATAAACAAACCATTGATGACGGTATGTTGACATCAACAGTATCACTTTAAATCATTAAAAAAAATCAATTCACAGATATTCTAATGCTAATGTATTATTAAACCCTACAGCATCATTTTCATTAGGATTTCAATAATCCTGTACTAATTCTGATTTCTATCTTGATCTCTAGAATTTCCTGGAAACGGCAGGTGTACTTACTTCAAATGGAGCAAAAGCCTCCTGGGTTGATCTAAACAAAAACCTCAACAAAAACGAAAGCTCAGCCTTTCTGGGCACCATTGAAACACTTTCCAATTTCCTTACCGATGACTTTTTTGACATAGAAACGCCAAGCATTATTTTAAACAAAACCACAGTCAACAACTCAATCAACAACTTATTCAATTTAAACTCATCTGTTCTGATAGACATACCGGCATCTGAAGCTTCCTTCAATTCAATCACCATAATAACATTTGACTCCTTGGATAATGTTTTACCTGCGAGAAACAGTAGCAGTCTGAACAACAGTGTCATCAGTGTCAACACCATCAACGGAAAAGTGGTTCTGGTGAAGGTGAATGGCACAATCAAGAATGTGACGTTCAGTTTTGACGTACTGAACAAGAAACTGGCCAATCCTCAGTGTGTTTTCTGGAACTTCAACCTTTTTGACGGCCTTGGAGGATGGGATGATAAAGGATGTGAACTGCAGCCTGAAAAGAATGGCACTGTCACCTGTCACTGTAATCATCTGACCTCCTTCTCCATTTTGATGTCGCCTTCCATTCCAGCTGTGTTGCGTGTCGCTTTGGAATTTATCACTTACATTGGCGTTGGCATATCAATGGGTTGCTTGGTCGTGTGTCTCATCATTGAGATGTTGGTATGGAATGCTGTGACTGGAAACAACACATCTTACATGCGTCATGTCTCTATAGTGAACATCGCCGTTTCCCTTCTGATTGCTGACATTTGGTTCATTATTGGTGCAGCAATTTCCGACAATGAAAAAAAAGATCTACCTGCGTGTTCCACAGCAACATTTTTCATCCACTTTTTCTACCTGGCTCTGTTTTTCTGGATGTTGGTCTCAGGCCTTTTGCTGCTCTACCGGACTGTCATGGTGTTCTCTCACATGTCTAAACCAGCAATGTTGGCCATCAGTTTTTCTTTGGGCTATGGAGCTCCCCTCATCATTGCTGTCATAACTATCGCAGTGACAGCCCCAGGGAAACAATACATCAGAGATAATGATGGGGTTTGCTGGCTCAACTGGACAGAGTCAAAGGCCCTTCTGGCTTTTGTGATCCCTGCCCTGACCATAGTGGTCATCAACCTTTTGATCCTGATTGTGGTTCTGTTCAAAATGCTGAGGAGAGGTGTGGGGGATGTTACTCAGCCAGATGAGAAAAATGCTTTGGTGGTCATCGCCAGGTGTCTGGCCATTCTGACTCCCTTCTTTGGTACTACCTGGGGACTAGGAGTAGGAACCATGACTACACCAAACAATCTAGGAATCCATATTGTGTTTGCAATCTTCAATTCATTACAGGTATTTAACTCGGTTAAATAACACTAGTAACTAACTGGTCCTCAGTGAAATACAATTGACTTGAAAGATTTTTATTTATTTAAATGCATTAAATTCCCAATGGCATGTTATACTAAGTTAAGATTTGGATGAATGTTTACAATTACATGTACTGGACTATGGTGTAGTAATTCCATCCTTCACCATGTTATCATTCAAAGGGTTTGTTCATCTTGGTATTTGGAACACTTTTGGACAAAAAGGTATGTTCCTGACACACTTACTGATACCCCTCATATTACTGTATATATTGGAATGTGCTTTGCTCTGACAATTAATATATTTGATGAACTCCTTGTCTGTGCTTTCAGATCCGGGAAGCTCTGACAGGAAGGTCACAAGTGTCCTCCAACCGCACAAGGGTAAGGGCTTTTTTCAAACCACACGGCTGCATGTTTACAATTAAGTATAACTTGTTATAAATCTAAATGATTTGTTGCTGGCCACAACAGGTTTATTACACTATTGTCTATGCTTACTCATATGACCATTTTATTGTATTTATCACTGTGTTGAACATGTCAGGAAGTTTACTACCTTTAAGCTAGTATTGAATGTTTTATATTATATTCTCGTTTCAGTCCACAAGTGCTGCAACATCATCGTCAAGTGGTTTGGGATTTTTCCGGATACGGAGGAGAAGTAAGTCTATAGTGCAAAGCAATACTCTTAGGCAATTGGGCACAACTTCCCATTAAGTTGCCCTTATTCTACAGTACATAGTGCCATTGTTTGACCTATTGTTCCTACTGTTCCAGATGTTTTCAACGTTTCAGCAGCTCCAACATCCAGCACTACTGGTGCATCATAGACTTTCATCAACACTTAACTCAATGCAACAAATGTGATTATTATGAAATAATCTGACAATCAAAAGGCGTTGTCGCACATCATCTGTTGACGCACTGGGTTACAGTAGCTAACACCTTGAGTGTGACCTTGAAGTGACTGCCACTAAGATCTGACCCCAACTCTCAGTGACGTCATTGGTGGTTATGTCTAACACAAAGCGATTCATTATGAACTATATGGTATTTGAACTTTGTATCTGGATTGTTGAGTATTGTATTGAGAACCATGATTATTGTTTTTTGGGTGTGGGGGTGTTTAAATAAGAGTATGACTGTGTAAATGGATTAATCAGCTAACATGAAGAAAGGAGATTGTTTCAGAAATAACACAGTACATTCTCTCTTTGAATAATTCACTGTTCATTTTGTCACAATTTATATTAAGTTTAATAAACATGTAAAAGGTCTAAGACCAGTGGTGTCTATGTGGAGTCTAAGACCAGTGGTGTCTATGTGGAGTCTAAGACCAGTGGTGTCTATGTGGAGTCTAAGACCAGTGGTGTCTATGTGGAGTCTAAGACCAGTGGTGTCTATGTGGAGTCTAAGACCAGTGGTGTCTATGTGGAGTCTAAGACCAGTGGTGTCTATGTGGAGTCTAAGACCAGTGGTGTCTATGTGGAGTCTAAGACCAGTGGTGTCTATGTGGAGTCTAAGACCAGTGGTGTCTATGTGGAGTCTAAGACCAGTGGTGTCTATGTGGAGTCTAAGACCAGTGGTGTCTATGTGGAGTCTAAGACCAGTGGTGTCTATGTGGAGTCTAAGACCAGTGGTGTCTATGTGGAGTCTAAGACCAGTGGTGTCTATGTGGAGTCTAAGACCAGTGGTGTCTATGTGGAGTCTAAGACCAGTGGTGTCTATGTGGAGTCTAAGACCAGTGGTGTCTATGTGGAGTCTAAGACCAGTGGTGTCTATGTGGAGTCTAAGACCAGTGGTGTCTATGTGGAGTCTAAGACCAGTGGTGTCTATGTGGAGTCTAAGACCAGTGGTGTCTATGTGGAGTCTAAGACCAGTGGTGTCTATGTGGAGTCTAAGACCAGTGGTGTCTATGTGGAGTCTAAGACCAGTGGTGTCTATGTGGAGTCTAAGACCAGTGGTGTCTATGTGGAGTCTAAGACCAGTGGTGTCTATGTGGAGTCTAAGACCAGTGGTGTCTATGTGGAGTCTAAGACCAGTGGTGTCTATGTGGAGTCTAAGACCAGTGGTGTCTATGTGGAGTCTAAGACCAGTGGTATCTATGTGGAGTCTAAGACCAGTGGTGTAAAGCACTTAAGAACAAATACTTTACGGTACTACTTAAGTCATTTTATGGGGTATCTGTACTTTACTTTACTATTGATATTTTTGACAAATGTAACTTTTACTTCACTACATTCCTAAAGAAAATAATGTACTTATTACTCTATACATTTTCCCTGACACCCAAAAGTTCTCGTTACACGTTGAATGCTTAGCAGGACAGAAAATTTGTCCAATTCACACACTTATCAAGAGAACACATGGTCATCCCTACTGCCTCTGATCCGGCAGACTCACTAAACACAAATGCATTGTTTGTAATTGATGTCTTAGTGTTGGAGTGTACCCCTGGCTGTCTTGACATTTTATTTAATGCAGGAATTGCCGTAGAGCGCAGTGACAGAATTGTGTCAAGGCACAGATCTGGGGAAGCATACCAAAAGATTTCAGCAGCATTGAAGATCACTAAGAAGATTGGAACCACCAAGACTTTTGTTAGAGCTGGCCATCTGGCCAAACTGAGCAATCAGGGGAGAAGAGCCTTGGTCAGGGAGTTGACCAAGAACCACAAAGCCTCTTTAGCCAGAAGCCAGCCTCACCAATGTGCCGGAGGTAATACCGAACACCTGGCGACCATGTCACTGGGCCCGCCACAAGAGTCTCTGGCGCACAATGGGGCAAGGACTTCCCTACCAGCCAAACGCTGGGCAACTTGTGCGCCGCTCCAGCCAGCTGCGACAGAGCCTGAACCCAGAATCTCTGGTGGCACAGCTGGCACTGTGATGGAGTGCCTTAGACTACTGTGCCACAAGGGAGGCCATTAACTTTTGATTCTTAAGTATTTTTAAAACCAAATTCTTTCCGACTTTTAATCAAGCAATATTTTACTGGATGACTTTCACTTTTACTTCAGTCATTTTGGCATCCCGAGTGGTCTTATACAAAGCATGTTCTGATACAACCAGGCTGTATCAGAACCGACTGTGATTAGGAGTCCCATAGGGCGGGACACAATTGGCACAGCATTGTCCCGGTTAGGGTTTCGCCGGGGAAGGCCTTCATTGTAAATAAGAATTTGTTCATAGCTGACTTGCCTGGTTAAATAATGGTAAAAAAATATATACAATTATATCAAGGTATCTTTACTTTTACTCAAGTATAACAATTGGATACCGTTTCCACCATTGCACACACTAAAGAGTGAAAAACATTTTTTTTTTAAATTGTGTTTTTTAGACAAAACTGCAAACTTCAGGCCAGGGCATTCATGGAGTTTGTCTAATGGTAATCTGTGGTAATCAGCCCCCCCCTTGCTTGAGGACCGTGTGGTGCCATGTTGTGCCAGGACAACAATCTCTCCTTCAATGTGGTCAAAACAAATGAGCTGACTGTGGACTACAGGAAAAGGAGGGCCGAGCAAGCCCCAATTCGCATCAATGGGGCTGTAGTGGACCAGGTTGAGAGCTTAAAGTTCCTTGGTGTCCACATCAATAAACTATCAATGTCCAAGCACACCAAGACTGTCCCCCTCAGGAGACTGAAAAGATTTGGCATGGGTCCTCAAATCCTCAAAAGGTTCTACAGCTGCACCATTGAGAGCATCCTGACTGGTTGCATCACTGCCTGGTATGGCAACTGCTCGGCCTCCGACCGCAAGTCACTACAGAGAGTAGTGCGTACTGCCCAGTATGTCACTGGGGCCAAGCTTCCTGCCATCCAAGACCTCTATACTAGGCAATGTCAGAGGACGGCTCTAAAAATTGTCAACGACTCTAGCCACCCAAGTCATAGACTGTTCTCTCTGCTACCGCACGGCAAGCAGGACCAGAGCACCAAGACCAGCGTCCCCAGCGACCCGCTTTTATGCTGCTGCTCTCCGTTTATTATCTATGCATAGTCACTTTAACTCTACCTACAGTGGCTTGCGAAAGTATTCACCCCCTTGGCATTTTCCTATTTTGTTGCCTTACAACCTGGAATTAAAATGTATTTTTTGTGGGTTTGTACCATTTGATTTACACAACATGCCGACCACTTTGAAGATGCAAAATAAGTTTATTGTGAAACAAACAAGAAATAAGACAAAAACCCAGAAAACTTGACCATTCATAACTATTCATCACTATTTATTTAAATCAAGACATTTAAATGTTGCCACTTAAACCATTTGAGTGTTGCTTTAGCAGTATGCTTAGGGTCATTGTCCTGCTGGAAGGTGAACCTCCATCCCAGTCTCAAATCTCTGGAAGACTGAAACAGGTTTCCATCGAGAATTTCCCTGTATTTAATGCCATCCATCGTTTCTTCAATTCTGACCAGTTTCCCAGTCCCTGCCGATGAAAAACATCCCCACAGCAATATGCTGCCACCACCATGCTTCCATGGGTGATGAGAGGTTTTGGGTTTGCGCCAGACATAGCGTTTTCCTTGATGACCAAAAAGCTCAATTGTAGTCTCATCTGACCAGAGTACCTTCTTCCATATGTTTGGGGAGTATCCCACATGCCTTTAGGCGAACATCAAACATGTTTGCTTATTTTTTTCTGGACACTCTTCCATGAAGCCCAGCACTGTGGACTGTACTGCTATAGGGGGTCCTATGGACAGATACTCCATTCTCTGCTGTGGAGCCTTGCAGCTCCTTCAGTGTTATCTTTCATCCCTTTGTTGCCTCTCTGATTAATTCCCTCCTTGCCTGGTCCGTGAGTTTTAGTGGGCAGCCCTCTCTTGGCAGGTTTGTTGTGGTGCCATATTCTTTACATTTTTTCTAATATATTTTTTATAACCCAACTCTGATCTGTACTTCTCCACAACTTTGTCCCTGACCTGTTTGGAGTGCTCCTTGGTCTTGATAGTGAGATCATGTGACAGATCATGTGACACTTAGATTGCACACAGGTGGACTTTATTTAACTAATTATGTGAATGAAGGTAATTGGTTGCACCAGCTCTTATTTAGGGGCTTCATAGCAAAGGGGGTGAATATATACGCACGCACCACTTTTCTGTTTTTTTTTGTTGAATTTTTTTAAACAAGTCATATTTTACATTTCACTTCACCAATTTGGACTATTTTGTGTATGCCCATTACATGAAATCCAAATATAAATCAATTTAGATTACAGGTTGTAACACAACAAAATAGGATAAACGCCAAGGGGGGTGAATACATTTGCAAGGCACTGAACATGTGCATATTACCTCAACTACCTTGACTAACTGGCGCCCCCGCACATTGTCCCTGTACTGGTACATTGACTCTGTACAGGTACGCCCTGTATATAGCCTCGTTATTTTACTGCTGCTCTTCAATTACTTGTTACTTGTATTTCTTAAGTTTTACTTATCTATTTTTTTACTTAACAGGTATTTTTCTTAAAACTGCATTGTTGGTTAAAGGCTTGTAAGTAAGCATTTCACTGTAAGGTCTACAACTGTTGTATTCCGGCACATGTTACAAATACAATTTGATTTGATTTGAACAATAGAGGGGCAACAGAGAACAAAGGCAAACAGCCCCCCAACCGCCCCAAGTGCTATGTCATGACATACCTGGACCACCTATTGAGATGTGCCTTTTGTAAAGTAGATCAGGTGTTAAATGATCGTAAAAAAAAGAGACAATTGCCATTTTAAGAAAATATAAAACAGTCATTTACATATCAAACTGTTTACACTAAGCAGACTTAAAACAACTATCCAGGTTTGTGACATTAAGAAATTAATAAATAGGTGTTGATCAAGAGGCATGTAACTGCCAAGGTAGAATATTGAAAGTGGAACATTCCATTTTATGTGTTTATCTTCAGATTTTTAAAAACGTGGTATCTGACAGGATCTATATGCCTTGCTCTGAAGAGGCACTGAGTTGATCACAGTGGGGCCCCTCCTCTCCTGTAAAACTGGTTAATCACAGTGGGGCCCCTCCTCTTCTGTAAAACTATTTGCTCTGAGGGAATACACTTTATTATAATAAAGAATTGAACATAAAAAAATCTAAAACTGATTCAACTTTATTAAAACAAGTTTCAGCAGAAAAGTTTAAATAAGGTCACCAAATCGTGCAACGGCTATACAGGACTGGCCCCTGCTGGTTGGTTAGTACTTAGATGGGAGATCGCCTGAAACAATAAGTGCTGTAAACTTTTTGTCCAGTAGAGCATACTCTTGTACCATTTCATCAAGTAGCAACTGCCTTTTATTTATAACCATAATACTATGATGTAGCTTCCACCCCATATCACCTGCACGAATACAACCAACGGTATTTACTTTTGTATTTTTTTTGTACTTTGTCTATTCATTTCAATAGACATTACATTTACAATACACTATTTGTACAAAAGTATGTGGACACCCTTTCAAAATAGTGTATTTACCTATTAAAGCCACACCCATTGCTGACAGTTAAGTAAAATAGAGCACATAGCCATGCAATCTCTTTATGAAAAACATTGGCAGTAGAATGCCCTACTGAAGAGCTCAGTGACTTTCAACTTGGCACAGTCATAGGATGCCACCTTTCCAACAAGTCAGTTCGTCAAATGTCTGCCTTGCTAGAGCTGCCCTGGACAACTTTAAGTGTTGATAATTTGAGGTGGAAACATCTAAGAGCAACAAAGACTCAGCCACGAAGTTGTAGGCCACATAAGCTCACAGAATGGGACCGTTGAGTGCTGAAGCGCGTAACAATCGTCTGTCCTCGGGTGCAACACTCACTACCGAGTTCCAAACTGCCTCTGGAAGCAACGTCAGCACAAGGACTGTTCGTTGGGAGCTTCATGAAATCCCTTTTCCCTTTTCAATTTTCTTACCTCCCCGATATATCCACAGATGACGCAATAGCCATTGCACTGCACACTGTCCTATCCCATCTGGACAAGAGGAATACCTATGTAAGAATGCTGTTCATTGACTATAGCTCACCATCCACTATAGTACCCTCCAAGCTCATCACCCTAGGCCTGAACCCTGCCCTGTGCAACTGGGTCCTGGACTTACTTACAGGCCGCCCCCAGGTGGTGAAGGTAGGAAACAACACCTCCACTTCGCTGATCCTCAACACAGGGGCCCCACAAGGGTGCGTGCTCAGCCCTCTGCTGTTCTCCCTGTTCACCCATGACTGCGTTGGCATGCACGCCTCCAACTCATTCATCAAATTTGCACGTTTGCAGACTATACAATAGTTGTAGGCCTGGGACAATAGTAACCATCCTCGACAACATCCGGTGAAATTGCAGAGCACGAAATTCAAAATACAAAAATTTTAATATTCAACATTCATGAAAATACAAGTGTCTTACATCGTTTAAAAGCTTAACTTCTTGTTCATCCAACCCCGTTTTTTCAGATTTCAAAAAGGCATTGCGGCGAAAGCATACCATACGATTATCTGAGGACAGCGCTCCGCATACACCAGCATTAAAAACATTTTCCAAACCAGCAGAGGTCACAAAAATCAGAAATAGCGATAAAATAAATCACTTACCTTTGAAGATCTTCCTCTGTTTGCAATCCCAAGGGTTCCAGCTACACAACGAATGGTAAGTTTGTTCGATAAAGTCCTTCTTTATATCTCAAAAAAGTCAGTTTAGTTGGTGTGTTTGATTCAGCAATCTACCTGTTCCACTCGTTCAACATGCAGACAAAGGAATCCCAAAAGTTACCGGTAAACTTTGTCCAAACAAGTCAAACAACGTTTCTAATCCATCCTCAGGTACCCTAATATGTAAAGAAATTACACAATTTAAGACGGAATGTAGTATGTTCAATACCGGAGATAAATACCGAAGTGTGCGCACTCATTCACGAGCGCCGCAAGACTAGATTCCTAATGAAAGACACCTTGAAAAACTAGAACTACTTGCTCATTTTTCATAAAACAAGCCTGAAACCCTTTCTAAAGACTGTTGATATCTAGTGGAAGCCAATGTAACTGCAATCTGGGAGGAATTCCTTTCAATATCCCATAGACAAGCATTGGAATGGCCTGTGACCTCAAAAAAAATCTGGATGGATTCTCCTCTGGTTTTCACCTGCCTTGTCAGTTCTGTTATACTCACAGACATTATTTTAACAGTTTTAGAAACTGAGTGTTTTCTATCCAATGTTACCAATTATATGCATATCCTAGCTTCTGGGCCTGAGTAACAGGCAGTTTACCTTGGGCACGTCAGTCATCCGAACGTCCGAATACCGCCCCCTAGCCCAAAGAGGTTTTAATAATGTTTACTCATCATATGTATATACTGCATTCTATTCTATAGAATTTTTGTCAAAGCCACTCCGACATTGCTCATCCATATATTGATATATTCTTAATTCCATTCCTTTACTTAGACTTGTGTGTATTATGTATTTGTTGTGAAATTGATGGTTATTACTTGTTAGATAATGCTGCACTGTCGGAACTAGAAGCAGAAGCATTTCACTACACCCGCAATAACATCTGCTAAACACGTGTATGTGACCAATACATTTTGATTTGATATTAAGTCAGTTAAGAACAAATTCTTATTTACAATGATGGCCTACCCCGGCCAAGCCCTAACCCAGATGAGGCTGGGCCAATTGTGCAATGCCCTATGGGACTCACAATCACAGCCAGTTGTGATACAGCCTGGAATCAAACCAGGGTCTGTAGTGACGCCTTTAGCTCTGAAATGCAGTGCCTTAGACTGCTGCGTTATATCAATAATAAGTGATATCAGTATCGCCGTAGACTGCACCACTGCTGTCATACTTACCTCCAAGCCAGTTGGATAGTCTTTGGATGCCGACAGAAGTCGCACCATTGGAAGACATAACTTGGAATTTAGCCTACAAAAGCCTATTCATGCGCTTTTCCTGAGATCGATCAAACACATTTAGTGTGTCATCATAATTGTCTCTGACTTGTGGTCAGACTTGCTCAGGTGGAACAAACTTAAGCTTGTGCCTTTATTAAATGCTGATTTGAATGTCATTGAGAAAACAGAGAAGTGTCTAAGATTCAAATCAAATCAAATCAAATCAAATTTATTTATATAGCCCTTCGTACATCAGCTGATATCTCAAAGTGCTGTACAGAAACCCAGCCTAAAACCCCAAACAGCAAGCAATGCAGGTGTAGAAGCACGGTGGCTAGGAAAAACTCCCTAGAAAGGCCAAAACCTAGGAAGAAACCTAGAGAGGAACCAGGCTATGTGGGGTGGCCAGTCCTCTTCTGGCTGTGCCGGGTGGAGATTATAACAGAACATGGCCAAGATGTTCAAATGTTCATAAATGACCAGCATGGTCGAATAATAATAAGGCAGAACAGTTGAACTGGAGCAGCAGCACAGTCAGGTGGAAGTTGAAACTGGAGCAGCAGCATGGCCAGGTGGACTGGGGACAGCAAGGAGTCATCATGTCAGGTAGTCCTGGGGCATGGTCCTAGGGCTCAGGTCAGTTGAAACTGGAACAGCAGCATGGCCAGGTGGACTGGGGACAGCAAGGAGTCATCATGTCAGGTAGTCCTGGAGCTCAGGTCCTAGGGCTCAGGTCCTCCGAGAGAGAGAAAGAAAGAGAGAAGGAGAGAATTAGAGAACGCACACTTAGATTCACACAGGACACCGAATAGGACAGGAGAAGTACTCCAGATATAACAAACTGACCCCAGCCCCCGACACATAAACTACTGCAGCATAAATACTGGAGGCTGAGACAGGAGGGGTCAGGAGACACTGTGGCCCCATCCGAGGTCACCCCGGACAGGGCCAAACAGGAAGGATATAACCCCACCCACTTTGCCAAAGCACAGCCCCCACACCACTAGAGGGATATCTTCAACCACCAACTTACCATCCTGAGACAAGGCTGAGTATAGCCCACAAAGATCTCCGCCACGGCACAACCCAAGGGGGGGGCGCCAACCCAGACAGGATGACCACAACAGTGAATCAACCCACTCAGGTGACGCACCCCCTCCAGGGACGGCATGAGAGAGCCCCAGCAAGCCAGTGACCCAGCCCCTGTAATAGGGTTAGAGGCAGAGAATCCCAGTGGAAAGAGGGGAACCGGCCAGGCAGAGACAGCAAGGGCGGTTCGTTGCTCCAGAGCCTTTCCGTTCACCTTCCCACTCCTGGGCCAGACTACACTCAATCATATGACCCACTGAAGAGATGAGTCTTCAGTAAAGACTTAAAGGTTGAGACCGAGTTTGCGTCTCTGACATGGGTAGGCAGACCGTTCCATAAAAATGGAGCTCTATAGGAGAAAGCCCTGCCTCCAGCTGTTTGCTTAGAAATTCTAGGGACAATTAGGAGGCCTGCATCTTGTGACCGTAGCGTACGTGTAGGTATGTAAGGCAGGACCAAATCAGAGAGATAGGTAGGAGCAAGCCCATGTAATGCTTTGTAGGTTAGCAGTAAAACCTTGAAATCAGCCCTTGCTTTGACAGGAAGCCAGTGTAGAGAGGCTAGCACTGGAGTAATATGATCAAATTTTTTGGTTCTAGTCAGGATTCTAGCAGCCGTATTTAGCACTAACTGAAGTTTATTTAGTGCTTTATCCGGGTAGCCGGAAAATAGAGCATTGCAGTAGTCTAACCTAGAAGTGACAAAAGCATGGATTAATTTTTCTGCATCATTTTTGGACAGAAAGTTTCTGATTTTTGCAATGTTACGTAGATGGAAAAAAGATGTCCTTGAAATGGTCTTGATATGTTCTTCAAAAGAGAGATCAGGGTCCAGAGTAACGCCGAGGTCCTTCACAGTTTTATTTGAGACGACTGTACAACCATTAAGATTAATTGTCAGATTCAACAGAATATCTCTTTGTTTCTTGGGACCTAGAACAAGCATCTCTGTTTTGTCCGAGTTTAATAGTAGAAAGTTTGCAGCCATCCACTTCCTTATGTCTGAAACACATGCTTCTAGCGAGGGCAATTTTGGGGCTTCACCATGTTTCATTGAAATGTACAGCTGTGTGTCATCCGCATAGCAGTGAAAGTTTACATTATGTTTTCGAATAACATCCCCAAGAGGTAAAATATATAGTGAGAACAATAGTGGTCCTAAAACGGAACCTTGAGGAACACCGAAATTTACAGTTGATTTGTCAGAGGACAAACCATTCACAGAGACAAACTGATATCTTTCCGACAGATAAGATCTAAACCAGGCCAGAACTTGTCCGTGTAGACCAATTTGGGTTTCCAATCTCTCCAAAAGAATGTGGTGATCGATGGTATCAAAAGCGGCACTAAGGTCTAGGAGCACGAGGACAGATGCAGAGCCTCGGTCCGATGCCATTAAAATGTCATTTACCACCTTCACAAGTGCCGTCTCAGTGCTATGATGGGGTCTAAAACCAGACTGAAGCATTTCGTATACATTGTTTGTCTTCAGGAAGGCAGTGAGTTGCTGAGCAACAGCCTTCTCTAAAATCTTTGAGAGGAATGGAAGATTCGATATAGGCCGATAGTTTTTATATTTTCTGGGTCAAGGTTTGGCTTTTTCAAGAGAGGCTTTATTACTGCCACTTTTAGTGAGTTTGGTACACATCCAGTGGATAGAGAGCCGTTTATTATGTTCAACATAGGAGGGCCAAGCACAGGAAGCAGCTCTTTCAGTAGTTTAGTTGGAATAGGGTCCAGTATGCAGCTTGAAGGTTTAGAGGCCATGATTATTTTCATCATTGTGTCAAGAGATATAGTACTAAAACACTTGAGCGTCTCTCTTGATCCTAGGTCCTGGCAGAGTTGTGCAGACTCAGGACAACTGAGGTTTGGAGGAATACGCAGGTTTAAAGAAGAGTCCGTAATTTGCTTTCTAATATTCATAATCTTTTCCTCAAAGAAGTTCATGAATTTATCACTGCTAAAGTGAAAGTCATCCTCTCTTGGGGAATGCTGCTTTTTAGTTAGCTTTGCGACAGTATCAAAAAGGAATTTCGGATTGTTCTTATTTTCCTCAATTAAGTTAGAAAAATAGGATGATCGAGCAGCAGTAAGGGCTCTTCGGTACTGCACGGTACTGTCTTTCCAAGCTAGTTGGAAGACTTCCAGTTTGGTGTGGCGCCATTTCCGTTCCAATTTTCTGGAAGCTTGCTTCAGAGCTCGGGTATTTTCTGTGTACCAGGGAGCTAGTTTCTTATGAGAATTTTTTTTAGTTTTTAGGGGTGCAACTGCATCTAGGGTATTGCGCAAGGTTAAATTGAGATCCTCAGTTAGGTGGTTAACTGATTTTTGTCCTCTGGCGTCCTTGGGTAGGCAGAGGGAGTCTGGAAGGGCATCAAGGAATCTTTGTGTTGTCTGTGAATTTATAGCACGACTTTTGATGTTCCTTGGTTGGGGTCTGAGCAGATTATTTGTTGCAATTGCAAACGTAATAAAATGGTGGTCCGATAGTCCAGGATTATGAGGAAAAACATTAAGATCCACCACATTTATTCCATGGGACAAAACTAGGTCCAGCGTATGACTGTGACAGTGAGTGGGTCCAGAGACATGTTGGACAAAACCCACTGAGTCGATGATGGCTCCGAAAGCCTTTTGGAGTGGGTCTGTGGACTTTTCCATGTGAATATTAAAGTCACCAAAGATTAGAATATTATCTGCTATGACTACAAGGTCCGATAGGAATTCAGGGAACTCAGTGAGAAATGCTGTATATGGCCCAGGAGGCCTGTAAACAGTAGCTATAAAAAGTGATTGAGTAGGCTGCATAGATTTCATGACTAGAAGCTCAAAAGACGAAAACGTCATTTTTTTTTTTTTTGTAAATTGAAATTTGCTATCGTAAATGTTAGCAACCCCTCCGCCTTTGCGGGATGCACGGGGATATGGTCACTAGTGTAGCCAGGAGGTGAGGCCTCATTTAAAACAGTAAATTCATCAGGCTTAAGCCATGTTTCAGTCAGGCCAATCACATCAAGATTATGATCAGTGATTAGTTCATTGACTATAATTGCCTTTGAAGTAAGGGATCTAACATTAAGTAGCCCTATTTTGAGATGTGAGGTATCATGATCTCTTTCAGTAATGACAGGAATGGAGGTGGTCTTTATCCTAGTGAGATTGCTAAGGCGAACACCGCCATGTTTAGTTTTGCCCAACCTAGGTCGAGGCACAGACACGGTCTCAATGGTGATAGCTGAGCTGACTACACTGACTGTGCTAGTGGCAGACTCCACTATGCTGGCAGGCTGGCTAACAGCCTGCTGCCTGGCCTGCACCCTATTTCATTGTGGAGCTAGAGGAGTTAGAGCCCTGTCTATGTTGGTAGATAAGATGAGAGCACCCCTCCAGCTAGGATGGAGTCCGTCACTCCTCAGCAGGTCAGGCTTGGTCCTGTTTGTGGGTGAGTCCCAGAAAGAGGGCCAATTATCTACAAATTCTATCTTTTGGGAGGGGCAGAAAACAGTTTTCAACCAGCGATTGAGTTGTGAGACTCTGCTGTAGAGCTCATCACTCCCCTAACTGGGAGGGGGCCAGAGACAATTACTCGATGCCGACACATCTTTCTAGCTGATATGCACGCAGAAGCTATGTTGCGCTTGGTGATCTCTGACTGTTTCATCCTAACATCGTTGGTGCCGACGTGGATAACAATATCTCTATACTCTCTACACTCGCCAGTTTTAGCTTTAGCCAGCACCATCTTCAGATTAGCCTTAACGTCGGTAGCCCTGCCCCGGGTAAACAGTGTATGATCGCTGGATGATTCGCTTTAAGTCTAATGCTGCGGGTAATGGAGTCGCCAATGACTAGAGTTTTCAATTTGTCAGAGCTAATGGTGGGAAGCTTCGGCGTCTCAGACCCCGTAACGGGAGGAGTAGAGACCAGAGAAGAATCGGCCTCTGACTCCGACCCGCTGCTTAATGGGGAAAACCGGTTGAAAGTTTCTGTCGGCTGAATGAGCGACACCGGTTGAGCGTTCCTACAGCATTTCCTTCCAGAAACCGTGAGAAAGTTGTCCGGCTGCGGGGACTGTGTCAGGGGATTTATACTACTATCTGTACTTACTGGTGCACAGACGCTGTTTCATCCTTTCCTACACTGAAATTACCCTTGCCTAACGATTGCGTCTGAAGCTGGGCTTGCAGCACAGCTATCCTCGCCGTAAGGCGAGTACAGCGGCTGCAATTAGAAGGCATCATGTTAATGTTACTACTTAGCTTCGGCTGTTGGAGGTCCTGACGAATCGTGTCCAGATAAAGCGTCCGGAGTGAAAAAGTTGAAAAAGTTGAGGAAAAAATAAATAAATATATGAACGGTAATTAAAAAGTGAAAACCGTAAAGTTGTCAGGTAGCAAAACAGGTTGGCAACAAAACGCACAGCAACTCGAAAACAAGCCTGCAAGTTGTGACTGGAAGATTCTTTATGCAAACATCCTTTCTGAATTTAAAAGTAATCCTTGAAGTAATCATCTAGTTTTTCAAAGTATCTGTAGTCTGATTACAATAGTTTTTCTGATAACGTAACAGATTACAGTTACCGTTTTTTTTGTAATCCATTACAACCCTTACTCCCCAACCCTGGCCCCTACTGGAAACATCACCTTGATAGCCATCTCAAAAGCACACTTCATAATCAATCAATGAATCAATCAAATGTATTTTTATAAAGGCCTTTTTACATCAGCAGATGTCATAAAGTGCTTATACAGAAACTCCTAAAATCCCAAAGAGTGCAGATGTAGATGCACAATGGCTAGGAAAAACTCCCTAGAAAGGCAGAAACCTAGGAAACCTTCGGGCTGTGCAGAGTACGTGGCCATATCTTTCATCAAGATGATCAAACGTTCATAGATGACGAGCAGGGTCAAATAACAATCACAGTGGTTATAGAGGGTGCAACAGGTTAACACCTCAGAAGTAAATGTCATTTGTTTTTTCATAGTCAAGCATTCAGAGGTCGAGACAACAGTTGTGGTGGAGAGGGAGAGGGAGACAGAGGGTCAAAACAGCAAGTTAGCATGTCCGGTGAAGAGGTCAGTGTTCCATAGCCGCAGGCAGAACAGCAGAAACTGGATCCGCAGCAAGACAAGGTGGACTGGGGACAGAGACAGTCAGGGAGTGTCAGGCCAGGTAGTCCTGAAGAATCCTAGAGCTTAGGTCCTCTGGTAGAAGAGAGAGGGAGAGATGTGAGAATTTTAGAGAGTATGCTTAAGATCACGCAGAACACCAGATAAGACAGGATAATTACACCCAATAGGATAGACTGATCCTAGCCCTGTGGCACATAGACTATTGCAGCAGAGATACTGGAGTCTGAGACAGGGTGGACAGGAAGATAATTTCAGTGACTCATCATAATTGTCTCTGACTTGTGGTCAGATTTGCTCTGAAATTATCTTCCTGTCCACCCTGTCTCAGACTCCAGTATCTCTGCTGCAATAGTCTATGTGCCACAGGGCTAGGATCAGTCTATCCTATTGGGTGTAATTATCCTGTCTTATCTGGTGTTCTGCGTGATCTTAAGCATACTCTCTAAAATTCTCACATCTCTCTCTCTCTTCTACCAGAGGACCTAAGCTCTAGGATTCTTCAGGACTACCTGGCCTGACACTTCCTGACTGTCTCTGTCCCCAGTCCACCTTGTCTTGCTGCGGATCCAGTTTCTGCTGTTCTGCCTGAGTCACCATTCAAGTTGTGTACAGCGAAAAATCCTGGCACAGCGTGGTGCACCCCTCCCAGGGACGGCATGGGAGACAACTAGAAACCCAGTGACTCAGCTTCCAAAATAGGATCAGAGGCAGAGAATCCAAGTGAAGAGAGGGGGAGTCAGCAAGGGTTGTTCATCACTCCACTGCCTTGTCTTTCACCTTTGCACCTCGGGGCCAGACTACACTCAATTTATTTTAACCTTTATTTAACTAGGCAAGTCAGCTAACAGTTAACTGCCTGTTTAGGGGCAAAAGGACAGATTTGTACCTTGTCAGCTCAGGGATTTGAACTTGCAACCTTTCAGTTACTAGTCCAGCTCTCTAACCACTAGGCTACCCTGTCGCCCCTTTAGTAGGACCTACTAAAGAGATCAGTCTTCAGTAAATGCTTAAAGGTTGAGACCGAGTCGACATCTCTCACATGGATCGGCAGACCATTCAATAAAAATGTTGCTCTATAGGAGAAAGCCCTGCCTCCAGCTGTTTGCTTTGAAATTCTTGGAAGAATAAGTCCTGCGTCTTGTGACCATAATGTATGTGTAGGTATGTACTGCAGGACCAAATCGGAGAGAGAGTTGGTCCATGTAATGCATTGTTGTTTAGCAGTAGAACCTTGAAATCAGCCCTAGCCTTAATAGGATTCCAGTGTAGAGAGGCTAGCACGGGATTAATATGATCACATTTTTGTATTCTAATCAAGATTCTGACTCAACTACACTCTCGCAATTCAAGGACAAGGAGGTGAGTGCCTTTATTATATTTCATCAACTGTTTTGATGTGAAATGTGGAAAGGGGAAGGGCAATATCTAGTCAGTTGTACAACTGAATGCATTCAACTGAAATGTCTCTTCCGCAAAAACCCAACCCTTCTGAGTCAGAGTACAGTGGCAAATTGGCAAGAGACACACAGAAACCTTTTTGCCCTTCCTTGAGAAGTCAATTTAGAGAGTCAGAGAGGTAAGATAATACATTTACCTTTCACGTTTTATATTGAAATGATGTAAACGATTTGATTGAGTTCATTTTTAAGTATGACCTTTCACAGGGTTCAGGTATAAATATAAATGTAATATTTGTTCAAGGTTTAACAATGTGAATACAGAAGAGTAAATGAAGGACTCTTAGACAACATATGATGTTTGTGACACTGTGTCACAATTATTAAAATAAGTCATCTTTCTCATATCTTATTTGTACATACAGCTGAAGTCGGAAGTTTACATACACCTTAGCCAACTACATTTAAACTTAGTTTTTCACAATTCTTGACATTTATTCCCAGTACATTTTCCCTGTTTTGGGTCAGTTAGGATCACCACTTTATTTTAAGAATGTGAAATGTCAGAATAACAGTAGAAAGAATGATTTATTTCAGCTTTAATTTCTTTCATCACATTCCCAGTGGGTCAGAAGGTTACAGTCAATCAATTAGTATTTGGTAGCATTGCCTTTAAATTGTTTGACATGGGTCAAACATTTCGGGTAGCTTTCCACAAGCTTCCCACAATAAGTTGGGTGAATTTTGGCCCATTCCTCCTGACAGAGCGGGTGTAACTGAGTAAGGTTTGTAGGCCTTCTTGCTCAAACACGCTTTTTCAGTTCTGCCCACACATTTTTTATAGGATTGAGGTCAGGGCTTTGTGATGGCCATTCCAATACCTTGACTTTGTTGTCCTTAAGCCATTTTGCCAAAACTTTGGAAATATGCTTGGGGTTCACTGTCCATTTGGAAGACCCATTTGCAGTCAGGAAGCTTTAACTTGTCTTGAGATGTTGCTTCAATATATCCACATCATTTTCCTATCTCATGAAGCCATCTATTTTGTGGAGTGCACCAGTCCCTCCTGCAACAAAGCACCCCCAAAACATGTTGCTGCCATCCCCGTGATTCACAGTTGGGATGGTTTTCTTCGGCTTGCAAGCCTCCCCCTTTTTCCTCCAAACATAACGATGGTCATTATGGCCAAAAAGTTATATTTTTGTTTCATCAGACCAGAGGACATTTCTCCAAAAAGTACAATCTTTGTTCCCATGTGCAGTTGCAAACCGTAGTCTGGCTTTTTTTTAATGGCGGTTTTGGAGCAGTGGCTTCTTCTTTGCTGGGCGGCTTTTCAGGTTATGTCGATATAGGACTCGTTTTACTGTGGATATAGATACTTTGTACCTATTTCCTCCAGCATCTTCACAAGGTCCTTTGCTGTTGTTCTGGGATTGATTTGCACTTTTCACACCAAAGTACGTTAATCTCTAGGAGACAGAAAGCGTCTCCTTCCTGAGCGGTATGACGGCTGCCTGGTCCTATTATGTTTATACTTGCGTACTATTGTTTGTACAGATGAGTGTGGTACCTTCAGGCGTTTGGAAATTGCTCCCAAGGATGAACCAGACTCGTGGAGGTCTACCATTTTTTTCTGAGGTCTTGGCTGATTTCTTTTGATTTTCCCATGATGTCAAGCATAGAGGCACTGAGTCTGAAGGTAGGCCTTGAAATACATCCATGGGTACACCTCCAATTGACTAAAATTATGTCAATTAGCCTCACAGAAACTTCTAAAGCCATGACATAATTTTCTGGGATTTTCCAAGCTGTTTAAAGGCACAGTCAACTTAGTGTATGTAAACTTCTGACCCACTGGAATTGTGATACAGTGAATTGTAAGTGAAATAATCTGTCTGTAAACAATTGTTGGAAAAATTACTTGTGTCATGCACAAAGTAGATGTCCTAACTGACTTGCCAAAACTATAGTTTGTTAACAAGACGTTTGTGGAGTGGTTGAAAAACTAGTTTTAATGACTCCAACCTAGGTTTATGTAAACTTCTGTCTTCAATTGTATGTAGTATACAGATCCAGGAGTGCATGCTATGTGCATCATTTTGAGCATGAATTTCAGATTAAATTTATTGCGATTGGATCAGTATGTACAGAAAAGATAAGTTAATATATTCACCAAAATGCAGCAGAGACGTGACCAACCATTTGGTCAGTCATATGTTTCCTTCTTCATCAGACCGCAACAATTTTCTTCTTAGCATTCCAATCAGGTTAATGAATATTACTAAGTAACATAATCAAGAAAACAGCCCACAAATACCTCAGCTGTCACCATAATTGGTGCTTATTTAGTTGTGTTTTATTGTATAATTTGTTTTGCAACCATGCTATCTCACAATCTGTACACCATCTGGTGTTCCATTGGGGAAAAATGTCAAATGTGTAATACTGACTGTATGATGTTTTGTTTTGTATATCTTATGCTATATTCATACAGATATGGCCTCACCAAAGACAGTTTGCTACTTAAGTGTCCTCTTGGTATTTTGCTCTAGTCTGGAAAAACAAGATTGCTTGGAAACTCCAAATGTAACATCAGAGGTAAGAGGCCAGTAAATATGGACTTAAACTAAAAAAAAATGTTCACAAGGCAATTTTAAGCAATGTCAGAGAAATACAATATTGTTTGAGCTACATATCTTTAGATGTATCACTATTAACATAATATGTTTCAAAACAGATTTGTTTGTTCATTCCATTGGTGCAACTACAGCATGTATACATTAAAATTACACAAACAGCACAGTTGTGTAACTGTATCCACATTGTAATAACACTGCACATCCCTGTGTATCTACCATGCCAATACATAGGTCGCAGTTGTAAATGAGAACTTGATCTCAACTGGCCTACCTGGTTAAAAAAAGGTGAAATAAAAACATATAGGGGAATTTTCTGAGTGTTAAAACACATACTTAATTTGACGCAATGATACAAATCAATTTTTAAAAAATTCATCTATCTTTTCCAGGAATCACCCACTGATGGATCACAAGTTCCTTCTGGAGAAAAGCGAGAGGGTGAGTCAGCTCAAACCTACATGTCTGCCCCCATAATGTGCCTTTAGACACCTTAGAAAATGACCAAAAAAAATCATGTTTTTATGCTCACACAAATCCGAAATGATTAAAACATCATTATTTATCTCACTGCCCTTTGCCATTGGATATTTGCTGTGTGCAGGATATTTGCTGTGTGCAGGATATTTGCTGTGTGCAGGATTTTTGCTGCGTGCATGTTTTTATTTATTTCTTACATTTCTTAAATGCCCAGATAAATCTATCCTGATTTATTTGATATTGACAAATGTTCTACATAAATATTCTGCCGTTGGTGTTTTTTGTAATGATTTAAGTGACCATTGTGTTGTTGTTGCTGTTAGAAATACTAAGGTTCCTAAGACAAACCCACTTTTTATTCGTAAGATAAATTTGAAGTGTTTTAATGAGCAGGCTTTTCTCCATGATTTGTTTTATTTTGACTGGAGCAAGATTGAGTTTATCCCTGATGTGGAAACTGCCTGGAAATTCTTTCATGATGTTTTTTTTCCAAATAGTAAACAAACACGCCCCATTCCTCAGGTTCAGGGTTAAAGGGCGGGATAATCCATGGTTTTCTTCTGAGCTGTCTTGTATTATTCATGACCGTAATCCAGCTTGGGCTAAAGCAAGGAAATCATGTTCTGATGCTGATTGGCTTATTTTTAGGCAGTTACGAAACAAGTGTTATTTTCTTCACAGGAAGGCCAAGTCTGCATATTTTATGTCTGTTACCACTGATAACCTGAATGACCCTAGAAAGTTTTGGAAGGCTATTAATAACCTCTTAGAGCTACCCCCCTACTTTTTTCAATTTCTGCCTGAAGACATACCCAAATCTAACTGCCTGTAGCTCTGGCCCAGAAGCAAGGATATGCATATTCTTGGTACCATTTGAAAGAAAACACTGCCGTTTGTGTAAATGTGAATTGAATGTAGGAGAATATAACACAATAGATCTGGTTTAGATAATACAATGAAAAAAAACATATGTTTTTTCTTTTTATTGTTGTATCATCATCTTTAAAATTAACAAGATTAAACAAACATTCAGATAGGATGATTGGGACAATTTCAGTGAAAAATATAAGAGGGCAACAGTACTTGTGCAAAGTGTCAGAATGATAACTTCCAAAATGAGTGTGCTACATGACATTTATCATGAAGTCACCCAGGTGTCCCACACAAGTAGCCCAAATGTACCCAAGTGGCCAAATTGGTGAAGGTATACATTTTGAAACAAATAACTACATACAAAATGCCAAAATGGTATTCTAATACACCCCCCCCTCAAAAAAAAAATGGGGGAAAAATTATAAAGAAAAAAAATATATACATTTACAAAATAACATGGGTAACTATTTACACACTTTCAATATTTGGAAGACCCGAAGGGCTATTTATATAGCCCTTCATACATCAGCTAATATCTCAAAGTGCTGTACAGAAACCCAGCCTAAAACCCCAAACAGCAAGCAATGCAGGTGTAGAAGCACGGTGGTCAGGAAAAACTCCCTAGAAAGGCCTAAATCTAGGAAGAAACCTAGAGAGGAACCAGGCTATGAGGGGTGGCCAGTCCTCTTCTGGCTGTGCCAGGTGGAGATTATAACAGAACATGGCCGAGATTTTCTTTTTTTTAAATAATATGTTTATTATTTTACAATAAAAAATCAAATAAAAAAGACAGCAATACTAACAATGACATTCATTGTACTGTTGAATGGGATGGCCAATTTAGAGGACAAAACAAAACTTAACTCACACATACACAAATAAAACAAAATCCTATTAGGTGGTACATGTATAAGAAGACAGCATATAGTCATTACAAGCAGTGTAGTTAAGACAAAAATAGATATTGAGTGGAGTACAGCACAGAGTAGCAGCAGATCGTCAACCCAGTTATGAAGCGGGACTAGACCATTTATCCAGTATCGGCTGCCATATTTTGTAAAACATTGGACTTCTATTGGAGGTATTGTATCGAATCTTCTCCATATGTATTACATTCCCTAAATCCCGTAACCACATTTCAAAGATGGGTACAGTCTCCAGTTTCCAAAATTGCAATATGAGCCTTTTGGCTAATAGAGTACAAAGAGAGACAGCTTTCCCTTCGTGGTTATTCCCATCAACTGTACCAAACAGAGCGGTCAATGGGTCTGGGGCTAGAACTCTATCAAAGGCTCTAGATAAATAATCAAAAATGAGAGCCCAGTAAACATGTAATTTAGGACATGTCCAGAATAAGTGGGTCAACGTCCCCTCATCCTGCTTGCACCTCTCACACAGTGGTGAGGTGTCCGGGAATATTTTATGCAGTTTTACTTTTGAGTAATGTAACCTGTGTATCACCTTAAACTGTACAAGGTTGTGTCTGGCATTCACTGAACTGTGGTTTATATTCCTCAGAGCTTCTACCCAGTCCTCATCTGAGATTTCTGACCCAAGTTCTTGTTCCCAAGCCCTTTTAATGGTGTCTGTGGATACCTCTATGTGGGCCTGTAGCACATCATACAGTCTAGAGACCAACCCTTTTGAATGGGGTTTGACAAGGATCAAGCTATCTAATGTAGGACTATCTGGCTTCATGCCTTACTGTGGGATATGTGTCCTTACGAAATTCCTGATTTGGAGGTATCTGAAAAAATGTGTTGTTGGCATGTTGAACTTTCCCTGTAATTGTTGAAATGAAGCTAACTGACCATCTATGTATAGATTACCAATTGTTGTGAGCCCCTTCTCCCTCCACTGTGAAAACACCACATCATCCAATGCGGGGTGGAAAGCATGATTCAGGCAAATCGGGCTGTCAATGTATACAGTGGGTATGTTAAGAAAATACCTAATCTGTTTCCAGATCCTAAGAGTATGAAAAATGACTGGGTTAGAGTCATAGGTGGATTTTTTCACATCTGATGGGCTATTAACAAGTGCAGGGAGTGAGGAACGTTGACAGGAGGCCTGCTCAATCAAAATACATGCAGGCATATCCTTCTGTCTCATCGCAGGTAAACTTTCCCTCCAGAAAGACACAATGTTCAGATTAGCAGCCCAATAATGCTGTTTAAAGTGAGGAAGGCCAAAGCCCCCCTCTATTTTGTACTTGCATAAATGCTTCTTTGAAATTCTGGCTGCCTTGTTATCCCATAAAAATGGAGTTACTATTGAATCCAGTTTCTTAAAATAGCTTTGTGGTATGAAATTGGGTAGACATTGGAAGAGGTAAAGAAACCTGGGTAGGACAACCATTTTAATAGCGTTTATACGACCAACCAAGGAGATAGGCAGAGTTTTCCAAAAATCTATATTTTGTTTAAGCTGATATATTTTCATGTCCCAATTCGCTTTCAATAGCTGATCAAGGTCTCTTGTCACTACAATGCCAAGGCTTGTGAACTTGTCCATCACTGTTCTAAACGGGGTAGATTGCAGAAATTGCATATCCACAGGCCGTGATATTGGCATCAACTCACTTTTTTGCCAGTTTATCTTGTAGCCAGAGAAGGAGCCAAATGTGTTTATCAAGTTAAGTAAGGGTGGAATAGAAGTTTTAGGCTTGGACAAAAACAAAAGAACATTGTCTGCATATAGGGAAATTTTGTGCTGTGTCCTTTATTTTAACAGAAGCTATATCGGCACATGCCCGAATGCGAGTAGCAAGGGGTTCCATGACTATAGCGAAGAGAGCAGGCGAAATAGGGCACCCCTGTCGGCACCCCTTGAACAAGCGGAATGACTGCGACATTTCTTGATTGGTTATGGCCGAGATTTTCAAACGTTCATAGATGACCAGCAGGGTCAAATAATAATCACAGTAGTTGTAGAGAATGCAACAGGACAGCACCTCAAGAGTAAATATGAACAGTTTAGAGTTCCATAGCTGCAGGCAGAACAGTTGAAACTGGAACAGCAGCCAGGCCAGGTGGACTGGGGACAGCAAGGAGTCATCATGTCAGGTAGTCCTGACGCATGGTCCTAGGGCTCAGGTCCTCCTCCGAGAGAGAAAGAGAGAATTAGAGAGAGCATACTTAAATTCACACAGGACACCGGATAAGACAGAAGAAGTACTCCAGATCTAACAAACTGACCCTAGCCCCCCGACACATAAACTACTGCAGCATAAATACTGGAGGCTGAGACAGGAGGGGTCAGGAGACACTGTGGCCCCATCCGATGAGACCCCCGGACAGGGCCAAACAGGAAGGATATAACCCCACCCACTTTGCCAAAGCTCTACACAATATGTGCTGCTGATGCCAGGTGCCATAGCAGTCTCTTTGTGCTGTAAAGCAGAGGGTCACCAAGCATGTGGTGCTGGTGATTGGGGACTTCATTTTGCAAAGAACACAGCGATGCCTCCATGCTGTGCCCTTTTGGCCCTGAGGCACATCCATGCCTGCAGAAATACATTTGGGCAGATGAACACCACTTGTGGGAGGAGCTGGATGAACCAGCTTCAGTGGGGGATGGACACCTTGGCCCTGGGGGCTGCCATTCGGAGTCAGTGTCACTGTGAAAGAAAATGTTCAGTTAGAATAGTTTCAGATATGAGCCCTGTATCAACAGGTATAATAAACAGATATATATATATATAGAGTACAGGGAACATAAGGTTGAATATATTATTATAGACCTGCTAGATCTACTGTCTCTTTTATATTATGACATTTCAGCTAGATCTACTGTCTCTATTATATTATGACAGACCAGCTAGATCTACTGTCTTTATTATATTACAACAGACCAGCTGTATCTACTGTCTCCATTTCACTTTGGCCATTGTTGTGGGCCTGCCCTCCCCTCAACAGCCTCAAATAGGCTATTTCATGTGGGTTGGGGTGGGGCGGCAGACACACACATCTCACATTTCATTACATTACATTACATTATTATATATTGCTTCTAAAAATAAATCACAAATAATATTTTATATTATTAATTTCAAACAAGGGTATTAGCATGAGAAGAACTTACCAGTCCAAAACGATGTCCTCTCCATTCAAAGAAATATTTCTCCACTTGGGAATCGCTAAATGAATCATCCTACAACAATCTCTGTCTCACTTTTCCGATTAATGTATTCTAAAATTGTGTGTAGATCTGTATATCTAGACTTAGATTTAGCTTTCCCTGACTTAGTCGCCATACTGATTGATATGTAAACAGCTGAATATGCGAAACAACACTGTGCGTAATATGCATTGATCCTTCCGGTATGAAACTTCAATAGCGAATGACTCTCTTTACGCTGGAGTTTACTACATGGATTGGTCTTGCAACACACAAACATTACCTATTGCCGTTTACCTCAGCTCATTGGCTATCTACCCAGCTAGATTTCAAGACGATCAGTGGTCATTGGGTTAAAATAAAGTCAATCAACAAAACAGCGGGCAAATCATTGGTGCACAATGATGTCATTACTTGTTGTCTTCAAATCGGTTTCTTTCAGTCAATACGTCCTGCAAAATGACCCATCAGGTTTGGTTGTGTTACCAGCAAACCAGTTGATTGCAGTGAAACCAAACATGACTGGAAAAGTCACGTTCTGTGTGGGTATTTACCTCGAATGTGTCGTCGAAAATGGAATGAGACGGAATTCACGACACAAGCGGTTCACAAAATGTTTCGTGTTAGGCTATAAAAACTGATTTTATCAAACAAAAAATAATTCATTGTGTAACAATGAGCATTGGGATTGCAAACAGACGTCAAAGGTAAACGATTTATTTTAATGCAGTTTGTGATTTTGTTAGCCTGTGCTGGTTGAAATTGTTCTGGGCTCTATCCTCAGATAATCACATCGTATTCTTTCGCAGTAAATCCACAGTTGGATTAGCAAGATTCTAGGCTTTCGATACATGTGAGACACTTGTATTTTCATGAATGTTTAATATGACTATTTATCTAGCGATCACCGTATGTTGTGGAATTTCAGCCCGCTACCGGGTTCCGTGCTCAGAGAGGTTAAATTGTCTGTCTTTAATGGTGTGCCCCAAGGCTCTGTACTTGGTCCTCTCTTATTCACTATTTATATAAATTATTTAGACAAAAATGTCCAAAATGCGCAACTTCATTTTTATGCTGATGATACTGTTATTTACTGTTGTGCCTCATCTCTTACAAAAGCTTTCCAAACTGCTTTTTATACTGTTCAACATACCTTGTGTCAATTGAAGCTCATCCTCATTATACTTTTAACCTTAGCAATGATTCTAAGACGACACACTAAGCCTAACCAATAGTTCACAGTCATGGCAGTGGTATATCAACTGGCCCAGCTGTTAATCCATCAGCCCATTCTGCCAGTCAAGTCATTCGAGAGAACATGTCCAAACACTAGACTATCTGGACTGACAAAACTAAACTAATGGTGTTTTCTAAAGCAAGAAATAGACCTCTGAACATTTCACCTACTACTACCTGTCAGGGCAAGGAGACTGAGGTTGTAACCTCATATAAATATCTTGGAATTTTATTGATGACGGCCTATCTTTTAAATTGCATTTTAAATTGGGTTTTATTTTAGGAATAAGCCCTGTTTTTATTTTGAAGCCAGAAGGAGGCTAGTATCAGCTACATTTATGCCTTTAATAGACTATGGGGATATTTTATATATGAATGCTTCCGCTCAGGGTTTGAGATCAATTGACACCCTTTACCATGGTGCTTTGAGATTTATTTTAAACTGCGAAACCCTTACGCACCACTGCACTTTGTATACCAGGGTTGGCTGGCCTTCTCTAGTCACTCGTAGGATCAGTCACTGGTATACTTTTATTTATAAAGCCATTTTGGGTTTACTACCATTTTATTTGGGCATTTTTATTGTTCAGAAATGTGGTGGGTATTCTCTTCATTTCCTGGACTTTATCCTGCTAACTGTTCCAAACGTCCGAACTGAATTTGGTAAAAGAGCTTTTATGTACTCTGCGCCATCGTCTTGGAACGCCTTACAAAATACTTTTAAACTGGAAGAACTTGTCCCGATTGGTATTTCTAAATCACTGATGAATGATCTTGAGACTGATTCCCTGACCTGTCAATGTTTTTAATTTGCTGTTTTTGATTTTGTTATACTCTTGTGAATTCTATGGTTTTTACTAGATTACTTGTAGTTTTTCATGTTGTTTGTCTGTAATTTTTGTAATGACTTGGTGCTGCCTATCTTGGCCAGGACGCTCTTGAAAAAGAGATTTTAAATCTCAATGAGCCCTTCCTGGTTAAATAAATCTATCTATCTATATATATATATATATATATATATATATAAAAAAATATATATATATTTTTTTTAAATGTACAGTACCAATCAAAAGTTTGGACACACCTACTCATTCAAGGGTTTTTCTTAATTTTTACTATTTTCTGCATTGTAGAATAATAGTGAAGACATCAAACATATGAAATAACAAATATGGAATCAAGTAGTAACCAAAAAATAAATCAATATATATTTTAGATTTTAGATTCCTCAAAGTAGCCACCATTTGTCTTGACGACAGCTTTGCAAACTCTTGGCATTCTCTCAACCAGCTTTACCTGGAATGCTTTTCCAACAGTCTTGAAGGAGTTCCCACATATACTGAGCACTGTTGGCTGCTTTTCCTTCAGTCTGTGGTCCAACTCATCCCAAACCATCTCAATTGGGTTGAGGTTGGGTGATTGAGGAGGCCAGGTCATCTGATGTAGCAATTCACCACTCTCCTTGGTCAAATAGCCCTTACACAGCATGGAGGTGTGTTGGGTCATTGTCCTGTTGAAAACCAAATGATAGTCCCACGAAGCGCAAACCAGATGGGTGGCGTAACGCTGCAAAATGCTGTGAAAGCCATGCTGGTTACATGAGCCTTGATTTCTAATCAATCAAGACAGTGTTACCAGCAAAGCACCCCCACAACATGACACCTCCTCCATACTTTACGGTGGAAAATAAACATGCAGAGATCATCTGTTCACCTACAGTACTCTGTGACTCACATGGACACGACGGTTGGAACCAAAAATCTAAAATATGGACTCATCAGACCAAAGCACAGATTTCCACCAGTCTAATGACCATTGCTTGTGTTTCTTGGCCCAAGCAAGTCTCTTCTTAGTATTGGTGTCCTTTAGTAGTGGTTTCTTGGCATCAATTTGACCATGAATGCCTGATTCACGCAGCCTCCTCTGAACAGTTGATGTTGAGATGTGTCTGTTGAACTCTGTGAAGCATTTATTTGGGCTGCAATCTGACTTGCATTTAACTCTAAGGAACATATCCTCTGCAGCAGAGGTAACTCTGGGTCTTCGTTTCCTGTGGTTGTCCTCATTAGAACCAGTTTCATCATCATTTTCCAGATTGACTGACCTTCATGTCTTAAAGGAATAATGGACTGTCGTTTTGCTTTGTTAATTTGAGCTGTTCTTGCCATAATATGGACTTGGTCTTTTACCAAATAGGGCTATCTTCTGTAAACCAACCCTACCTTGTCACAACACATCTGATAGGCTCAAGCGCATTAAGAAGGAAAGAAATTACACAAATTAACTTTTAACAAGGCACACCTGTTCATTTAAATGCATTCCAGGTGACTACCTCATGAAGCTTTATGAGAGAATGCCAATAGTTTGCAAAGGCAAAAGGTGGCTACTTTGAAGAATCTCAAATACAAAATGTTTTGGTTACTACTGGATTCCAGGTGTTATTTCATATGTTTGATATCTTCACTATTATTGTACAATGCAGAAAAGTGTAAAAACAAAGAAAAACTCTGGAATGAGTAGGTGTGTCCAAACTTTTGACTGGTACTGTATGTATATTTATTTTTATGGTCCACAAGAATTGCACTTCGGGGACAATAAAGATCTTTTGAATTGAATTGTTTCCACAGTGACAGCAACCCTCATTGAGAAAGTTGGTGAAGTTGAGTTGGACGTCTATAATATTCCACTTGAAGACATACATTACCTAAAGTTCCATGTGAAAAGTGTAACCTACCCCATCCTGATCTCCAGTGTGTTAAATGTAACAGACATGAACATTACTACCGGTAAGAGTTTTTAATTGTTATTTTTTTCTTCATTTTATAAAAGGTTCAAGACCTTACAGGGCTCATGTGTTAGTAAAGGGTGTATTTAAAAAACTAACTTGGACGTTGTTGGCATCTCCATGTTGAGGATAATCAGTCCACTTCCCCTCCATTCACAGAATGCTCCTCAGACCCCAGTGCATTCAGGTGCAGATGTGAGGACCAGTATAGTTGGTCATGTGATCAGTGTTCCTCCTATGGGTCCTGTGGTGAGATCGTTGATGGTAAAATACGTGGATGCCTAAATAACTATCCTTCTGATGGAAAGTTCTGTCAGCCAATCACAAGTAACTATTTGATTCTCACTTCCACTTGTTGTTTGACATTGTACCTGTTGTTGTAGTTGTATGTAGTTGTTTTTGGCAACGTCGCCCAGCTGCGTAATTCTTCTTGGTGACACGTCTTTTACCTAATCCCAACAGATCCAAGTCCAACTACTACAGCAGGTATTCCAAGAAGTTACTCAAGCAATAGATTACATTTACTGAAAATAATAGACATGCTTGTCATGATTTATTCAATTGTAATTTTCCATAGAGCCATCAACCACTTATGGGGAAATTATTGAAATTGAGTTGGACATGACAGATATTTCAGCTACATTGATAGATGTACTTAGGGCAAGTGTGAGTGGCCTGACCTACCCTGTCCTGATCTCCAATGTGTTAAGTGTAACAGAGGTGAACTTCACTACTGGTAAGAGATTTCTGTTGCTGTTGCTCATTTGAGTTTTAATTCCTTGTGCATTGTAAAATATATTCAACAACTGGTTCAGTTATTTTCAAATAGTTGGTCTCACAGAAAACATTGATATGATGATGTTCAATCCACTCTCCTTTCATTGACAGCATGCTATCCAAACAACACATGCAGATGTGAGGATCAGTATGGTTGGTCATGTGACCAGTGTCTCTCTTATGGGTCCTGTGACAACATCACTGATGACTCCTGTGGATGTATCAAAGCCATTCCTTCTTATGGACCGTTTTGTCAGCCAATCACAAGTAACTGTTTCCTTACCACCTCCACTGTGCTAGTCTAATCAATGTTTATGTATTCGTTCAGCAACATTTACACTCTAAGCTTACCCCTATCTCCTTTACCACATAGATCTGACGGCTTGTACAACACCATCTCCAACACCAGGTATGAGACAATTATTCATGACTATTTAATTAACAAACGTTTTACTGTACTAATTAGAGTCTTACCAAGAGCAACTTGCCATAGTGTTATTCATAGTTGTATATTTACTTGAGACCTACAGCTGTAAGCCAACAAGCTGTAAAACAGATTAGAGAACCAGCCAGCATCATAATCATCTCATATTTCTCTGCTACCACACCTTTTCCAGTAGAAGAGGAAACAAGTACTGGTTTTACACAATATTCAATGTATTTCAAATATATGTCACAGTGTCAAAAATCCACTGACCTCTTCAGATGTGATTTTGTTTGGGTTATCTTTTTTTACCTTTATTTAACTAGACAAGTCAGTTAAGAACAAATTCTTATTTACAATGACGGCCTAGGAACAGTGGGTTAACTGCCTTGTTCAGGAGCAGAACGACAGATTTTTACCTTGTCAGCTTGGGGATTCAATCTCGCCACCTTTCGGTTACTAGTCCAACGCTCTAACCACTAGGCTCTCTAACCACTAGGCTATCTCAGAGTATTACACAATGAACAAATTATGGCTTGTGTATGGAAAGTAATTTACATCTTCAAAAATAGATTCTCTGTTGGTTAATTAAATATATTTAAAAGTCCATGACAAATAACTTGAGCACTCCAACTCCTGCCGTAACAAGTAAGTTCCTTATTCCATGTAGTTACGGTACATAACTACTCTGTTAAACAAAATGCAATTATTCAGTGGTACACAGCAATATCAGTAAAGTAAATACTTTTACGCGTTAGTGCCAACAACAAAACAGTCCACAGCAAGTTCAACAACTCCAACAAACCCCTCCAGTACAACATCAAAGAAACAAATCAATAATGTCATTTCATTGGACCTACGGTATTTCCTTGTGGTATTATTGAGTCGGGCATCACCAATATTCCAGTAACACCAATGTGTTATATATCATGTTTTTATGTTCCACTGTACCTCAGTACCAACATAAAAACACAGAAAGTTCAACAACTCCAACAACACCCTCCTTAATTTGACCTATTTCCTTGTTACATGTTTGAAAGAAGTTGGACATCGCCAAAAAAACAGTTACTCTAATGTCTTCATTAAATTGTTTTTCTGTTCCACTGTGCCTTAGTGCGAACAAAACAAAACGGTCAAAAGCAACCTCAGTTATACAAATGTGTAATTACATTTTTAACTTCCGTATTCTTATATTTTGTTCTGTTTTTTTTTAGAAAACACACTGAACCTACAATTTACTATGGCTATCACCTTTGACTCTAACTTCAATGATGAAAATAATGCAATGTTCAAAGATATTGATCAAACTGTGAGTATACTATATTCCCTCATGCTTATCACAATGTCCATGTGCTGTAATGTAAAGTGTCAACCTGGACTCAGGGTTAGATGTAACATAGTAAATGTAAATCGGTCTCACTCCATTTAGTATGACAGATTACATTTCGTATGGTATGTATTAATTTGTGGATGTCCATTGTAAATTTCGCATGATATGTGACAAATTACAATTTGTTTGATATGTACCAAATGTTCATTTCATGTCCTTTTCAATAATTTATTTGAAATCACTCTTGATCAATAATCATTTCACTGTCTCACACAGATCAAAGTCATATATAAGAGAAACATGCGAGGCTTCATATCAGCAAAGTTAAATAGGTTCAAGTAAGTTTTGCTCCAGTGTTATTACCTCTATTCAATACTTTATCATTTTATATTATTTCATTTCATGTGCTAATAATTTGAATATTCAAATACTAAATGTCGCCTTAAATTTCTCAACGTTCAGTTTAATGTATAATTTCAATCCCAATGTAACAAACTTCTTCTTCGTCTGATGATGAGTATAGGAAGGATCGAACCAAAATGCAGCGTTGTAAGTGTCCATGATAATTTATTATATCAGAACACGAGAAAATTCAAAATTAGCAAAGTGCAGGAAAGAAATGAAAATCGAAACAGTTCTGTATGGTGAAAACACAGACACAGAAAACAACTACCCACAAACATGAGGTGGGAACAGGCTGCCTAAGTATGGTTCTCAATCAGAGACAAAGATTGACAGCTGCCTCTGATTGGGAACCATACCAGGCCAAACACATAGAACTATAACACACAGAACAAACATAGAATACCCACCCCAACTCACACCCTGACCAAACTAAAATAGAGACAAAAAAGGAACTAAGGTCAGGACGTGACACTCAGGTGATTTTGAGGGATGTATGGGCCATATAATAGTTGCTGCACAAATGTAAAGAATTGAAGGTTGCTGAAATTCTAACAATTTAAACTGTGGTCTAAAATGTCCAATATAACAAATACATTTTCAGTATATGCCCCAGAGCCGTGGCGGTTCTAGCTTGTATGGCTCCCTGGGCGAACCACCGTTTTCATGATATCATTGACGTGATGTGCAAATGAGCGATAGAAAACGGATTGCGCAAATGTCACCATTCTAAAAGATGTTGTGCGGGCGACCCGCCCCCGGCCCATGATGCCGCCCAGGCCCATGATGCCGCCCAGGCCCATGATGCCGCCCAGGTCCATGATGCCGCCCAGGCCCATGATGCCGCCCAGGCCCATGATGCCGCCCAGGCCCATGTCGCCTATACTTAAATCCTCCACTGCCCCAGAGACAAGAGTTTCCCCTCGAAATGAAAAGAACTTGGGGTTGATGTTATACAGTGTATGTATGGGCTATTTTTGCTAATGCATGCTATTCATTTGTGGATATGTTTTCTGATATTTTTTTCTCGCATGAATAGGAGTGGAAGTGTTATTGCAGATTTTACTGTTATAACAACAATTGTCAATAATGTGGAAATTGCAAAAGCAAAAGAGGATATTGTCTCAACACTTGGAGAAAAATATAAAATAAGTAAGTACTTGATTAGGTTAGTATTTGGTGGATTTGGTGGACCAAGTTAGTTATTACTTGTCCTGAAATACATTCAAAAAGTATTTTGATGAGTTTAAACTGTGGCAGCAGTACATGTCAGTTGATTTTAGATGAATTGTTCATTTTCTTGCTTTTCTGGTGTGCATCAAAAATATTGTCACAAGAACTTCGCTTAAATTCGCCTTCATGTAATCCCATAATTCATGACATGTAATCTACAGTTGTAATATCTATAAGATTACAATTATAAATATTGTATAATTTCACAAATCCCATTGTTCTCTAGGGTTTACCTGCTTGAATAATACGATCTTTGGCAGTGGACAAGTGAATGAGATAGTTGTAGCTGACTGCAAATTGGATGAAGTAGGTCAAAAGACTGCTATTTGTCAAGAAAATGGACATTTTTCAGTTCGGGAGAATAACTGTGTCTTAAAAGAAATTGAAAACCTGTTTTTTTTATCTCAGGTAATATGTTAACATAAAAACATTTTCACTGGATATAAAATATACTCTACATAAAAATGTTTTAGTAATGATGGTATTGCTTTGTTACAGTACTGTATATAGTATCAATCCTTATACACACTTGTTTTTCTTTCATCACTTTTAATTCCACACAGGCTTTAGTGGGGACTGGTCTTCCAGTTTTTTTGGAAAGACTCCGCAACAGTACTTTTAACCTCCTAGGTAGAATAGTTGCATCACCTGCAACTATTTCTACTATTGTTAATATTCTAAAAAATGTTGCAAATGTGTCCCGAAGTACCCCAATAAACAAACCATTGATGAAGGTATGTTGACATCAACAGTTTCACTTTTATTAGGATTTCAGTAATCCTGTACTAATTCTGATTTCTATCTCGATCTCTAGAATTTCCTGGAAACGGCAGGTGTACTTACTTCAAATGGAGCAAAAGCCTCCTGGGTTGATCTAAACAAAAACCTCAACAAAAACGAAAGCTCAGCCTTTCTGGGCACCATTGAAACACTTTCCAATTTCCTTACCGATGACTTTTTTGACATAGAAACGCCAAGGATTATTTTAAACAAAACCACAGTCAACAACTCAATCAACAACTTATTCAATTTAAACTCATCTGTTCTGATAGACATACCGGCATCTGAAGCTTCCTTCAATTCAATCACCATAATAACATTTGACTCCTTGGATAATGTTTTACCTGCGAGAAACAGTAGCAGTCTGAACAACAGTGTCATCAGTGTCAACACCATCAACGGAAAAGTGGTTCTGGTGAAGGTGAATGGCACAATCAAGAATGTGACGTTCAGTTTTGACGTACTGGACAAGAAACTGGCCAATCCTCAGTGTGTTTTCTGGAACTTCAACCTTTTTGACGGCCTTGGAGGATGGGATGATAAAGGATGTGAACTGCAGTCTGAAAAGAATGCCACTGTCACCTGTCACTGTAATCATCTGACCTCCTTCTCCATTTTGATGTCGCCTTCCATTCCAGCTGTGTTTCGAGCTTTGGAATTTATCACTTACATTGGAGTTGGCATATCAATGGGTTGCTTGGTTGTGTGTCTCATCATTGAGATGTTGGTATGGAATGCTGTGACTGGAAACAACACATCTTACATGCGTCATGTCTCTATAGTGAACATCGCCGTTTCCCTTCTGATTGCTGACATTTGGTTCATTATTGGTGGAGCAATTTCCGAAAATGAAAAAAAAGATCTTGCTGCGTGTTCCACAGCAACATTTTTCATCCACTTTTTCTACCTGGCTCTGTTTTTCTGGATGTTGGTCTCAGGCCTTTTGCTGCTCTACTGGACTGTCATGGTGTTCTCTCACATGTCTAAACCAGCAATGTTGGCCATCAGTTTTTCTTTGGGCTATGGAGCTCCCCTCATCATTGCTGTCATAACTATCGCAGTGACAGCCCCAGGGAAACAATACATCAGAGATAATGATGGGGTTTGCTGGCTCAACTGGACAGAGTCAAAGGCCCTTCTGGCTTTTGTGATCCCTGCCCTGACCATAGTGGTCATCAACCTTTTGATCCTGATTGTGGTTCTGTTCAAAATGCTGAGGAGAGGTGTGAGGGATGTTACTCAGCCAGATGAGAGAAATGCTTTGGTGGTCATCGCCAGGTGTCTGGCCATTCTGACTCCCTTCTTTGGTACTACCTGGGGACTAGGAGTAGGAACCATGACTACACCAAACAATCTAGGAATCCATATTGTGTTTGCAATCTTCAATTCATTACAGGTATTTAACTCAGTTAAATAACACTAGTAAATAACTGGTCCTCGGTTAATAAGTGCAATTGACTTGAAAGATTTTTTCTTTTAAATGCATTAAATTCCCGATGGCATGTTATACTAAGTTAAGATTTGGATGAATGTTTACAATTAAATATATACTGAATTTGGTATAGTAATTCCATCCTTCACCATGTTATCATTCAAAGGGTTTGTTCATCTTGGTATTTGGAACACTTTTGGACAAAAAGGTATGTTCCTGACCCACTTACTGATACCTCTCATATTATGTATTGTAATGTGCTTTGTAATGACAATGAATATTTTTGATGAACTCCTTGTCTGTGCTTTCAGATCCGGGAAGCTCTGACAGGAAGGTCACAAGTGTCCTCCAACCGCACAAAGGTAAGGGATTTTTTTTTCGCGTGCGCTGAAATGCTTACTTACAGGCTCTAACCAATAGTGCAAAAAAAGTTATTACGTGAACAATAGGTAGGTAAAGAAATTAAACAACAGTAAAAAGACAGGCTATATACAGTAGCGAGACTATAAAAGTAACGAGGCTACATACAGACACCGGTTAGTCAGGCTGATTGAGGTAGTATGTACATGTAGATATGGTTAAAGTGACTATGCATATATGATGAACAGAGAGTAGCAGTAGCGTAAAAGAGGGATTGGCGGGTGGTGGGACACAATGCAGATAGCTCGGGATAGCAAATGTGCGGGACCACTGGTTGGTCAGCCCAATTGAGGTAGTATGTACATGAATGTATAGTTAAAGTGACTATGCATATATGATAAACAGAGATTAGCAGCAGAGTAAAATGAGGGGTTGGGGGGGCACACAATGCAAATAGTCTGGGTAGCCATTTGATTACCTGTTCAGGAGTCTTATGGCTTGGCTGACCTCCTCCCTATGGGCTGTCTTGTCGTTGTCGGTGATCAGGCCTACCACTGTTGTGTCGTGGCTGCATAATATAGTTTGATTATGTTTATAATTAAATAATTATGTTATAAATCTAAATTATTTGTTGCTGGCCACAACAGGTTTATTACACTATTGTCTATGCTTACTCATGTGACCATTTTATTGTATTTATGACTTTGTTGAACATGTTAGGAAGTTTACTACCTTTAAGCTAGTATTGAATGTTTTATATTTGTCACGATAATTTTCAATCCCAATGATGATAACTAAACAATTATTTAAGCTTTGACCAATACCCTAGGTTTGTAAGACCCTGGGTTTAATGATAATTAGGCAAAGACTCAGCTTCTGCAAAAGGTCCGTAAAGTTTATTCAGAGAACGTTCTGAAGTCCATAATACAAAGACATATCATTTTATAACTCCTACCCCCCACCTACTTACACGCACACCCCGACTGTAACGGCATTCTTCCTCCTCTTCTGAGGAGGAGTAGCGAGAAGGATCAGAGGACCAATGCGCAGTGTGGTAAGTGTCCATAACGTTTATTTTAAGACATAAACTGAACACTATGAAATACAAAACAATAAACGTGAACATGAACGAAAACCGAAACAGTACTGTGTGGCAGCAAACACTCAAACGGAAACAAACACCCACAACTCAAAAGTGAAACCCAGGCTACCTAAGTATGATTCTCAATCAGAGACAACTAACGACACCTGCCTCTGATTGAGAACCATACTAGGCTGAAACAGAAACCAAACATAGAAAAACAAACATACACTGCCCACCCCAACTCAAGCCCTGACCATACTAAATAAAGACAAAACAAAGGAAATAAAGGTCAGAACGTGATACCAACACACGAACAGTAGGGGGATTACACGCACACACAGACACACAAACAGTAGGTGGGATGTGTCTTTCCCCACAGTCCACACTCCTCGTATATCACTACCAAGCTGGCAGTTCCATACCGCTCCCTCCCTCATGAGAGGGACCTTGACAGTGTCTCTTTCATGTCGTCAGTTTTTGAAAGTTCTAACCAGGTCAGGTCATGTTTAATTGTTGTCATGTTTAATTGTCCTCTGTGTTTTCTTAGACACACACACACATTTCTCTCCCTTACTTATCTCAACCAAACCTTATTGGACTTAAGTTTATCAATAGTTACGTTAGTCTAATTTATTCATTACACATGTTACATAATCTAATAATTATGTTTCAGGGTGGAATTCTTTAGTCATTTCCTTAAACATACAAATTCCCTTATCAATATTATATTTTCATTTCAGACCACAAGTGCTGCAACATCATCGTCAGGTGGTTTGGGCTTTTTCCGGATACGGAGGAGAAGTAGGTCTATAGTATAAAGCAATACTCTTAGGCAATTGGGCACAACTTCCCATTAAGTTGCCCTTATACTACAGTACATAGTGCCATTGTTTGACCTATTGTTCCTACTGTTCCAGATGTTTTCAATGTTTCTGCAGCTCCAACATCCGGCCCTACTGGTGCATCATAGACTTTCATCAACACTTAACTCAATGCAACAAATGTGATTATAATGAAACAATCAAAAGGTGTTGCCGCACATCATCAATTGACGCACTGGGTTAGAGTAGATAACACCTTGAGTGTGACCTTGAAGTGACTGCCACTAAGAGCTGACCCCAACTCTCAGTGACATCATTAGGGGTTATGTCTTACACAAAGCGATTGATTCTGAACTATATGGTATTTGAACTTTTTATCTGGATTATTGAGGATTATATTGAATAACATGATTATTCTTTTTTTTGTGGGGTGGGGGTGTTTAAATAAGAGTATGACTGTGTAAATGGATTAATCAGCTAACATGAAGAATTGAGATTGTTCCTGAAATAACACATTACATTCTCTCTTTGAATAATTCAATGTTCATTTTGTCACAATTTGTATTACGTTTAATTTACATGTAAAAGGTCATATGTTCTCTTGTCTAAGACATTGCTCTTTGGATGCTAAAGAATAGTTGTTGATATCATGGTTTAAGTCATTATGTGTGTATGCAAATTCTGAGGGAGACTAAAAAGAGGGCAATAACGGCTTTACATTGAGCGGAATGTAAGATAGGCACCGCACACACTGATGTACAATGCATTTGTCCCAACCGTTGTGCTACAATTGAGTTATTATTCTGTACCAAAATAATAACGTGTGTTGAGAAGACACAACACAGTAACAACATTTGTGCAGACAAACTCCATTGTATCACAAAAATATATGTTCTATCACAATTATTATGTGTCAAATCCATTGTAGATCAGCTTTATGACCTCACTTATGATCCATGATGTATCTCGTTTTGTCTCTTCATGTTGGCTATTATCAATTTACATGTTGCATGCATGCTTTGCTTTTTTATTTAAATAAAATGTGGCAAACAGCAGTCGTTCAGCACATTATCTGATTTGATTTCGCATGATCTTGCATTAACTTAATCATAGACCATTATATCTTGACATCCCAACTGTACACGTGCCTGTAGGGATACGGTAGTTGGCACAATGATGATATAATAATTATTTGAAGGACTGCACAATGTTAACTAAAGAGCATGGAAGGTAATGGGTCTTTCTTGGTTTCGTTTCACACAGAGCACTTAGGCTACTTTGTTTACATTCAAGAAATGGCACATATTTCTGTAAGTTTAATTATTAGTTAAAAGAAAATTATTAAAATACTTTAATTAATTAGTTAATTAGACAATTTTGTTGTGTTGTTCTGGCAACCATTGATACAGTAGCATGTTTAGTCTAGGGAGTGTCCAGAGGATGTACATACAGTAAATCAAGCTGCCTCATGCTACAAAAACAGGAGATAGGCTCCTGCACTATGGGCCATTCTGGCTTGGACAAGGCTTACTTTTCCCAGGCTTACTTACTTACATGTTTTGTATGCATGTGTAAAAACATATATGTTTTGTAAAATTACCTCCAGAATTTCTATAGAATTACAACACCTCATTACAAACTTTGAAACAGCCAAATACCAATTCCCATGTCAATTCACACAACATGTCAACACGTCCTGTCAGCCGGCAGTCAAACTGCACGACAGTGCTGTCGTTCACTCGTGAAACTAAAACTAACCTCAATGGCTAAGTTTAGGCATCAATTCAGAGTGGTTAAGGTTTGGGTTAGGGTTAAAACATAAATATTTTAATGAAAAGAAACAACAACAATGTGCCTATCACTGAGATTGAACCTGCGATGTTTGAAGCCGTAGCCCACAATTTAGCCCATCCTCAACCAAATGTTGAGCATGGGCTAAATGTGACATCAACACAACCAATCATGATTGTTAAACAAATCACTTCAAAAAGTAAGTTACCTTTGCACATTTGTCCAAAATAATTCCAGCACTGTGCACCCGCCAACTTTCCTTAAATTCGGAAGTGGCTGAAATGATCCAACCGGAGAAAGCATCTCAACAAGCAAAACAGTGCCCCTCTTTCTTACTATATATAGCCCATGTATCTTATGCTGTTTGGCCAAAAAGAGTATTATACATGCCACACTCTTTTTGACCAGACAGCATCCGATACATTGTCTACACATACTGAGACAGAGGGGTGCTGTTTCACTCGCTCGGTTGCTTTATCTGAGATTGATGAGTCTTTCTGTCGGCGCATGTCTCGTCAAATAAATTATTAACATTTAAATGTTTAATTTGTTCAGGCAAGGTGGCACAGTAGGGCGAGCCAGGCCTCCTAAGGCCTGCCCATAACACAGGCCCTGCCTCAACCCCATCCACCACACCTGAGCCCTGAGGCTACTATAACAGGCACTTGCCTGGCCCCCAGTGGACAAGTAATTGCCATGTAAATATATAATGTCACTTTACTATTGTAAAGCGCGTGGATAGCGTGTAATCCACTGGAGTTTGGGATTATATTAATTTTTATCTAAAAAAAATAGGACTTGTTACAAAATACTGTATACTTTGCATGGTGCGTTAACTTCCTAGTACAGGTAATTCTTAAAAAGAGGCAGGTCTCCATTTCCTACAAACAATAAAAATGGTAGAAATAATGTCTGTGGATTTGCGATACTCCTAAAACATGTGCATGATTGTGGCTTTGACTCAGCCTTTGTTCTGGTTTCTAAAAGTAGGAGTGGAACAACATATTAGGTGATGTTTCTTTAAAGTCTACTGTAAGCATAACTTTATGATAACCATCAGTTTAGTTAAGCAAATCTGTGAGGTCAGGACAACGCATAGGTCTACCCATAGACAGTATAACCACATTGATGGATTGGCATTACAGTAAAGTAATAAATGAGACGCAAACAAAAGTTAATGCTAAAATAAGACTAAAAGTCATGTCATGAGTGAGATCAGTTAATTAGTTGAACACAATTGAATTTCATGTCCAACCTGCCTTTGTGTCAGTTGAAGCTTGTAGAGGTATGGCAGTCAATTGGCACTGTTGTGTTGTGTGTGTATCGTCTTATATTTCCCCTGGTTTTGTTTTCGTGTTGGCAAATTATTATTTTTGCACCGAATTGAGTTCCTACCCAGTGGGCAAAACCCATCACAATGATGCCATTACTACCAGATGATGACATTATGATCTCAATTCAACTGAGTTTATACTGTACATTAGTCACTGAGCACTATCACTATTGCGTCGCGTCGATAAACACAATTTACTAGTGACTGTATTCATGATACAACACTGCCTTATTGCTTAATTGTACGTGGCTCTTCCTCTTTTCTGATACTTTGTTGCTGCCAGTAACAATTTGCATCTTCTCCATGGTGATGATGTGTTTGCACAATGCAGCTCTAGCCACAAAGAGACTGTAAACCAGGGGTAATAAAGTGGGGAGATGGAACCTAATTATAATAATTTGTACACTGCAAATAGCACGAATAGAATATATTTGAAAATAACAATCATTTCATACCTTCATTACAACGAGACATAATTTATTTATCTTTTTTTATTTGTGGGACTACTTGGGAACAGATCTTCTAAATTCCAAAATTTCCAAAATGTGTATTTTTTTAAACCCAAAACTAAAAACAACATAAACCATATATATGCACTACCTTTCAAAAGTTTGGGGTCACTTAGAAATGCCTTGTTGTTGAAATAAAAGCACCTGTTTTGTCAATTCAAATAACATAAAATTGATCAGAAATACAGTGGAGACATTGTTAATGTTGTAAATGACTATTGTAGCTGGAAACAGCAAATTTTTTAAATGGAATATCTACATAGGTGTACAGAGGCCCATTATCAGCAACCATCACTCCTGTGTTCCAATGGCACGTTGTGTTAGCTAATCCAAGTTTATAATTTTAAAAGACTAATTGATCATTAGAAAACCCTTTTGCAATTATGTTAGCACAGCTGAAAAACTGTTGTTTTGATTAAAGAAGCAATAAACCTGGCCTTCTTTAGACTAGTTGAGTATCTGGAGAATCAATATTTGTGGGTGCGATTACAGGCTCAAAATGGCTGGAAACAAAGGCCTTTCTTCCGAAACTCGTAAGTCTATTCTTGTTCTGAGAAATTAACTTCTTGATGCACCCAATCCGTTAGCGGGATCATTTTCGTCAACCACCGCTGAATTGCAGAGCGCCAAATTGAAATTAAATGACTAAAAATATTTAATTTTCATGAAATCACAAGTGCAGTATAGCAAAACACAGTTTAGCTTGTTGTTAATCCACCTGGTGTGTCAGATTTCAATAAAGCTTTTGGGCGAAAGCATACCAAGCGTTTATGTAAGCACATCTCTTTCAGTAGACAAAATATTACAAACAGCTAGCAGCCAAGTAGATTGGTCACGAATGTCAGAAAAGCAATAAATTAAATTGCTTACCTTTGATGATCTTCGGTTGTTTGCACGCACGAGACTCCCAGTTACACAATAAATGTTCCTTTTGTTCCATAAAGATTATTTTTATATCCAAAATACTTCCATTTGGTTGGCGCGTTATGTTAAAAAATCCACAGGCTCGAGCGGTCACGACATCGCAGACGAAAATTCCAAATAGTATCCGTAATGTTCGTAGAAACATTTCAAAAGTTTTTTACAAGTTGTTTTTACAATATATAATCGATAATATATCAACCGGGAATGTAGCTTCTTCAATAGGAAAGAGAGAGAAAATGGCTGCTCCAAGCTGTTGTGCATACAAAACGCTGCTGGCACCCAGTCATACAATGACGCAATGTGATCTTTCTCGCTCATTTTTCAAAATAACAGCCTGAAACTATATCTAAAGACTGTTCACACCATGGGGAAGCCATAGGAAAAGGAATCCTGTTGATATTCCTTTAAATGGAGCAAAGGCAGGCTATGGAACATGGAGCTTTCAAAATAGAGGCCACTTCCGGGTTTGATTTTCCTCAGGTTTTCGCCTGCAATATCAGTTCTGTTATACTCACAGACAATATTTTTACCATTTTGGAAACTTTCGAGTGTTTTCTATCCTAATATGACAATTATATGCATATTCTAGATTCTGGGCCTGAGAAACAGGCAGTTTAATATGGGTAAATTTTTCATCCAAACATCCATATACTGCCACCTACACTCAAGAGGCTATTCCATGCGAGAAATTGCCAAGAAACGGAAGATCTTGTACAACATTGAGTACTACTCCCTTCACAGAACAGTGCAAACGGGCTCTAACCAGAATAGAAAGAGGAGTGGAAACTGAGCAAGAGGACAAGTACATTAAAGTGCCTAGTTTGAGAAACAGACGCCTCACAAGTCCTCAACCAGCAGCTTCATTAGATAGTACCCGCAAAACATCAGTCTTAATGCCAACAGTGAAGAGGCGACTCCGGAGTTCCTCTGTCCAGTGTCTTTGTTCATTTTGCCCATCTTAATCTTTTCTTTTTATTGGCCAGTCTGAAGTATGGCTTTTTCTTTGCAACTCTGCCTAGAAGACCAGCATCCCGGAGTCGTCTCTTCACTGTTGGTGTTGAGGCTGGTGTTTTGCGGTTACTATTTACTATTTGGTTGCTGACAATGGGCCTCTGTAAGCCTATGTAGAAATTCCATTGGTAGTGGATGGTAGTGGTAGTGGATGGTAATTGGATTTGAAAAACACTTCTGGGCCAGTTTTTGCCTGCGAGCCACCTGTTGGCAACCCCTGCTGTAAACCATTCATCCCATTGTTACAGGAAAACAATCTGGCCTTCAAGGAAATACTTATTAAACTCAGAATTGTATGTTGTCATACGATACAACATTGATTTATTTTATTTTTTACTTAACCTTTATTTAGCTAGGCAAGTCAGTTAAGCCTAGGTGTCCTGTTAGCGGGACAACTTCCAGTGAAACTGGAGGGAGTGCAGTTCAAATAAATAATCATACAAATTATGGATTTTAAACATTTAGGTACATACTTATATCTGTTGAAAGTTTAAATTCTTGTTGTTCTAACTGCACTATGCGATTTACAGTAGCTATTTCAGCGAAAACATGCCATGCGATTGTTTGAGGACGGTGCACCACATCAAAACATTTTTTCCACCGGCACAGGTTTCATAAATACACAAATAGAGATTAAATATTCTCTTACTTTTTGAAAATCGTCCTCTGATTTGTCATCCAAAGGGTCCCAGCTATAACATGACATGTTGTTTTGTTAGATAAAATCCTTCTTTATATTCCAAAAAGTCAGTTTAGTTGGCACCATCGATTTGAGTTATCCACTTGTTCAACTTGCAGAGAAAATAATCACAAAATCTACCCCTAAACTTTGTTTCAACAAGTCAAATACATTGCTATTTACTCCTCAGATACCCCAAAATTGAATCAAACTATAATATTTCTTACGGAAAGTAGTATGTTCAATAGGATACCGTTTTTAGCAGGTGCATACTGTCTTCATGGCGCGCGCGAACACGAATTTCCAAGACTGTGTCCCTGTACTAAAACTGATATTTGTTTGTTTTTATAGTTACATGCCTGAAACCTTGAACATAGACTGCTGACACGCTGTGGAAGCCATAGGAATTGCATCCAGGGAGCTAATTCTCAGTATGACCTTATACTTGCCATTCTAAGAGGATGTTCTCTCAAACAAATACAATTCTGTTTGTTTTTTGGGGGGATTTTCTCCTACCATATCTATTGTGTTATATTCTCCTACATTATTTTAACATTTCTACAAACGTAAAAGTGTTTTCTTTCCAATGATACCAATTATATGCATATCTTGGCTTCAGGGCCTGAGCAACAGGCAGTTTACTTTGGGCACGTCATTCAGACAGGAAGTGAGAAAAAATCCCTAAGAAGTTTAATTTTAAGAACATGATGTTGTTTTGTCCATTTGAACCAGTATTGAAGTAGTTACGAGGTCACTGTTTCTCAATGTGTGTGGCACACTAGGCTTACAGTTATGCCTCATCAAGCACTGTGTTCTGTAATGTCTAGAAGGTATATACTTGCCACAAAATAACTAACCACATTGGGGCACTAACGGCTCCATCTGTCTTTCCTCAATTGAATGTATAAGAATTAAATGTATAGGAATTACATGTATAGGAATGACAACATTTCCTCTTGACAGACAACATTTTGACAGGATGTAACCTCCTCAAGGAGAAAGCTGTATTTGGTAGCCAAATGCAGATGGAAAGCTGAAGGCCCATGTTGACCAGTCCAGATGGCATAGGGAGATACCAGCCATGCAAATGGCAAAGATCCCTTTTTCAAAGTAGCTACTCATTGTCATATGTCGCCTCCGTCGTGCTGCTTTCAAGCATTTTCCCATTTACTTTAGTCAGACGCAGCCTGTTCACTGTGAGCATTCAGCCTACCCCGATGGTCTCCTGGTAGACATGGATTACAAACTGCATCCCACCTTTTGATCACTAGTTTCACAGGTCAAACCCAGGTTTAAGAGCAGATTTCTTGAGGCAAGGTCAGTAATCTCCTCTTATTGAAAAGCTATTATCTTTCATAATTTCTATGCACTGCATTTACAAATGGTTCATACTGCTTAATACTTGGGGGTTGCCCTGTATATTCTTATTCAAATGTATGCCAAGTTGTGGTTTGAAAATACATTTTGAAATATGAAAAAAAATGATTGCGTCAATGAAACATCTTATTCCATGAATATTGTGACACATTTTTATTTGGTAACATTTTAAGTAGTCTAATAATTAGTTAGGCTAGATTTCCCAGGCTCAGATTTACCCTACTTCTGGATTAAGAAGTACTTTCAATTGAGACTCTCCAGTTCATTTTTTGCTCACAGTCTTTTCAAATAAAGTGAACTTCAATAGACAGAAAATATAAAGGTCTGGGGCAATGTAACCCCAGATCTGGTGTACCATCTCATTAATGCTCAAATGAATGTCATATTGAGAGTACAGATGACTTCAGCCGTCAAGTGTATATAGGCTGCTTCTGTGTAGTCTTCTGTTCCATTCACACTAACCTGGTGTACCATCTCATTAATGTTTAAATTAATATCATATTTGAGAGTCCATAAATTAATGAGTAACTAGGCATATTAGGTTTTTATGTGTTGTGATACAAAAACAACCATGATGTTTTGTAATTCCTGGATTTAGTATCAACATGGTGACCAAGCTGACTGTGTAGGTGTGCTGAGCTATTACTGCTTTTTGGGGTCTGTTCGGTTTCGGTTCGATTATTACAAAAAAAACACGGTTTTCAATTTCAGTTTTGATTAGACATTAAATACACTATGCATTACGTGGGTTAAATGCTGGAACACTGAATAACACAATTAATACAAGTCCCATGATGGTAGTGACTGCCCATTACTGCTTATCACTAATTAACCGTAATTTAATCACATTACTTGACTTTAATAAAATATTTGTTTTATTTGATGACTTCATTATTTAATTCCAAGTTATTATCTCATCTCTATATCTCATCTCTATATAATCTCATCTCTTTTATGACTCTGAATACCAGCTACGAATTACTTAGATCATGTATTTATAGGCTCGCCAATCAACTGATGAACAAGTTTAAGCAGGCGTGCAATGAATTGTGGTCTTTGTAGTTAATTACTGCTTTAAACTATGTTCAACTCTCTACTACATCGCACAGTTCAGGAATCATCTGATTTATCTCTACAGAAACTGCACATGGAGCTCACAGAAAACAAGAACAAAATGGAATTCAAGTAAGTGAACTGATGTCGGTCATTTAATCAAATCAAATGTGTTTATAAAGCCCTTCTTACATCAGCTGATATATCAAAGTTCTGTACAGAAACCCTGCCTAAAGCCCCAAACAGCAAGCAATGCAGGTGTAGAAGCACGGTGGCTAGGAAAAACTCCCTAGAAAGGCCAGAACCTAGGAAGAAACCTAGAGCGGAACCAGGCTCTGAGGGGTGGCCAGTTGTTTTAAAAAACGAAAAATAACCTCAAGCAAAATGTTGATAGTCTTCTTTAATTAATAAACACGAGCAAATACATGTGCTGTGGTAGTGTAGTTTAATGAAATAATGGCCATGTGAATAATTGAGAGGACATACAGTGTACATAGTAAGTTGATTGTTCTATGTTTTATTTAATGAGCAGAGATTGATTGACAAGGATTATTCAGTGCGTCATGAGCAGGTCAACAGGACAAGCTCACCACCTGCTGTGTCTGTATTATGGGGTAATGCAAAGTAATGCAAAAGAAAGTTTGACTAGCTAATTTTGGACTTTGTATACTTCAGGAAAAGGAGCTCAGGAGATAAAAGGCTAATTAATAATGATCTGCCCTATATTCTTTACAGCAGTATCTACCTCAGAATGAAACATAAAAGAAAATAAACCACCCAGAGATGGACAATAAAATCTGAATAGAATAATAAAAGCAACAAGTAGCACGGACTCAAATGAGACAAAAATAAAACAGTAAGGTCGATAATAAGAACACCAATGGGTTATCACTACAGTATCACTATTGTCTGTCATGAAAATTGATGTTTTAATTCATTAATGTGTCCAAATTGTTGAAGCAGTGTAAATCTTCTTTGCTTCCATCAGACAAACGATGTGGGCCAGAGCGGTAATACTTTACTGCGGTGTGGTATTCCTCTACCACCAGGTAAGCAGTACAGTTGAAGTCGGAAGTTTACATACACCTTAGCCAAATTCATTTAAACTCAGTTTTTCACAATTCCTGAATCCTAGTAAAAATTCCCTGTCTTAGGATCACCACTTTATTTTAAAAATGTGAAATGTCAGAATAATAGTAGAGAGCATTATTTATTTCAGCTTTTATTTCTTTCATCACATTCCCAGTGGGTCAGAAGGACATATTAGTATTTGGTAGCATTGCCTTTAAATTGTTTAACTTGGGTCAAACGTTTCAGGTAGCCTTCCACAAGCTTCCCACAATTAGTTGGGTGAATTTTGGCCCATTCCTCCTGACAGAGCTGGTGTAACTGAGTCAGGTTTGTAGGCCTCCTTGCTCGCACACGCTTTTTCAGTTCTGCCCAGAAATGTTCTATAGGATTGAGGTCAGGGCTTTGTGATGGCCACTCCAATACTTTGACTTTGTTGTCCTTAAGCCATTTTGCCACAACTCTGGAAGTATGCTTGGGGTCACTGTCCATTTGGAAGACCCATTTGTGACCAAGCTTTAACTTCCTGACTGATGTCTTGAGATGTTGCTTCAATATATCCACATAATTTTCCTACCTCATGATGCCATCTATTTTGTGAAGTGCACCAGTCCCTCCTGCAGCAAAGCACTCCCACAACATGATGCTGCCACCCCTGTGCTTCACGGTTGGGATGATGTTCTTCAGCTTGCAAGCCTCCCCCTTTTTCCTCCAAACATAATGATGGTCATTATGGCCAAACAGTTCTATTTTTGTTTTATCAGACCAGAGGACATTTCTCCAAAAAGTGTGATCTTTGTCCCCATGTGCAGTTGTAAACCGTAGTCTGGCTTTTTTATGGCGGTTTAGGAGCCGTGGCTTCTTCCTTGCTGAGCGGCCTTTCAAGTTATGTCGATATTGGACTTGTTTTACTGTGGATATAGATACTGTACTTTTCTACCTGTTTCCTCCAGCATCTTTACAAGGTCCTTTGCTGTTGTTCTGGGATTGATTTGCACTTTCGAACCAAAGTACTGAGCGGTATGACGGCTGCGTGGTCCCATGGTGTTTATACTTGCAAACTATTGTTTGTACAGATGAACGTGGTACCTTCAGGCATTTGGAAATTGCTCCCCATGATGAACCAGAATTGTGGAGGTCTACCATTTTTTTCTGACGTCTAGGCTGATTTCTTTTGGTTTTCCCATAATGTCAAGCAAAGAGGCACTGAGTTTGAAGGTAGACCTTGAAATACATCCTCAGGCACACCTCCAATTGACTCAAATTATATAAATTAGCCTGTCAGAAGCTTCTAAAGCCTTGACATTATTTTTTGGAATTTTCCAAGCTGTTTATAAAGGCACAGTCAACTTAGTGTCACCCCCTGACCTTAGAGAGCCTTTTTTATGTCTCTTTTTGGTTTGGTCAGGGTGTGATTTGGGTGGGCATTCTATGTCCTTTATTTCTATGATTTGTGTTTCTATGTGTTGGCCGGTATGGTTCTCAATCAGGGACAGCTGTCTATCGTTGTCTCTGATTGGGAATCATACTTAGGTAGCTCTTTCTCCCTCCTTTCAGTGTGGGTAGTTAACTTTGTTTGTGGCACTTAGCACTGTTAAGCGTCGTGTTTGTTATTTCTTGTTTTGTTGGCAACATTTTCAATAAAAAAGTAAATGTACTCACCACGCTGCACCTTGGTTCACTTCTTTCGATGGCTGTGACACTTAGTGTATGTAAACTTCTGACCCACTGGAATTGTGATACAGTCAATTATAAGTGAAATAATCTGTCTGTAAACAATTGTTGGAAAAATTACTTGTGTAATTTAGATGTCCTAACTGACTTGCCAAAACTATAGTTTGTTAACAAGAAATTTGTGGAGTGGTTGAAAAACGAGTTTTATTGACTCCAACCTAAGTGTATGTAAACTTCTGACTTCAACTGTACATTGCAGTAGTACTTGAAATGAGCCAGTTGGACAATTTACACAGTAGCCATGGATGTTAGTCAAGTAAACTAAGTAAAGGTAAGCACCGATTAAAAATAACAGATATGGAGGGAACCTAATGAATGTATCTTATTTCAAAGATGAATTCTAGTGGACATATGTAGTTATTGACCCTTTGATGATGAAATCTAACGTGTCTCTCTCTCTCTCCATTTACACAGGCCTTAGCAGTGGGTGAGTTATTTGATCTACAGATTTATGTGATTTATGACATAACAAACCAAGCAGGTTACTCTCTATGACAAGAACTAGAAAAGGGCCACATGAGGACAAGTGAATTTACTAACTCTCTCACACAAGCAGATGCACTCTTGAAGACCCTCCCCAATCATTAGAATTAGCTGCCGAAAAGGCTCTCTTGCACATTTGCCTAAAATAAAATACAAATGTTCCTTTGTGTCACTGATTGTTTTAGATACCTACATGGCTGAGTTCATGGTAGAGAGCAATGTTACATTTGACATCTCTGGTACTCTATCATCGATCAAGGAAATAACTACAGATAATGGAAGTATGACCATTGAACTGCTTGAACTAACAGCGGGTACAGTATCATTATTTCTACCAAATATGGTTTGATAGAGAAATGTTCCTCTATCAGTGTTTTTTCATCCGTAGTCTGATTGTTGTTGATTGATCATGTGTGTTTCTGTGTAGAATGTGAAATTGTTGGGGGTAATTCTAAATGTAACTGTTCGACAACGTACATCTGGAGCAACGCAGTGTGTGACGAGTTCCAGTGCTGCAATGGCTCGTCTTGTTATGCAAATATTTCTGACTTGCCAGCCTTCTGTATTCCCAAAGTGAAAGGTATTATTGTTGATACTTATTTTTACTTCCATTATTTGATATGATCAATAGGATGGATAACACTGTTGTCACAATTCTAATGTTTTGTTTTTGTTTACATAGTTTTCTTTAATGGAACAGTCACAGTGGAAAAAGTATTTAGTGAAACTAATACTATCAAACAACAGGTACATTTTCATTTTTATATTTAGGGAATTAAATTCTGATGAAATAGTATAATTTGGTTTAGATTAAATTATTCAAATGTATAATGAATTAAAGAAATGTATATACACTCCTCCCGGGTGGCGCAGTGTTCTAGGGCACTGCATCGCAGTGCTATCTGTGCCACCAGAGACTCTGGGTTCGTGCCCAGGCTCTGTCACAGACGGCCGTGACCGGGAGGTCCGTGGGGCAACGCACAATTGGCCTAGCGTCGTCCGGGTTAGGGAGGGTTTGGCCGGTAGGGATATCCTTGTCTCATCGCGCACTAGCGACCCCTGTGGCGGGCCAGGCGCAGTGCAAGTAGCCAGGTTGCCAGGTGCACAGTGTTTCTTCCGACACAGGTGGTGCAGGTGGCTTCCGGGTTGGATGCAAGCTGTGTTAAGAAGCAGTGCGGCTTGGTTGGGTAGTGTTTCGGAGGACGCATGGCTTTCGACCTTCATCTCTCCCGATGAGACAAGATAGTAACTACTAACAATTGGATACCATGAAATTGGGGAGAAAAGGGGGTACAATTTTTTAAAAATAACAAAAAAAAGGTGTAAATATATTTCTTATAATGTGAACATGTAATACATTATATTTAATCTTGATTAACACAATTACTTTTTCTCTCAGCTCACAGAGGGTTTTCAACAATTAAATGGGTTTGAGGGCCTTAATGTATCTGGACCTAGGTAATACATTCAACATTTATTATAGGATATATTCATTCCTTAATATTTGGCAGAGTGCTTGTTTTTCTCCCCAAAGATGCAACATCAATTTTTGTTTTTGTCTCCCTTTCACCCATTGGCAACTCAATATTGACACATAAGGGGTGATGGCCACATTGTTGATTTCGAAGTGGATGTCAGTGTCATATTTCTGACTAAAAAACTTACAAAAATAACAGCTGACCTGGAAACGACTGTAGGCTCCTCTGCCAAAATATCTGTTGAAACATCAGGTAAATGTCCTCCCTCTTCCATTAAAGTACAGTCCTTTCACATAGTGATATTAAGACCATGAGGAGATCTGCCACATTAGGCTCAGATAAGGCACAGGAGAAAATACTGTGTGAAAATGGAGTCTCTGCACACTCCAATCAGATGCAGTTTCAGAGTTGCAAAGATTTTGGTTATGAAATGATAACCTATGGACCATACAAACAAGTGCAAAGACAGTATGATATTAAGAAATGTAGCAAGAATTATGGTATGAAATTGATTAGGTTATGTTGGTAATGATTATGTAAAACGTGTAAAGATCTATTGTATTATTTATTGTATTGATATTGTATGTCTCTACTTTTCCACAGGATTTGTAAGCATTAAGTATCCAATGAACAAAGTGCCATACCGCTCAACACCGACGCTGAGTTGCACATTTAAAGAAACAACATTTGATGAAACAGATGGCTCTTGGAACTGGAACTTGATAAAGGGAAGTGAGACATTTGGTCTGAACACTGGAACCAGCATAACCGTGACATTCCCAGAGGCATCACCTAACTGTACCACAGTCCAAATTAAAAAGTTGTCAGGGAACTGGGCAGGTGTGTCTGAGAGACCTATGATGCTTGCCAATATAAATCGAGGGAGTAGGATTATATTTCCGGGTTTATGTGGTTATTGTAAACAGTGCATCTGTTCGATACTGAAATAGACCTACTGATATGATCCTGTTTATTGCTTTTTTATTGCTTCTAAAGGAATGTATAAGTGTGGATTTTCCAAAGGATCCATTGTGCACGCAGCCTCTGCAGAGTTGAAGGTAGCCCTGCTACCAGATCAGATCACCATGACGAGTACCCCACTGACTGTAGAATGCCATGATATAAACCCTCAAAGTGTGATGGTCAGCGCAACCATCGAGAACAGCACGGAGATGTACAATGTTACTTGGTCATACCAAGCTCAAATGGAACCCCCAAATCCATCCTCAGGTACTCTTTATGAACTGTGTCTTGAACTTTGTATCACCTTATTTCTCTTTGTGCTCAAAATGTATAAAGTTGCAGTAACTTGAGAAAAATGTCAACATTCTTTTCTAGTCTCGCCAGCGGGGACCAGCTACAGCATAACTCCAAAGATAAATTGCGAGCAAACAGAATTACCGCATGTTTTCACAGTCAAATTTACAAACCAGGAGAACGAGACTGAAAGTGCAAGCATAACTATACCAGTGATTTATGGTATGTTTAGGTTGTATGAGTCCTTTGAATGAATTTGCTTAATCCTCTTCATCCTTTTTGGACATAACGCCACTTTAACAATTCACTTAAACACATTTGAGTGACAGTACTAAACTTGTATGGTTTATTTATACAACATGTACAAAAATGAAGTGGATGTTTAGTTCTTATTAATACTCCTCACTGACCAACGCTTGTTTTTATCAGCTGAGGAAAAGGAGATGGCTTGTTTAGTAGACTATCTTTGGCCAAAAACCCCAAAAGGTGACACTATTGTCATCCGACAATGTGAGCCGAGGAGAGTGGGGTATAACGAGAGGACATGCAAGGGGCCTGCATGGATGGATGTGCTGGATAACTGTGTCAATGAGGAACTTAATCAAATTCTCATTTCAGCAGCAGTGAGTATGGCCTTAAACCTCCTGCAGTCATATAACTCTCACACTTTCAAGTTGATATGGAACATTGGTAGTGTTTTGGTGAATGTCTATGTTTTGAGTGAAAGCGCTTGCATTCTTGCATTACAGTAATATGATAACATTACTCACGGGTTGGTGATGAATCACATTCTTCAACTACATATCCAGCCACTGGAATAATGTGACTATCATTAAAATGTTTTAGGCCTGTAGAATGTGTTGGTATTGCAAAGAAATGTACTATTCCATGTGTGTTGTACCATTCCAGAACTTTAGAGAGGGACTTGGGGCCACACAAGACATTGCTCGTGAAATATTTTCTGGGTTGAAGAACAACACAGTTGCTGACATGAACAGCTCAGTTGCTGATTTGAATGCATCCATCAGTATTCTGGATGTCATGTCTGAAGCATCAGAAACTATCACCCTGGATGAGTCTGTTTTAGATGTGAGCCGTTTTGTTTTTTATTTGAGATAGATTACTCTTTATAGGAGCAATCTGCTGTTGATACGTCCATTTGACTAAAGTCATGATATGCTAAAGTAATGATATATAGCCATTGATTCTAGAAAAATATAACTTATAAATGCTTATGTAACTTCAACTGTCTTACCCCATCATAAGCCAAAATATAAGCGTGTTTACTCCAATGTTTGTAAACAATGTAATTGTAAACAAACACTGTACATCTGGAGAATGGTTAAAACTATCATTTCAGTCTCTGCATCCATAGCTCTCTCTTTGGATTTGAGAGTGGCTACATTCCTCCAGCTCCCTGAGATCCAAAACAGTTGCACTTTGTTATTGTTTGAACCGCAGATTGCACCTTTAAACTGTTGCCAAATATTGGGTGACTTGCACATACCCCAGTCAAGAGTTATACTGCTGTGTACAATATATCTCATACAGAAACATTCATTTGTAAAATACAATTCACAGGTTTTTCTTGATGCAGCAAGCAACATGTTGAATAACCCTTGGAAGGCAGTCAACAAAACCATTGAATATGGAATGTCTTCAAAATACCTCAAGTCTGTCGAGGGTCTAGTGAAGAACATCAAAATGAATATCAGTAACGGAAATGACACCCCAAATCTACAATTCAAACTCTGCCGAGCTCAAAATAACTCATCTTGCAATCGAACTGTGTTTGGCGTTGAGGTCAAATTGGCCCAGTCCTCAGGAATAGTAAAAACTGTGGGAGTAAAAAACCTGGCTGACAAATTAAACAATTCAAAATTCCCAGACAGTGAGTTCCCTAGCATTGTGGTGTCAGCCACACTGCAAAACAGTAACGACTCCAAAATAGACATCAAATTGGACTTTCCCATCAACCAGTCAATGTCTCGAGACTCTAAAATCCTCTGTGTGTTCTGGAACACCACATTAAAGGAATGGTCTGAAGAAGGCTGCAAGTGGAAGGAAATGGTCAACAACAAAAGCTACTGCGAGTGCACCCACCTGACCTCCTTCTCAGTGCTCATGTCCAAGACCCCGGTGAACCTGCCCTTTCTGGATGAGATTACCTACGTAGGCCTGGGCATGTCCATCTGCTCCCTTATTGTCTTCCTCTTCATCGAGGCGCTGGTGTGGTCGGCTGTTGTGAAGTCCAACCTCTCACACTTCCGCCACACAGCCCTGGTCAACATCTCTCTATGCCTTTTATTGGCCGACTGCAGTTTCCTGGCCTCCTCCATCCCCAGCATCTCTGATACCTGGTGCCTCATACTGACCGTGACCAAGCATTTCTTCTTTCTGGCTATGTTCTGCTGGATGCTATGCCTCAGCGTCATGCTAATACACCAGCTGATCTTCGTCTTCCACCCGCTGAGGAAGAGGGTGTATCTGCTCTTGTCCACCGTCCTCGGGTACGTCTGTCCCGCAGTGATCGTGGCAGCTACCTATGTGTACTACAAATACACAGGAAACCCCTACCACAACACAACAACCTGCTGGCTCATTTACGATGGACTTCTGAAAGGGTCCATTTACGCATTTCTTCTGCCCATCGGGACGATCGTTTTGATGAATCTGTTCTCCATGTGTGTTGTCATCATGACTCTCCTAAAGTCCAATGTCCCTGATGGAAGTAATGCCGACGAGAAAGAGACAGCCAAAAGCATCCTGAAAGTGGTCGTCTTTTTAACACCAGTCTTTGGGATAACATGGGTTTTGGGTTTTTTTGTGCTCATTGATATCAAGGAAATGATGGGTGTTGTGATGCATTATGCTTTCACCATCATAAACTCCTTACAGGTACTTTTTCATCCATTTTCCATCACAAATATTCTTGTCTGAAACTATTGAGTGAAAAAATACCATTGTATTTATTTATTGTGTCAATTTTTTCAGGGCTTCTTCATTTTACTGACTGGATGTTTTGCAGAGAAGAAGGTATTTGTCAATCATTAGGGATCTTATGTGATTTAATAGTGTGTTTCAACAGTGAACTCTGTATACTATGTACTACCACTACTGCTTTTTGTCATGTTAATACCAGGTGCGAGATGAAGTGTTGAAAGTCATCTTGGCTGGGGTGAGTTCTGCTCTTATAGTTGCTTTTGTCTTCCCATTCATTTATAGAGCAGGAACATGTGTTTACATTTTCTTTAAGTTGCTCTTATACCTGTGTAGTAATGCTATACTTATGCTAGTTACGACATTGTAATTACATAGTACTATGGCAATTGTTCTGTAATGGAACTGAATGGCTTTTGTTATACACAAATGGAATATGGAGTGTGTAGTAACAAAACACTCTCGGCTCCATTCTTTTGTAATTAGAACGCAAAGCCAATTAAAGTACAATATACCAACATTGTAATACCAATGGCGTTATTATAGGACGAACAGTGTTACTACACAGAAAAGCAACTTAATGTCAAGTGTTACTGAAAGCTCAGATCACCTCTCTTACCAGGCACCTACTCCCAAAGAGAAAAGTGAGAATATGAAAGTCCCCTTCAAATAAGTGATGAACATCAAGGTTTGTACAGTCTTGATAAAGGACGAACACATCTGCAGCTGACAAACACATGTAATGCAATTAACTCTTAACTATTACACAATGTTTTACTCTTCAAGCCCTTATAAGTTAAATCAGACGTGTTAGTACTGGGCTGTAATAAAAGCCTGCACACCTTAAGGGTCTGCAGGATTGAGGATTGAAGAACACTGTACTCATCATATGTTTTCTACCTCAGAGAACTAGCTATATACTGGATCAAGCTATATACTGGATCAGGACCAACCCACCCATCTGCTACTACTCTCAACCAGAGGGAAACATCCACCTGGTTGGTTCCTCAAAGACAGTGATGGCTGGGGTTTAGGTGGTGTTTAGACAGGTCTTATCATGATTTCATTATATTATGTCAATAACATATTAAGTTTCATGTTAATTACTAAACTCATACACATTCATCAATTGCTAAACACATCTTTGTGATTTCCTGGAAACATTTGTATTCCTATTTTCTACAAACAGTACTGTAGCATACTTTGACGTCAGAAGAGATGTCATAATATTACTGCTAATTTGGTCAATGACATTTCGTTATATGATTTATTAATTGAGTTGACTGTACTTGCGTTATGACTGTAGATGAAATGTGTAAATCAAAGTTATTGTAATAAACAATAAGGCCGGGATTCAATCAGAGGGGTGCTGTAGATCAGGCCCGGTCTTGGCTGTTCTGTCACCCTAGGTGAGACAAAAACATTGTCGCCCCTGCAAAACTAGAAAAGTCCCAGGAAGAAAAATGACGTTCAAAACACTTTTACAATACGTATTTTCCAGAAGTTGAAATCAGGTACATTTTCAGGTCTGAAAGAAAGTTGAAAATAAGTCATTTATAGATGTCTATGTTTGGACCAAATCAAGGCCGGTCCACACCGGACCAAATCTGAACCAAACATAGACGTCTATTTTTGGGCCAAATCAAGTCTGGTCCAGACTAGAAAAATCGGAACCAAACATTGACGCCCATGATTGGTTCAGATTTGGTCCATCTACGTGGTATGCTTACCGTTTGTAAAACATGTCGGCGTAAGGCCGTGCTTAGCCTACCATGTCAGCACACAATGGAATCTTATGAATGCCCATCCATGTGATAGGCCTACCGTTTGAAAAAACAGGCAGTTGCATTGCCTTTATTAGTTCTGATTCCTATGACTAATCAATTTGGCTATTTAAGCTCTGAATATCAGCTACCCAACTACATCAGGAGTTATCCTGAGCCTATTTGCAATGAGAATCAATGAGTTTACACAGCGGGAAATGTGGAAGTATGTTTCTTTTTTGCTTGTCAAAAAATTATGGATACAAACTTGAAACCACTGGACCGAATTTGGGAAACACTGTTGTAGAAAAGCACATTGCCTAGCGACAAGGTGTCTTTTAAAGGCTATTTCTGCAACATTTGAGGAGATTTTATTCATTGTAAACACTGCAGATATCGTCTCAAGCGGGAAATTAGCCTCAAATGCACTTCAATTGCTTGTAAACAATTGAATCCTGGCCTAATTGTTATTTAATTTAACGCTAGAGTAAAATCTATGGTGAAAAATGATTTAGGCCCTGTCAATATTTTAATCCATAGTTTTACCCCTCCTCCCAAAACCAATGTGCCTGTTCAATGTGTAACCTGAAGTTTTTTGTGCTTTGTGTTTTATCTTTTAAATGTTTGCGTTATGCTTTTTGAACCAGGTCTCTCTTGCAAAGTACATTTTTAATCTCAATAAGACTAAGGGCTCTATTAAATCCGTATCACGGAAGTTCAGAGTTACAGTGTGATTAGCCGGAGACTGCATTCACGATAAATGTCAGGTATACTCCCTCTCTGGCGTCTAGGTCACCAGACTGCTGGTTATTACTTACACCTGTCACCATCGTCACGCGCACCAGCGCTTATTGACACTCACCTGGCCTATTTATGTCACTCCCTTTGGTTCCTCCCAGGCGCTATTTTTTCTGTTTCAGTTTCCTGTCTGTGTGCTGTTAGTGTTTCTTGTTTTGTATTATGTTCCGTTAATTTATTAAATATTCACTCCCTGTACTTGCTTCCAGACTCTTAGCGCACATCGTTACAGAATAACGCCTCACCTAAGGGAAGCATCACAGAGTGTTTATTTTTTTGTGTTGGTGTGTCTGGTCTGGGTGTCAGTACCGGAGCTACCGGGGATTGTCAGGCTCTCACGCCCTCACGCCTCAGCCGGCTCGCTCGTCGGACTCTCACGACTCGGCCAGTTGTCAGGCTCACGCCTCAGCTGGTTCGTCAGGTTTCCCCGACCGGTCCGCTCCGGAACCACGGGATCGACCCCTTGGTCGGCGTCCTGCGGCAGGGGCCGCACACCAGGGAGGGTGTACTGTCAAGTATTCTCCCTCTTTGACCTCTAGGTCACCAGACTGTTGATTATTATGCACACCTGTCACCATCGTCACGAGTACCAGTGCTTATTGACACTCACCTCCTTGATTACATGCCCTATTTATGTCACTCCCTTTGGTTCCTTCCCCAGGCGTTATATTTTCTGTTTCAATTTCATGTCTGTGTGCTGCTAGTGTTTCTTGTTTTGTATTATGTTCGGTTTATTTATTAAATATTCACTCCCTGTACTTGCTTCCTGACTCTGACTCTCACGCCTCAGCCAGCTTGTCGGGCTCCAATGCCTCTGCCGGTTGTCAGGCTCTCACGCCTCAGCAGGTTTGTCAGGTTTCCACGATCGGACCGCTCCTGATCCTGATTTGTATTATGTTCCGTCTATTTATTAAATATTCACTCCCTGTACTTGCTTCCCAACTCTCAGCTCGCATCGTTGTCGGCTCAAATGGGAAATTACCTTTACATTTATATTGCGCGATCTGTAACGCTTCAGTAATACAGATTGACTAGAGCCCTAACATGTGGCTGTAGAGCAAATGCATGTAGGTAATAGAATGAAACTAAGATTAACTAGCTTTACTAGGGAATGGTAGTTTCTCAATTAGTCTATGGACTAGATTCAATCTGGAACGTGGAAGATCATTGTTAGAGTGCGATTGACATCTTAAGGCAATGTTTCCACGTTCGCGGAGACTGAATTCACACTAAGACGCTGCATATAGTGGTTCAATCAGAAGTTACCTATAAATGTCAATCGCGCTGAAACACAGATCTTCTGCGGTCTGGATTGAATCTAGCCCTGTTAATAATTATTTATTACATTGTTATCTGTTTGTGTGTGTTCTTTCAATCATCTCATAATCAATTAAATAAAGCAACAGAAATCTCACAAACAATTATTTTATTCTTGAGCAACTTGCAACAATGTTGTTTTAGTGCATGTATGTACAATTACAAGTGTCCAAACCAAACAAAAACATATGTATATTTTTACATACAGTTGATACAAGGGCTGGCTCCAGGATGACATCCCCGAGGGGGCATTTTAAATCCATGTGGGGGAGGGGGGGAACAACTAGTATTGCTTTAGAGCTCCAATAAAACAAGGTAGATCGGTCCTACTACTGTTGAAATGTACATAAATGTATCTGAAATGTAGCCGTACACATCAACAACCAATGCTTTATAGAATAACACAAAACATTTACCTGGAGTTAACTCTGCAAATGGCACTGCTGAAAGTCATAGTCAATCGATCAAAAATATAATAATACTTAGCAAAAATGTTTATCTTTAATTTATATTCTGTAGAAACTACGAGAATAGAAAGGGTCCAAACTTGTGTGAAACATCACAGCGAAGTTAAAAAATATATATTGCAAAAAGAACTGGATGGTTTATGAGATAGATGGGAGGGCTTGAGGGTAGTTGAACGATGGGACTTAAAACAAATAAAAGATAACTATTGTCAAATATACTGTGTCCTGAAAATGTAGATAGTATGTACAGAATAAAATGGAAGTAGAAGCCTTAGTGTTGTTGTCCATTAACAACAAATCAAAATAGATTTTATGTTTGAGATTCCTCAAAGCAGCCACCTTTTTACTTGATGACAGCTTTGCATACTCTTGGCATTCTCTCAACCAGCTTCACCTGGAATGCTTTTCCAACAGTCTTGAAAGAGTTCCCACATATGCTGAGCACTTGTTGGATGCTTTTCCTTCACTATGCGGTCCAACACATCCCAAATCATCTCTATTGGGTTGAGGTCAGGTGATTGTGGATCCCAAGTCATCTGATGCAGCACTCCATCACTCTCCTTGCTCAAATAACCCTTACACAGCCTGGAGTTGTGTTTTGGGTCACTGTCCTGTTGAAAAATAAATGATGGTTCCACTAAGCGCAAACCAGATGGGATGGCGTATCACTGCAGAATGTGGTGGTAGCCATGCTGGTTAAGTGTGAATTCTAAATAAATCACAGACAGTGTCACCAGGAAAGCACCATCACACCTCCTCCTTCATGCTTCATGGTGGGGACCACACATGCGGAGATCATCCGTTCACCTACTCTGCGTCTCACAAAGACACCGCTGTTGGAGCCAAAAATCTCAAATTTGGACTCATCAGACCAAGGACAGATTTCCACCGGTCTAATGTCCATTTATTGTGTTTCTTGGCCCAAGCAAGTCTCTTCTTATTATTGGTGTCCTTCAGTAGTGGTTTCTTTGCAGCAATTTGACCATGAAGGCCTGATTCACGCGGTCTCCTCTGAACAGTTGATGTTGAGATGCGTCTGTTACTTGCACTCTGTGAAGCCTTTTTTTGGGCTGCAGTTAACTCTAATGAACTTATCCTAAGCAGCAGAGGTAACTCTGGGTCTTCGTTTCCTGTGGCGGTCCTCATGAGAGCCAGTTTCATCATAGCGCAAATGTATAAAAATGAAAAAATTTAACATGACATTGACATAAGCATTCAGACCCTTCATTGAGTACTTTGTTGAAGCATCGTTGGCAGCGATTACAGCCTGAAGTCTTCTTGGGTGTGACGCTACAACCTTGGCACACCTGTATTTGTTTCTCCCATGTTCCTGCCGCTGAAAAACATGCCCAAAGCATGATGCTGCCACCACCATGCTTCAACGTAGGGATGGTGACAGGTTTCCTCCAGACATGACACTTGGCATTCAGGCCAAAGAGTTCAAACTTGGTTTCATCAGACCAGATAATCATGTTTCTCATGGTCTGAGAGTCTTTAGGTGGATTATGGCAAGCTCCAAGTGTGTTGTCATGTTCCTTTTACTGAGGAGTGGCTTCCGTCTGGCCGCTCTACCATACATGCCTGATTGATGTTGTGCTACAGAGATGGTTGTCCTTCTGGAAGGTTCTCCCATCTCCACAGAGGAACTCTGGAGCTCTGTCAGAGTGACCAGAGTGCTCACCTCCCTGACCAAGGCCCTTCTCCCCTGTTTGCTCCGTTTGGATGGGCGCTGTTCATGGGGATGCTGCACAAATATTTTTGTCCCCTTCCCCAGATCTATGCCTCGACACAATCCCATCTCGGAGCTCTACAGACAATTAATTTTGACATCATGGCTTGGTTTTTGCTGTGACATGCACTGTCAACTGTGGGACCTTATATAGACAGGTGTGTGCCTTTCCAAATCATGTCCAATCAATAGAATTTACAACAGGTGGACGCCAATAAAGTTGTAGAAACATCTCAAGGATGATCAGTGGAAACAGGATGTACCTAAGCTCAATTTCGAGTCTCATAGCAAAGGGTCTGAAAACTCATGTAAATAAGGTATCTGTTTTTTCTTTGACTAAATTTGCAAAAAACTCTGAAAAACACTTTTTGCTTTTTTATTATAGGGTATTGTGTGTATACTGATGAGGGGGAAAAAACGATTTAATGCATTTTAGAATAAGTCTAACGTAGCAAAATGTGTAAAAAGTCAAGGGGTCTGAATACTTTCCGAATGCACTGTGGTTTAGAACTTTCGGACTGAACCTATGTGTACCCAGTCAAACAGCAGCCATGGAGGTCAGACAATCATTTGTTATTGAGGTTGAAGCACCTGAAAAATGTATCAAAAGGTCTGGCCTACCTAGTACCATAAAGGGTGTACAACCAAATGATGAAGACACGATGAAAGTGTCAGCGCCCAAGAAACCAGTTCCAAATTTGCCACGAGTTCCTCAGATACATCCAGACATGTTGGGGCACGAGGGGAAAAATTCAGATGGGCGAGTATCTGTGTTTTTACTTTTTCCATGCTGACGTGTGTGTGGGACTTCTTGTGATCCTGGGGGTAGTGTATTGGACTAAATGTAAGACAGAAGACTTGGTGATTTTCATTCATTAAAGTCCTTGGTCAATTGTGGGACAAAGATGCTTTTATGCCCTTGATCAGTGGTAGTGTATGAGGCTATTTGGGGAGCCAAAGGTCTATTGTGACTTTTGATCAAGTTTGTGGGTGGAGAAGAGGGAGGTTTGGTTGGGCATGTTAAAACCTTTTGGTTTTGAGGGTAGGGTTTGTTTGGGGGCCTGTTGAAAGTGTTTTGAATGGGGTGTGTTTTGGGGGTCTGGGTAGAAATCCAACAATGTAAACAAACTGTGTGGGAATAGAATTAGGTCTCCCAGAGCATTCACTCCTGGCCCAATTGGGAATCAACAAGCAGTTGTCTGGACTTCACAGAGGCTTGGAAGTTGCAGTTATTTTTGTATCCCTTTGGTGTAATCTTTAAAAGTATGTGGAACATTTTCACAACTCTAAGCACATAAATAAAATCAGATCATTGAAATGCTTCAAAACTGTACGTACATGTTCAATTGACTGAGTACATCAAACCCAGGCATTAAAAATGTACACTGTACATGAAATGAGTTTTATGATATGGAAATGTGAAGTGCACATTTGGAATCACAGGGTACCGTACATTACCCCCAGAAGCCTTTGCAAGTGTTAAACCTGCATAAACATTAGTGATTTTCTTTCACCCTAAAACAAGACGGCTCCTCTCTATAGCCTTTGTAATTGGGGGGTGGTGAGTCTGGACTTGTAGATGTAGCCTGGTTTTGATTACTATGAACACATCAGATGTAATTATTACATTTGATTTTTAAGATCAATAAGGATCTCTCTCTCTCTCTCTCTCACACACACACACACACATACACATAATTATATTAACTTATGCTGCAGACATCAGTTTTCCGAAATTAAGGATGACATTTTACATCCCAGATATTAGTGGTGGGACCCAATAATGCTATTTCAATATTTTGATATCAATATGAACCAGGCATATTGTTATCTAGAAATTCTCTGATCTAAATACAGCATTGGTAATTTAAACATAGAAGGATATTTATCTGCTACAATTCCCCATTCAATACTGTTGTTTGAAAAACAAGCACTCAAGCTAAACACAAAGCTAAACATACAAGCATGTGATGATAAATAGAATTACTTCTCATTGTGCACATTTTAGGTGTGGGCACCAGTATAGCTATTTCAATATAATGTTGATATCTTTTTGTCGATAAGAGCAAGGCGTATTATGATTTCAGTTTATCTATGCTGTTAACCTACAGTATACAGTGCATTCAGAAAGTATTCAGACCACTTTAATGGTGGGACAAAGATGGTTAACTTTAATTCAGACCATTTTCCACATTTTGTTGTATTACAGCCTTATTCTAAAATGTATTCAACAGTTTTTCCCCCTAATCACTCTACACACAATATTCTATAATGAGAAAGTGAAAACAGGATTTTAGCAATATTTGCAAATGTATTAAAAATAAAAAACAGAAATACCTTACCTTGATTCTCGAAATTGAGCTCAGGTGCATCCTGTTTCCATTGATCATCCTTGAGATGTTTCTACAACTTGATTGGAGCCCACCTTTTATACATTCTATTGATTGGACATGATTTGGAAAGGCACACACCTGTCTATATAAGGTCCCACAGTTGACAATGCATGTCGGAGAAAATACCAAGCCATGAGGTGGAAGGAATTGTCCTTAGAGCTCAGAGACAGGATTGTGTCGAAGCACAGATCTGGAGAAGGGGACAAAAACATTTCGACTGTGTTGAAGGTTCCCATGAACACAGCTGCCTCCATCATTCTAAAATAAAAGAAGTTTGGAATCCCCAAGACTCTTCCTAGAGCTGGCTGCCCAGCCAAACTGAGCAATCGGGGGAGAAGGGCCTTGGTCAGCAGTGACCAAGAACCCAATGGTTACTCTGACAGAGCTCCAGAGATCCTCTGTGGAGATAGGAGAACCTTCTAGAAGGACAACCATCTCTGCAGCACTCCACCAATCAGACCTTTATGGTCGAGTAGCCAGACAGACGCCACTTCTCAGTAAAAGGCACATGGCAGCCCACTTGGAGTCTGTCAAAAAGGCACCTAAAGGACTCAGACTATGAGAAACATGATTCTCTGGTCTGATGAAACCAAGATTGAACTTTTTGGCCTGAATGCCAAGTGCCACGTATGCAGGAAACCTGGCACCATCCCTACGGTGAAGCGTGGTGGTGTCAGCATCATGTTGTGGGCATGTTTTTCAGTGGCAGAGACTGGGAGACTAGTCAGGATCGAGGGAAAGATGAACGGATCAGAGTACAGAGAAATCCTTCATGAAGACCTGCTCCAGAGAGCTAAGCACACAGCCAAGAAAATGCAGGCAGAGCTTCAGGACAAGTCACTGAATGTCCTTGAGTGGCCCAGCCAGAGCCCAGACTTGAACCCTATCTAACATCTTTAGAGAGACCTGACAATAATTGTGCAGCAACGCTCCCCATCCAACCTGACAGAGCTTGAGAGGATCTGCAGAAAAGAATGGGAGAAACTCCCCAAATACAGGTATGCTTAACTTGTAGCGTCATACCCTAGAAGACTTTAGGGTGTAATCGCTGACAAAGGTGCTGACGTACTGAGTAAATCGTCTGAATACTTATGTAAATGTAATATTTCAAATTTAAAAAATTAAATGTCTGAACCTGTTTTTCCTTTTCATCATAGGGTATTGTGTGTAGATTGATGAGGGGAAAAACAATTGAATCTATTTTAGAGGCTGTAACTTGGAAAGTGTCTGAATACATTCCAAATGCACTGTAAATGTGTCTGAATACTTTCCAACTGCACTGTATATTACATGACTGTTCCTGTAGGCAGAAATCTATGTCACAGACCTTCACAAAGGCTCTCAACTTAGCATACTTAATTGGCTGGTGATGTTTGATGGGATCCTCAGTGTATTTAAACAGGTTAGGGGTCTTGGAAGTCACATTTCTTTTTCAATTATTTTTGTGCAATTTTCACAAGTGTGTGTGTGGTACATTTTCATATTTCAAAGTACAAAATCAAGAGCTAATCAAAACGGCTCATGTTTCAAAACTCTCAAGGATATTTTCAATTGACTGAGTACAACAAACAAATTCAGAACATCATTTGTTCACTGCACCAAACCACTATTTCGAATTTGGATACATATCCATTCTAAGTATCTGCTTTTCAGTATTCACTTCATTTTTTTTATATGATTCTCTTGTTATGTTAACAATACAATTAGCTATAACTTAATCAAACTGCTCAAAACTGGTGACTACTAAATCGAAATGTTGTAGTGCCTAGTTAATGGAAATAAACTGAACAAAAATATAAACGCAACATGTAAAGTGTTAGTCCCATGCGTCATGAGCTGAAATAAAAGATTCCAAAGATTTTCCTTACGCACAAAAAGCATATTTCTCTCAAATTTGGTGCACAAATTGTTTTTTATCCCTGTTCGTTAGCATTTCTCCTTTGCCATGATAATCCATCTAACAGGTGTGGCATATGAAGAAGATGATTAAACAGCATGATCAATACACAGGTGCTCCTTCTGCTGAGGACAATAAAAGGCCTCTTGGGCAGAATGGGCAGTTTTGTCACAACACAATGCCATAGATGTCTAAAGTTTTAATGGAGCGTGTAATTGGCATGCAGACTGCAGGAATGTCTACCAGAGCTGTTGCCAGAGAATTGAATGTTAATTTCTCTACCATAAACTGCCTCCAGCGTCATTTGACATCAGGAATTATCAAACTATACTGAACAAAAACATTAAACGCTGTCACGACTTGCGCCAAAGTCGGCTCCCCCCCATGTCTTTGTGTGAAATTGTTTTGTTATGCGTTTAGTGTGATGCGCCAGACTGGTTTTTTATTTTGACCCGTTGTATGTATTTGTCATACATTTTGTATATTTGTGTGTTTTTCACACATATTGACTTTTACCTTAGGCTGGAGGATTTTTGACGCAGTTGCGTCTGTCTTGTGCCAAATAAAAGTGTGCCTGATCACAACTCACTGCTCTCCTGCACCTGACTTCGTACGTTAACTGATAGTTTGTTGGTGATGTGGACACCAAGAAACTTGAAGCTCTCAACCTGTTCCACTACAGCCCCGTAGATGAGAATGCTTGTGTGCTTGGCCCTCCTTTTCCTGTAGTCCACGGTCATCTCCTTTGTCTTGATCACTTTGAGGGAGAGGTTATTGTCGACCTCCTCGTTATAGACTTTCTCTTCGTTGTCGGTGATCAGGCCTGTCGTCGGCACACTTTATGATGGTGTTGTAGTCATGCTTGGCTAAGCAGTCATGGGTGAACAGGGAGTACAGGAGGGGACTAAGCACACACCCCTGAGGGACCCCCGTTAGGAGAATCAGTGGCAGATGTGTTGTTGCCCACCTGGGGGCGGCCCGTCAGGAAGTCCAGGATTCAGTTGCAGAGGGAGGTGTTTAGTCCCAGGGTCTTTAGCTTAGTGATGAGCTTTGAGAGCACTATGCTGTTGAATGCTGAGCTCTAGTCAATGAACAACATTCTCACACAGGTGTTCCTTTTGTCCAGGTGGGAAAGGGCAGTTTTTAGTGCAATAGAGATTGCGAAGTCTGTGGATCTGTTGGGGCGGTATTCAAATTGGAGTGGGTCTATGGTTTCTGGGATAATGGTGTTGATGTGAGCCAGCATTTCAAACCACTTCATGACTACAAATGTGAGTGCTACGGGTCGGTAGTCATTTAGGCAGGTTTCCTTGGTGTTCATGGGAACAGGGACTATGGTGTTTTGCTTGAAACATGTTGGTATTACAGACTTGGTTAGAGACGGGTTGAAAATGTCAGTGAAGACATTTGACAGTTGGTCAGCGCATGCTCGGAGTACATATCCTGGTAATCCGTCTGGCCGTGCGGCCTTGTGAATGTTGACCTGTTTAAAGTCTTACTCATATCGGCTACGGAGAACGTGATCACACAGTTGTCCGGAACAGCTCATGCTCTCATGCATGCTTCAGTGTTGCTTGCCTCGAAGTGAGCATAGTTGTAATTTAGCTTGTCTGGCAGGCTCGTGTCACTGGGCAGCTTGCATCTGTGCTTCCCTTTTGTAATCTGTAATAGTTTGCAAGCCCTGCTACATCCGATGAGCGTTGGAGCCAGTGTAGTACGATTCAATCTTTGTCATGCATTGACGCTTTGCCTGTTTGATTGTTCGTCAGAGGGCATAGAGGGATTTCTTATAAGCGTCCGGGTTAGAGTCCTACTCCTTGAAAGCTGCAGCTCTACCCTTTAGCTCAGTGCAGATGTTGCCTGCAATCCATGGCTTCTGGTTGGGGTACGTACGTACTGTGGGGATGATGTCATCGATGCACTTATTGATGAAGCCAGTGACTGATGTGGTGTACTCCTCAACTCCATCAGAAGAATCCCAGAACATATTCCAGTCTGTGCGAGCACAACAGTTCTGTAGCTTAGCATCTGCATCATCTGACCACTTCTGTATTGAGCGAGTCACTGGTGATTCCTGCTTGTAAGCAGGAATCAGGAGGATATAATTATAGTCAGATTTGCCAAATGGAGGGCAAGGGAGAGCTTTGTACGTGTCTCTGTGTGTGGAGTAAAGCTGGTATAGAGTTTTTTTTCACTCTGATTGCACATTTAACATGCTGGTAGAAATTAGGTTAAACAGATTTGTTCCCTGCATTAAAGTCACTAGGAGCGCCGCCTCTGGATGAGCGTTTTCCTGTTTGTTCATGGCCTTATACAGCTCATTGAGTGCGGTCTTACTGTCAGCATTGGTTTGTGGTGGTAAATAGACAGCTACGAAAAATATAGATGAATACTCTCTTGGTAAATAGTGTAGTCTACAGTTTATCATGAGATACTCTACCTCAGGTGTGCAAAACCTTGAGACTAGATTTCGTGCACCAGCTGTTGTTTACAAATATACACAGACCGCCACCCCTTGTCTTACCGGAGGCAGCTGTTCTATCTTGCTGATGCAGTGAAAACCCCACCAGCTGTATGTTATCCATGACTAGCTGAAACATAAGATATTACAGTTTTCAATGTCCCGTTAGTAGGATATTCATGACCGAAGCTCGTCCATTTTGTCATCCAATAATTTTACGTTGGCTCATAGGACTGATGGTAGAGGCAGATTAACCACTCGCTATTGGATCCTTACAAGGCACCCAAACCTACGTCCCCTGTCTCTTCTTCATGCAAATGATGGTGATTTGGGCCTTGTTGGGTGTCTGAAGTAAATCCTTTGAGTCCAACTCGTTAAAGAAAAAATCTTCATCCTGTACGAGGTGAGTAATTGCTGTCCTCATATCAAGAAGCTCTTTTCGGTCATAAGAGACGGTGGCAGAAACATTTTGCACAAAATAAGTTACAAATGACCCAAAAAAACACACACAATAGCACAATTAGTTAAGAGCCCATAAAACAGAAGCCATTTCCTCCTGCGCCATTATCATATCATATGATATCCCATGCTGATCAAAGCTTAGCCAACTAACTATAATTATTCAGATCACCACCAAAATTCAACGAAGCTAGTAGCTACTAGCTAGCCTATTCGTCTTCTTTAAAGTTTTATGGCAGACAACACCTATTGGTGTATTGCCGCTACCTACTCTACGGGGTATTGAAACAAAAATATTCCATTGTGGGAAGGGGGGGGCGACATAATACAAAAATGAATCAAAACAACCATCTCACTCCTTCAGTCACATTGAAATCAAATCCTTACACAGGCTCAGGTGCCTGTGAGGACAGAGCATTCATCGACAGGATTCCTTGAAATGCCTCTGTAGAAATATTCCTGAGTCACAAAATATGCTCAGCCGCACTCACAATGCCTATTTTCTCAGATTTCCTCTCTGTTTGCGCTGTCCAGTTGATAACCAGTGATAAACGCTCCAAAGTCCACCTTCGTAACATGCAACACGTCAGGATCCCTCTATTGACAAGGAATATAATTTTGTGTCTCTACTCCTTTTTTTTCACTTCTTATTGAACCAGACAGGCTAGTTGAGAACAAGTTCTCATTTGCAACTGCAACATGGCCAAGATAAAGCGTAGCAATTCGACACATACTACAACACAGAGTTACACATGGAATAAACAAAACATACAGTCAATAATACAGTAGAACAAAAGAAAACAAAAAGTCTATACAAAGTGAGTGAAAATTAGGTAAGTTAAGGAAATAAATAGGCCATGGTGGCGAAGTAAACACAAAATAGCAATTAAACACTGGAATGGTAGATCGGCAGAAGATGAATGTGGGTGATGTGGGTGATGAGGGGGCACGATAGCATAGATTCAAGGCATAGTGTACAGACAAAGGTATGGTAGGATGTGAGTTACATTGGAGGTAAACCTAGGCATTGAGTAATGAAGAGAGAGATATAGTCTCTAGACATGTTTAAACCAGGTGATGTCATTGCATATGTAGGAGGTGGAACAACATGGTTGGTTAAGGCATATTGAGCAGGGCTAGAGGCTCTACGGTGAAATTAGACAGTAATCACTAACCAGGACAGTAATGGACAAGGCAAATTGATATTAGAGAGAGGCATGCGTAGCCAAGTGAACATATGGGTCCAGTGATTCAGACAGTTAGCAGGCTAACAAGCTAACAGTTAGTAGGCCGGAGCTAAACAAGCTAGCAGCTAGTAGACCAGGGCAAGCTAGCAGTTAGCAGGCCGGGTTAGCAAGCAAGCAGTTAGCAAGGGCTAGCAGTTAGCAGACCGGGCAGGCAAGCTAGCAGTTAGCAGACCGGGTTAGCAAGCAAGCAGTTAGCAAGGGCTAGCAGTTAGCAGACAGGGCAGGCAAGCTAGCCGTTAGCAGACCAGGGCCCGGCAGTTTAGCAGTTAGCAGACCGGGTTAGCAAGCAAGCAGATAGCAGGGGCTAGAAAGTTAGCCTTTGGGGGGGGGGGACCTCGCGATGGGGGTAAGTCTGTTTTTGCCTCTTCGTGCGGTGACGTCGATAGACCAGTCGTGGAATTAGTAGGGTTCCAAGTAGCTCTAGGTAGCTAGCAGGCCGATATTGTAGCCCTGGAGTATGCTTCGGTGGTATCACAGCTTCAAGCTAAATTGATGCTTGCTCTGGGATCGAAACGCTAGCCAGGTTAGCTAGTTGTGAAGATCCAGATGAAAATGTTCAGTTTGCGGTAGGAATCCGGGGATAAAAATAACAGGTCCGTTATGCTCTGGTTAGAGTCACGTTGTTCGAACTGGCAAGAGCTTTCCGAGCTGAAGGTTAGCTGATGACCGCTGGCAATGGTTCGCTGACTGATATCTGGTGGTTAGCTGGCTAGCTTCAGTTGAGGGATTCCAGATCCAAATTAAATATAAATACTTTAGGGGAAAAAAAGCAGATCCACGCCACATTGGGTGAGGCAGGTTGCAGGAGAGTATTTAGATGATGAGGTTTAGCAAAATATTTTAAAGGATATGCGAAAAATATGCAAAACGATATATACAAGGGACACAACAGGACAAAGACGTCTGACTGCTACGCCATCTTGGACTACCATTACTTATTCAACTTCACTACTTTCTTCCACTGTTCTGAACGCCTCAGGATAGGAGACATTCTGGAAAGCCCTTATTCTTGCCACCTCCGTCTCCTTCACCCTAACAGGACACTTCAGTAATTTGGGTGCATGTTCACCACAACAACAAGCATCATTTAGGCTCAGCTGGCATATAAAACTCCTCCCGTCTACATACACCTGACATAAATAATTAACATTTATCACACTGCATTGGTTTGGGCATGAAGGCTCTCAGAGGGAATCTCATACAACCCAAATACAGTCGTGGCCAAAAGTTTTGAGAATGACACAAATATTAATTTTCACAAAGTCTGCTGCCTCAGTTTGAATGATGGCAATATGCATATACTCCAGAATGTTAGGAAGAGTGATCAGATGAATTGCAATTAATTGAAAAGTCCCTCTTTGCATGCAAATGAGCTGAATCCCCAAAAAACATTTCCACTGCATTTAATTTTTCCCTGCCACAAAAGGACCAGCTGACATCATGTCAGTGATTCTCTCGTAAACAGAGGTGTGAGTGTTGATGAGGACACGGCTGGCGGTCACTCTGTCATGCTGATTGAGTTCAAATAAGACTGGAAGCTTCAAAAGGAGGGTGGTGCTTAATTCTATCTGGGCGGGTCCATGCCCAGCTTAGCCAATCCGTAGAGCTGGCCCTGGTTGCTAGAATTTTGGAGAGTGAAATGGTCTGTCTGAAAAGTCCACATTCTGATTGTCTACAACTGTCTAAAAATGTGGCCACAATCAAAAGACACACTGAGATCTGATTGTGATCAGATCATCCTGCCCACCTCCAGAGGTAGTCAGACACACATTGTGTCTGAATATCTTACAAGTGTAGACTGATCTGGACAGAGAAGCCATTTAAATCAAAATTATTCCAACCTCATTGACAGGTGGCACCATTGATTGGTTACATCAATATTTGTCTTACATTAAATAAATCATATTTTGAAAGAATAGCTGTGAAATAATTTGCATAAAGAAGGGACCAGGAAATCTGGTCACAATGCAGACAGTGGATGGATAATCAGAATGTGGACAATATCAGGACAGAGAACCCATGTTAGCACCAGGTATAAACGGGGCTATAGAGAGGCATTGGGATTGAGCTGGTACATACCGAAGCAGTGCCGTAGATTGGTTTAAGTGTCCAAGTGAACCAGAGGCCCTTTAGCACTTGATAGTTTTTCTGCTATGGTGTAGACTACAGTGCTGCTGACACGTGGGATGTTACATAACTAGTTCAGAGTGCCTTCCCATGCAAACCAGTGTTAGTTAACAATAACAGGTTAAGCTCAGTCCAAAAAGGAAACTGATGGTGGACAACACTCCTTGGCTGGAGAAATAACTTTTTTTCTTTGACAGTGACTGCCCCCACCTGGTAAGTATTGAAAAGTACCCCTCTCTGCATTCAAAACAAATACGACTTGTGTTGGCGCTTCTTCCCTCACCTCCTGAATTTTCAATGATTCTTATAATGTTTAACCTTGCTCAACTGGTAGCATCACATTTGCTAACGGTTTCCAATCGCATCAGCCCAGGGTGAAGAGTTTGTTTTATTATCTTGAACATGTGGGAGAATTGCTCACAGACAAAGTAAGCAATTCAGGCCCTCAAATGTTGAAAGCGTTTATTTGTTAACAATTGACTTTGCAATAACCATAAACAGGCATAGTATCAAACTGAATATAGAACAATAGTTGATAACAGGACAAAATGAAGGCTTGTGCTTTACAAAACCTTGGAAACAGAATTGAGGGCGGAGTCTGGGCAGTGGGTTATTGGAATGCTGCTTCATGTAGAAGTTGGTGTATTTTCAATTTTACAGCACTCTTCTTTCTATGGGGGAGCTTCCTAAGATACGGGAGCAAACTAAAGAAGAACATCTCATCCTCTATGTCCTCCAGTCCGTCCATCCCATCCATCTGCCACCTCCTCTTCCGGCTGGGCCCATTGGCTCCCGACACAGTGTCAGGAGAGGGAGCATCCTCATCGTCTGCCTGGCCCCCCTCGATCTCATGGATAATGTAGGCTGATTTATCGTCCACACCTTCTGTGGCACTTTCCCTGTTCCTCTCCCTTTCCTCCTCCTCCAAGTCATCTGTGGTGTCTCCTTGCAAGCCCTTGGGCTGGATGAAGGGGGTAAGGAAGGACATGCTTCTGCTGTGCATCCAGGTCTTCTTGTGAATGTCCAGCTCCCCAGATGCTCTCCTCTGCTGCTCAGCCCGCTTGAATTTGACAAAAGTGTCCCTCAGGTTCTTCCATTTATTCCGACAGTCATCCACTAAACACCCCAAATGACACGTAACACAAAAAAAAGAGGGGAGTGGGGTCAGGATATCTGCATCGAACACAAATAGAGCAATCTGACCTATGGATAGTCTGATCATGATTAAAATAGACACATGACATTTCTTGAATGTTATGTAAACATGTATTTATTCCTAATTTACCTTATTGCAGGGATCACATTGTTGTTTTATTTGAGGGATAACAATTGGCAGGTAGCTAGCTAGCTAAGGATGTAGCTAGGTACGTAGCTACATAGGTGAGAGAAAGTTTGGTCAACAACAGTTCAAGTAGCTAGGTAGCGATAGTTAGCTAGTTGGCTAGCTTACTAGCTAACGTTAACTGGGTAGATAGCAAGCTATTGCTAGCAGCAAGCTGACCTTACCAGGCATTTCCACTTGCAGACTTACAGCCCTCCATGCCCTTGCCTTTCTCTGTGAGTCCCTGTATGAGTTTAAAGTTACGTTATACAACTCAGGGTAATCCGAAACAGCCGAAATGATTCTGTCAGCCATTTGCATGTTAGCTTTCAAAGCACTCGCTGCTGCTACTACTCGCTTTGAATTCAAAGACAGTGCGCATGCGTATCAAATGTTTTCCAAACGCTGATAGGTTAAACTTGAAACGCTTGCTTGCTGGTTAAAAGCCTTTACATGGTCTGTCTGATCTCTGTATTGGCTGTGCAGCATTTACAAAGATATGGCCTCTGCTGAAGTCAGAGCACTCACACTTCTTGCGTTCCGCTGGGCAGCCGTGAAGGAAGTTGACAAGGAAGTGAGTTTGTGTTTATACAGGACCTCCCGCACTCACCTACCGTCAACCAATCATGTCAATGCAGAGCTATACGTAGCCCTCCACCTTGTTACAACATTTGAGAGGCGCACAGCGATGCGGTACAGAGCTCAATTTGGCCTCTGCATTCCTCCAGAGGCTCTATAATTGCGTCACACCATCCATACGGTGCCTCCACCACATTTCAGATCAAGCATAAATTTACTTTAAATTAGCTACCACAATGCTTGAGACAGATGTAACTAACTAGCTAAAACAAATAGATTTTATTTATGAAAATCAAAACAGAACAATTCTAAAATGCAACGTTAAATGTTGCGAAAAATACAAAACAAACAAACATGCAGTAGCATTTGCAGCCGGATAAAAATGATGTAGTTCATGTAGTTTGATAAAGCTAACTGTTTTACGACAGGAAATACTACGACGAGGTGGCCGAGTGGTTAAGGCGATGGACTGCTAATCCATTGTGCTCTGCACGCGTGGGTTCGAATCCCATCCTCGTCGGTTATTTTTATCCCTAGCCAAAGTGTACAGTCATCAGTAATACACAGCAATTATGGATGTTCTGTGCTATCCAGAATATTTTGTAGATATTTGCACGCATAATGTACAAAACACATTTAGTCAGAAATTCATTTAAATTGAAGGCATGCATGAAACATGTATACTGCATGTTTTTAATTAACATTTCAGAATGGTATTAATATAGTCAGATAAAGTGCAATACAGTAGAAATCACAGAGGAACACCAACAAATACACACAGCAATATAAATATTTGCTCTCTTAGTTTGTTAGCACAACAAGTTCAATGCATACTATTGTTTTACTATTTTTCCTTTAGTTTATTTAGCTTTTTTTTTTTACTTACATTTTTTTTGCATTGTTTGTTGAGTTGTAAGTAAGCATTTCACGGTAATTCAGCGCATATGACAAATAACATTTGATTTGTTTATTAGCCTAGTTCTTTTTCAGTGCTCATTATCATCTTGATAACCCATGTTGTGGGATCCTGTCATTCTGTGCTCAGTGGCTTGAGAACCAGCTGGGACTCCTTGGGAGCTTGTGGCACCATATTCACTGCTCATCCTCAAAGAAAGGTGACTTCCCTCCCTTCTTTTCTCATAGGAGCATTCAGTGTCTTTACTGCCTGTGTTCTAGAAGGGAACAAAACCGCTAGCTTAAACATTTTTCAATTCGGTCCAGAAAAAGAGTTCTGTTTGAGTGTGACTGCTAAATTATTAAAGAATTTGACTGAAGATTGGAAACAAATGCATATGTGGTCTACATTTCTGACTATGTTGTGCAGGCTTTATGTGTCGGTCCAGAAACTTTTCCTGACCACTTTACCTGACCAGAAAACAACTCCGGGGCTTAGTGCCTATCACCAGGTTGTACCTAGGCAACCCACATGGTCAGGAAAAACTCATGACTCTGATGTGATCAAGAAAGACTCCTGGCCGTATGTGTGTGTAATGTTTTATGTACCTTACCTTGTTATCACGCTGATGTTCATCTACAGCATACTGGTATTTGGCAGTGTTGAGACCAAGTAGACCAGCCAGTTTTTCCCCAAGAAAATCACAAGCTGAAGGAAAAAACATGTTATGTAAGACAATGCTTTCAAAAAAATTGTTTCAAGAGCACACATGAATGGAATGCAACTTACTGCGCAATGACTTCCTGCCCAGAGACCAAGTAAAAGCTCTCCATGGGAGTTTGGGCTAAAACACACACAGATTAGTGCTGCATTCCTACTGTGCTCATGGACTAAACATTATTTATACTAAGAATCCAAATCTTAACTGTTTGAACACTTCCCTACCATGTCTTCAGGCTCCCTAAACACCTCCTCTTGTAATGTATCCTCCTCCTCACTGTCATCTTCCTCCAGAGTCTCACCGCTGGCGAAATGGATGACCCTCCTCTGCAGGGACAGTGAAAGACCTCTGAACTGTCTCTCCTGAACGTCAGGACCCCGAGAGACACACACTGTTAATGACCCCATATCCTCTCATACCTGTCCTGCATAAACAATTCATAAAACATAAGGTCTGTGGCTGTGCTTGATAATGGTGTGTGTACGCACTACGTTAGCTTATGATAAGCTATTTCTACTGACGCCATCTATTTGCCAAGGGATAGTCTTAAAGGGCTATTAGTATGTTCCATACAGGAAGCAATCATAAAAGTAGCTCTGAATTGGGATACTGAAGACATATTTAGAAATGTCTGTAACCTTATGACAGGTAAACCCTTTAGCCTACATATGAACAGCACTTACTTCCTTGAAACTGTCGCTCATTCTTCACACTGAATAAATGATTTTCCTTTCCTTGTGCTGCTGCCTGTAGAGCAAAAAATGTTTTCTCAGCTCAGAGTACATACATTTCCTCCACTCTGATGTCACTGGAATGGTCAATCAAGGCAACAGAAAAAAAGCAAGATACTCAGTCCTACATTAGTTTGAAACCTGATACTCAACACACCAGAAACACGTTTTAGTCATGCTTACTGTGTTCACCAGTCAGAGACTGCGGTCATTGGATGACAGGCTACTAATTTCAGTTTTCTTGTAAGGCTGAGGGTTGGGCTTGTTCCACTGTGTAGAATTTCAAGGTTTATTGTTAACTGCTATATGCAGTGATGTTGTTCCTCTGGCTAATGATACTTGAGTGCAGCACACACTCACCCTGTTCTTACATCAGGAAAATAATTGTTTGATTGTGACATAAAATAGTAACCCAAGGTTTCTTGTTCAGGTTATTTTGACCCAATACAAGCACCGCCTATTCCTCAAGTCTCCAATAAAGAGGGGAATATTAAACAATGGTTATTATCATAAATACAGGCCATACCCAGCAATGACTAGCCTTGGGTATGAATAATGTGATCCTGTGTGTATAGTGTCCTTTCAGTTGCAAAAAAACTGATTCAATTAGAGAATCTCAGCGATTGAAAAATAAAATTGAAAACATACAAATGATTGGATAATCATCGTGGAGTGTTATAAGTTCTTACTATATTAAATTGTCCATTTCTTAAATGACAGCAAAAAATAAAGATCCAAAATCCTCAACAGGACTAGTGAGAGAATATTTCAAATATAAAGTCTGACCCAATAATATTTGATCATGAACATAAAAAAATAGAAAACAACTATGTATAAAATGAACTACAACAGATGGTCATGCTACTGTAAATCACTGATCATAAAACACTACAGATAAAACAAACCAATGCATCAATAAATCCATGCAGTCATGTTTTTCTTGTCACCCCCCCTCCCTCTGTTTATGATATGACGCAGCCTGTATCTTTCTGAGGCTTCAAATCTGGTTCCTTCATTGGCTTAACCTCTTCTTCCTGCTTGGGTTTGGCCTGCAATCAAAATGGCCAGAGGGAAAAATGTGAAACCATTTGTTCCAGAACCAGACAAGCAAATTAACAAAATCCTTTGTGTTTCTACATGATTATTATCAGTAACATGACAAAATATGTGAAGACAAAGCTATAGTAACCAAATGATCTGTTGCAGTGCCAAATGTCTGAGCAGCATTACCTTCTCAGCTTTGGCCCCCTTGGTGAGGTCAAAAGTGGTGTAGACTTCAGGGGTGCACTGCTCGCTGACGGCTGGGAACTCAAAGGATATTGGCTCGGCCAGGCCATAGCTAGCCTTCAGCTCTAGCTGGGGCACCTCGGCTGGGACCTTGTGAAAGTATCTGGAGCAATGAAAATTGTGTATAAATGCTACAACTACTTACTGTTATTTACTATACACAAATAAATGTTATTCTGGATGTGTGTGTGACTCACATGAATCCATTTTCTCTCTCGCACTTTTGCAATGTAATTTTGATCAGGCCACCCAGCGTGGTGAAGAAGAGCTGCTCAGAGGGCTTGGCTGTGCTACCCGGCCCTTTGGTCTGACGGTACTCTTTGCACAGAGCCTCAGCTCTGGAGTAGCCTAAACACAGCAAGCATGCGGTATAAGTGTTTACAATTGTTAAGATGAAGAGACATCTGTGTAGTGCTTCAAAAATGCAAAACACAATCTAGCACAGAAATACCAACACTTTTCTGCTTCTTGGAGAGATTTTATTGACTCGCCACACTTGTCGCTCGCGAGGAGAGTTTGTCCATGGTAGCAATATGCCTGGAAGTGACAAATAATAGCATCATTAGAATTAGTATCTTAGCATTTACAGAACAATCAAAACAAACAAACTCAACTGTCTAGACTGCTCAAGGACATACATAGGCCATGTAGAAGTGCTGTTTCAGCTGGAGGTAATTCCTCCACTTACTGCTGCACTCTGGTTCCAGGGTGTTCAGTGTGTGGTCTGAAGACCGAGAGGATAACATTATTTTGAGTGATCAGCAGGACAAACAGTGGTTAGATCAAGACATTCCTATATAAGATCATTACAAGAAATGAAACAAAGTCAGGATGTGACAGGAAACCCCTAAATACTTACCAGCTTTCTGGTAGAAGTTTGCGGTCTCGAAGGCCAAGGCTGCAATGAGAGTGGCGTTATGCTTGAGTTCAATCACTCTGGCAATCGTCACTGCAAACATCAAAAATTAAGTTAACAACTGCTGATATAATTTTACAGCATTATGATATCGTAAGTCCTGTTCTCACTCAGTGTAATCCCACATACACACTGCCATGAGATTGTCATAAGACTCCAGAGTTTTCCCTGCCAAGACACGATGTCAGCTCCTGACCCTAATAATTATGCAGAGAAGTGGACTGAGTCCAGTGTAGCTACCTTCCTGTGCCTCTGCTTTGCACTGGACCATGTAGGTGTCCATGACTCTGGGGTCTAGGTCTCGGCCCTTCTCCGCTGGGGTGATGAGGCGGGGGATGTAGACCTCCTACAGGAGAGAGACCAGAGAGGAGGACGGGTCTGCTGCCAGACACAACCATGCACCAACAACCAGCAACTTGTGTTCTGATTGATGATACTGTAATGTATTCACATTGTTCACCATGTGTTGAGGTTGATGTAAAGTGGGCAATATGGGAACCATAGTTGATGGGTTTATCAGTGTGTTTTTTTTTAACTTGCTGATTATCTCACTATGCAAAGTGACTTTAGGCGTCTTGAAAAGCATTTAAAATAAAACATATTAATATAATTATTGTCATTATACAGAGACAAAATAAGCTAATCACCTTGAGGTGCTTGAAAATCCCAGCAGCAAATTTCAGGCTCCTGTGGACATCTTTTGCTTCTACCTCAGTTACACTGAAAAGGGGTGAAAATTAGAATGTTAATATGTTCCCTTTACAATATTGATATGTCAATGGAACAAGTGTGAAATGACATCAAGGTCATAAATTACCTTTCTTGCATAATGAGATATATTGTATGAGAATAAATTAGTAAAGCAGAAAATAAACATACTTTTCCTTTCCTGCAAGTCTTGAGGCAAACTTGGCGTGCCAAATTGCAACATTGAAGGCCATGGAGACCAGTTCAAAAATAGCATCTTGTTGGGCACTAAAGGAACAGGATGTTAATAACAATAATAGTATTGGAGAGAGACCGTGTATTTCAATAATGGACGGAAACATCTGTTTGAGGTGAGAGAACTAAATAAAATATTGAGCCTGAGTAATGAAGTAATAACACATTTATAAAATGTCAGTTGGAAATACAAAAGAACCAAGACAAGGCTATAGGTAGTTCTCAATTAAATGTCACAATACAGTGCAGAGCATTTGACTTAGTTGCTGGGTGGCAAGGAGAACCCCAGCATTGTCAGAACTACACATTTACAATTATTCTACATTTAGCTCTATCAGAGCATGCAACTGCCTGCTTTTCATGTTCAGTAAACATTAATTGATCTTGTAAACTTTGATTTGTGAGGATAGCCTATCCATTGCATTCGGAAAGTATTCAGACCCCTCGACTTTTTCCACTTTGTTACGTTAGTCTTATTCTATAAAATGCTAAATAATTTCCCCCCCTCAATCTACACACAATACCTCATAATGACAAAGCAAAACAGGTTTAGACATTTTTGCAAATGTAATACAAATAAAAAAGTTAAATATCACATTTACTTAAGTACTCAGACCCTTTACTCAGTACTTTGTTGAAGAACCTTCGGCAGCGATTAAAGCCGAGTCTTCTTGGGTATGACGCTACAAGCTTGACACACCTGTATTTGGGGAGTTTGTCCCACTTTTCTCTGCAGATCCTCTCAAGCTCTGTCAGGTTGGATGGGGAAGGTCGCTGCACAGCTATTTTCAGGTCTCTCCATAGATGTTAGATCAGGTTCAAATCAAGGCACTGGCTGGGCCACTCAAGGTCAATCAGAAACCCTGCGTTATCTTGGCTGTGTGCTTAGGGTCGTTGTCCTGTTGGAAGGTGAACCTATGCCCCAGTCTGAGGTCCTGAGCACTCTGGAGCAGGTTTTCATCAAGGATCTCTTGTTCATCTTTCCCTCGATCCTGACTAGTCTCCCAGTTCCTGCCGCTGAAAAACATCCACACAGCATGATGCCACCACCATGCTACATTTGTTGGTACTCTTCCCCAGATCTGTGTCTCGACACAATCCTGTCTCGGAGCTCTACAGACAATTCTTCAACCTCATCGCTTGGTTTTTGCTCTGACATGCACCGGCAACTGCGGAACCTTATATAGACTAGAGGTCGACCGATTAATCGGAATGGCCGATTAACTTGAAATCGGCCCTAATTTTCATAAGAATCGGTAATCTGTATTTTTGGACACCGATTTGTAGATTTTTTATTTTTTTTTTACACCTTTATTTAACTAGGCAAGTCAGTTAAGAACACATTCTTATTTTCAATGACGGCCTAGGAACGGTGGGTTAACTGCCTTGTTCAGGGGCAGAACGACAGATTTTTACCTTGTCAGCTCAGGGATTCGTTTTTGCAACCTTCCGGTTAATAGTCCAACGCTCTAACCACCTGCCTTACATTGCACTCCACGAGGAGCCTGCGTGGCAGGCTGACTACCTGTTATACGACGGCAGCAAGAAGCCAAGGTAAGTTGCTAGTTAGCATTAAACTTATCTTATAAAAAACAATCAATCTTAACATAATCACTAGTTAAACTAGTAATATCATCAACCATGTATAGTTATCTAGCATATCCTGCATTGCATATAATCGATGCGGTGCCTGTTAATTTCTCATTGAATCACAGCCTACTTCGACAAATGGGTGATGATTTAACAAGCACATTTGCGAAAAAAGCACTGTCGTTGCACCAATGTACCTAACTATAAACATCAATACCTTTCTTTAAAATCAATACACAAGTATATATTTTTTAAACCTGCATATTTAGTTAATATTGCCTGCTAACATGAATTTCTTTTAACTAGGGAAATTGTTATTTCTCTTGCGTTCCGTGCAAGCAGTCAGGGTATATGCAGTAGTTTGGGCTGCCTGGCTCATTGCGAACTGTGTAAAGTCCATTTATTCCTAACAAAGGCCGTAATTTTGACTGGTACTGTATATCGTGAGGCTACACTGATGTATCTGAAATTACTTGATCATTTCATGTTTACTGACCATGAAAAGCATGCAGTTACTTGTTGTATAACTCTGATGACAGAGCAAAATTTGCACAGTTGTTTTGCATGGAATAATCGGAAATGTGTAGTTCTGACTATGCTCTTCAAGATGTGATATTACAACAAAATAGTGAACATTTATTAAACAATCCCTTAAATGACACGCAGTTGTCAATGTTTTTAGCAGAGCTGGGAGTCTCCTTTCCCTGCAGCAGGCAAATTGAACACTCTGCACCGTATTGTGGCGTTTTATTGATAACGACCTATTGTACTGTAACTAACACCTTGACTGACATTTACTGTATGTTGTATGTGTAGAGCTCTGACTGTGGGGCTGATGGGGGTAACTAAACACATCTGTGAAACCACCTATGGGCTAGAAGGCTTTACCTTGGGGTGTTTCCTTGCAAAGTGTCAGTCCACTTGAAGTTCTGCATGAACCGAAGCTTGTTCTCTTGTTTGGTGCCATCCAGAGATGCAATGAATCCTATGTCATGTCAAGCAATCAAAAGACCAGAAACAGATTATTAATAGGAAAAAAAGGAATAGTGATGCATGATGAGCAGCGTGTAGAGACCATACAAAAACACTATAAAAAACAGTGAGCACTGCTAAAGACAGAGGAGAAAAGGCATAAACAAACAGCACAAGTTCACCTTGTAAGAGTGAGAAATAAGTATCTGTGGCATTTTTCATGATCTCGGGATCGCAGGTGGTATCTGTGAACATCTCCAAGAGCCTGGCCCTCGATGTCCTCAAGTCACTATTGAGGAGAGAAATATAAACGGTCAAGCAATTATGTGTCCTCAACTGACCCTTCGCTAAGCCCCGCAGCAGAATTTTGGGCAACCAATCGCAGTGCTCCAATGGATAGCAACTGTTGTCAAGTCAGACACCTTGGATGCGCTCATGTTGAAATTGCATGAAAGCCAGTGAGGGGTATGGCAAAACCGGAGAGTTTTCTTTAAAAATAAATGTTTAAATGGCTAAATAGTTGAACAGTGCACCAGGAGTACTTGCTACTCTGATTCCTGAAATGCAGAGCCTGTGGTTGGAGTATTTTTTTTATCCAAAATTATACTTGTTACATTGTTTGCCACCTCAACTGGTTAGCTAGCTGTCTCATTGACTGCCAAACATTGCTAATGCTAGCTAGATTGTCCTGAGTCTGCACAACTCTCCCAGGAACTAGGATCAAGAGAGACGCTCAAGTGTTTTAGTACTATATCTCTTGACACAATGATGAAAATAATCATGGCCTCTAAACCTTCAAGCTGCATACTGGACCCTACTCCAACTAAACTACTGAAAGAGCTGCTTCCTGTGCTTGGCCCTCCTATGTTGAACATAATAAACGGCTCTCTATCCACCGGATGTGTACCAAACTCACTAAAAGTGGCAGTAATAAAGCCTCTCTTGAAAAAGCCAAACCTTGACCCAGAAAATATAAAAAACTATAGGCCTATATCAAATCTTCCATTCCTCTCAAAAATTTTAGAAAAGGCTGTTACGCAGCAACTTACTGCCTTCCTGAAGACAAACAATGTATACGAAATGCTTCAGTCTGGTTTTAGACCCCATCATAGCACTGAGACGGCACTTGTGAAGGTGGTAAATGACATTTTAATGGCATCTGTCCTCGTGCTCCTAGACCTTAGTGCTGCTTTTGATACCATCGATCACCACATTCTTTTGGAGAGATTGGAAACCCAAATTGGTCTACACGGACAAGTTCTGGCCTGGTTTAGATCTTATCTGTCGGAAAGATATCAGTTTGTCTCTGTGAATGGTTTGTCCTCTGACAAATCAACTGTACATTTCGGTGTTCCTCAAGGTTCCGTTTTGGGACCACTATTGTTTTCACTATATATTTTACCTCTTGGGGATGTTATTCGAAAACATAATGTTAACTTTCACTGCTATGCAGATGACACACAGCTGTACATTTCAATGAAACATGGTGAAGCCCCAAAATTGCCCTTGCTAGAAGCATGTGTTTCAGACATAAGGAAGTGGATGGCTGCAAACTTTCTACTTTTAAACTCGGACAAAACAGAGATGCTTGTTCTAGGTCCCAAGAAACAAAGAGATATTCTGTTGAATCTGACAATTAATCTTAATGGTTGTACAGTCGTCTCAAATAAAACTGTGAAGGACCTCGGCGTTACTCTGGACCCTGATCTCGCTTTTGAAGAACATATCAAGACCATTTCAAGGACAGCTTTTTTCCATCTATGTAACATTGCAAAAATCAGAAACTTTCTGTCCAAAAATGATGCAGAAAAATGTATCCATGCTTTTGTCACTTCTAGGTTAGACTACTGCAATGCTCTACTTTCCGGCTACCCGGATAAAGCACTAAATAAAACTTCAGTTGGTGCTAAATACGGCTGCTAGAATCCTGACTAGAACCAAAAAATTTGATCATATTACTCCAGTGCTAGCCTCTCTACACTGGCTTCCTGTCAAAGCAAGGGCTGATTTCAAGGTTTTACTGCTAACCTACAAAGCATTACATGGGCTTGCTCCTACCTATCTCTCTGATTTGGTCCTGCCGTACATACCTACACGTACGCTACGGTCACAAGACACAAGCCTCCTAATTGTCCCTAGAATTTCTAAGCAAACAGCTGGAGGCAGGGCTTTCTCCTATAGAGCTCCATTTTTATGGAACGGTCTGCCTACCCATGTCAGAGACGCAAACTCGGTCTCAACCTTTAAGTCCTTACTGAAGACTTATCTCTTCAGTGGGTCATATGATTGAGTGTAGTCTGGCCCAGGAGTGGGAAGGTGAACAGAAAGGCTCTGGAGCAACGAACCACCCTTGCTGTCTCTGCCTGGCCGGTTCCCCTCTTCCCACTGGGATTCTCTGCCTCTAACCCTATTACAGGGGCTGAGTCACTGGCTTACTGGGGCTCTCTCATGCCGTCCCTGGAGGGGGTGTGTCACCTGAGTGGGTTGATTCACTGATGTGGTCATCCTGTCTGGGTTGGCGCCCCCCCTTGGGTTGTGCCATGGCGGAGATCTTTGTGGGCTATACTCAGCCTTGTCTCAGGATGGTAAGTTGGTGGTTGAAGATATCCCTCTAGTGGTGTGGGGACTGTGCCACAGTGTCTCCTGACCCCTCCGGTCTCAGCCTCCAGTATTTATGCTGCAGTAGTTAATGTGTCGGGGGGCTAGGGTCAGTTTGTTATATCTGGAGTACCTCTCCTGTCCTATGTGAATCTAAGAGTTCTCTCTCTCTCTCTCTCTCAGCCCTAGGACCATGCCCCAGGACTACCTGACATGATGACTCCTTGCTGTCCCCAGTCCACCTGACCGTGCTGCTGCTCCAGTTTCAACTGTTCTGCCTTATTATTATACGACCATGCTGGTCATTTATGACCATTTGAACATCTTGGCCATGTTCTGTTATAATCTCCACCCGGCACAGCCAGAAGAGGACTGGCCACCCCACATAGCCTGGTTCCTCTCTAGGTTTCTTCCTAGGTTTTGGCCTTTCTAGGGAGTTTTTCCTAGCCACCGTGCTTCTACACCTGCATTGCTTGCTGTTTTGGAGTTTTAGGCTGGGTTTCTGTACAGCACTTTGAGATATCAGCTGATGTACGAAGGGCTACATAAATACATTTGATTTAGATAGCCACTTAATATAACTTGATGTATGATGTATGATGATGTAATGATGTAATGCGATTTTAAACTGTTTAATGAAAGAGTTAAATTTGAAAGGGAATTGGATTGCAAGTCATTGGCCCGCCCCATGAACACAGACATTGTTCTGGCGTCATGGGTCAGCCCATTTCTGCTGTTCCGAATATAAACCCCACCTGGAGAAGCCCACTTCAGACCAAGCGTACCTCGATTACTGAGAGGGCTAAGGTTTGAGTAGAGACCATGCATTCCTCGGTTTTTGAATTCCTAACCAAACCACGTGGAACATTGGCTACACTGGTGGGAATGGTACAACTCTGAGACTATCGATCCTGACAGAATAAGAGCAAATCTTCGATACGAATTACTAGTCTGCAGCTAGAATTTATGTTGACTGAATGCGAAGACCGACAAAACATCTATACTATAAGAACATTTCTGAATGGGACTCTGAAGTATCCAAAATACTTCATGGGAGAGAGAAGTTCAGATTAACTTTCCAAAAGAAAGAAGGATGATTCCAACAGAGATCATGACGACACACTGAGTGTAAATATATAATTTATTGATTGCAATTATTCCCGAATGAGTGAGCGTTCATGTGCAAAGGATTAGCATTTCAATTATAATTATCAACTGTGTAGTGTCTTTTGTCTTTCGCACCCTTCTCAGCCGCTTTGTCTACCAAGCGTCATATCAGTTTAGCCCACTAGGGCACATCCCCTATCATTTCCTTGTAACCATATCTACTTTGTTTGCTTGTTTATGCATTTCTGTGATTATTTAGTTAGTTAGTAAATAAATGATTAAGAAAATTGATGTATGGATGATTCATAGTGAAGGCTGGGTTCGTGCAGATAACCAACAATTTACGACGTTTGGAATGAGACTAACGTGAGGTAAAGAATAATTAATTAATTAGAAGACTAATTGATCAGATATTAAAATATCTAAAAAGTTATATTAGGAAAATTATAACTGTAATCTGAAGATTTTCCTTGGTGCCCCGACTTCCTAGTTAATTACATTTACATGATTAGTTTAATCACGTAACAATAATTACAGAAAATGTATTTGATAAAAATAACAGTCTTCACTTTAATGATGCCAAAGACACGACAGTGGCTAGCCTTGACTGTATGCGGACAGTGAATTCAGAGCAATGGCTCGCTACTAGAAGGCGACCAATTTCAAGTTTTCATAACAATCAGTTATCTGCATTTTTGGAAGCCGATTATGGCCGATTACATTGCAATCCACGAGGAGACGGCGTGGCAGGCTGACCACCTATTACACGAGTGCAGCAAGGAGCCAAGGTAAGTTGCTAGCTAGCATTAAACGTATCTTAGAAAAAAAATCAATCAATCTTAACATAATCACTAGTTAACTACACATGGTTTATGATATTACTAGTTTATCTAGCTTGTCTCGCGTTGCAAATAATCGATGCGGTGCCTGTTAATTTATCATTGAATCACAGCCTACTTCGCCAAACGGGTAATGATTTAACAAGTGCAAGTTGCACCAATGTACCTAATAGATACCTAATAGAGGTCGACCGACTATGATTTTTCAACGCCGATGCCGATTATTGGAGGACAACCAAAAACCGCTACCGATTAATCGGCCGTATTTGTAATAATGACAATTACAACAATACTGAATGACCACTTATTTTAACTTAATATAATACATCAATAAAATCAATTTAGCCTCAAATAAAATGAAACATGTTCAATTTGGTTTAAATAATGCAAAAAAAGTGTTGGAGAAGAAAGTAAAAGTGCAATATGTGCCATGTAAGAAAGCTAAAGTTTAAGTTCCTTGCTCAGAACATAAGAATATATGAAAGCTGGTGGTTCCTTTTAACATGAGTCTTCAATATTCCCAGGTAAGAAGTTTTAGGTTGTAGTTATAGGAATAATAGGACTATTTATCTCTATACCATTTGTATTTTATATACCTTTGACTATTGGATGTTCTTATAAGCACTTTAGTATTGCCAATGTAACAGTATAGCTTCCGTACCTCTCCTCGCTCCGACCTGGGCTCGAACCAGAAACACAACGACAACAGCCACCCTCGAAGCAGTGTTACCCATGCAGAGCAAGGGGAACAACTACTCCAAGTCTCAGAGCCAGTGACGTTTGAAACGCTATTAGTGCGCACCCTGCTAACTAGCTAGCCATTTCACATCACATTGTTACACCAGCCTAATCTCAGGAGTTGATAGGCTTGAAGTTAAACAGCAGTGCTGCTGGAAAAATGCACCGAAAGTGCTGTTTGAATGAATGCTTACGAGCATGCTGGTGCCTACCATCGCTCAGTCAGACTGCTCTACCAAATCATAGACTTAATTATAACATAATAACACACAGAAATGCGAGCCTTAGGTAATTAATATGGTCAAATCCGGAAACTATCATCTCGAAAACAAGACGTTTATTCTTTCAGTGAAATACGGAACCGTTCCGTATTTTATCTAACAGGTGGCATCCATCAGTCTAAATATTCCTGTTACATTGCACAACCTTCAATGTTATGTTATAATTACATAAAATTCTGGCAAATTAGTTTGCAATGAGCCAGGCGGGCCAAACTGTTGCATATACCCTGACTCTGAGTGCAATGAACGCAATAGAAGTGACACAATTTCACCTGGTTAATATTGCCTGCTAACCTGGATTTCTTTTATCTAAATATGCAGGTTTAAAATATACTTTTGTGTGTTGATTTTAAGAAAGGCATTGGTGTTTATGGTTAGGTACACATTGGAGCAACGACAGTCCTTTTTCGCGAATGCGCACTGCATCGATTATATTCAACGCAGGACACGCTAGATAAACTAGTAATATCATCAACCATGTGTCGTTATAACTAGTGATTATGATTAATTAAGTTTAATGTTAGCTAGCAACTTACCTTGGCTTCTTACTGCATTCGCTTAACAGGCAGGCTCCTCGTGAGGCAGGTGGTTAGAGCATTGGACTAGTTAACCGTAAGGTTGCAAGATTGAATCCCTGAGCTGACAAGGTAAAAATCTGTCGTTCTGCCCCTGAACAAGGCAGTTAACCCACCGTTCCTAGGCAGTCATTGTAAATAAGAATGTGTTCTTAACTGACTTGCCTAGTTAAATAAAGATTAAATAAAAGGTGTAAAAAATAATACGTTTTTTTTTAAAATCGGCATCCAAAATTACCGATTGTTACGAAAACTTGAAATCGGCCCTAATTAATCGGCCATTCCGATTAAATCGGTCAACCTCTGGTACCTAACCATGAACATCAATGAGTTTCTTAAAATCAATACACAAGTATATTTTTTAAAACCTGCATATTTAGTTAATATTGCCTGCTAACATTAATTTATTTTAACTAGGGAAATTGTGTCACTTCTCTTTCGTTCTGTGCAAGCAGAGTCAGGGTATATGCAGCAGTTTGTGCCACCTGGCTCGTTGCGAACTGTGTGAAGACCATTTCTTTCAAACAAAGACCGTAATTAATTATGACATTACATTGAAGGTTGTGCAAATTAAGAGCAATATTTAGACTTGTGGATGCCATCCGTTAGATAAAATATGGAATGGTTCCGTATTTTAATGAAAGAATAAACATTTTGTTTTCGAAATGATAGTTTCCGTATATATATATATATATATATAGAAACTATATAAATAAATATAAAGAAAAGAAAAAATACATTTAAAATAAATAAAAACAAAATCTGCTTTTTTTGGTCCTCCAATAATCGGTACTGAAAAATCATAATTGGTCGACCTCTACTAGCTCCACTTAAGTGATAATGCCAGAGAAGCCGTTGCTTGGAGGATATATTGGCACGGGTGTTGTTAGGCTCGAGGCGAAGTTGAGGGCCGACAAACCGTGCCAATATATCCTCCAAACACCGGCTTCGAGGGCATTATCCCTTTTATTCAAAATAATAATGATTGATATATTTTCTATTAAAAACATTATTTTTATGAATGTATTCATACTATTTCATCCTTCCACAAGATATACAGTACCAGTCAATAGTTTGTACACATACTCAGTCAAGGGTTTTTGTTTATTTTTACTATTTTCTACATTGTAGAAAAGGGGCATCTTCTGTATACCACCCCTACCTTATCACAACACAACTGATTGGCTCAAACGCATTAAGAAGGACAGACAAGGCACACATGTTAATTGACATGCATTCCAGGTCACTACCTCATGAAGCTGATTGAGAGAATGCCAAGAGTGTGCAAAGATGTCATCAAGGCAAAGAGTGGCTATTTGAAGAATCTCAAATATATTTTGATTTGTTTAAAACACTTTTTTGGTTACTACTACATGATTCCATGTGTTATTTCATAGTTTTGATGTCTTCACTATTATTCTACAATACAGAAAATAGTACAAATTTTAAAAACAACCTTGAATGGAGTCGGTGTGTCCAAACTTTTAACTGGTACTGTAGTCCCGACACAAATCTAGGGATGCTACCCAAGCCGGCTGCTAGTTTGTTCAATCGATTCCATTGCCAGAGACGTGACCCAGTCGTTCAGTCTTTTTGTTCTGTATCTATGGACGTGACCCAGTTGTTCATTCTAAATTATCCATTGCCATACTGGTTGCTAACGTTCTTATCCCTTGCTTGCTAGCTAGCCAACTATGGCTAACTTAGTCACATCAAACAGTGCAGCCAGAACAACAACAAAGTAGCTGCATTTGCATGAGCAGTTTCCAAGTGACATTTATTTGGATACATCCATAACAATGAGCTAATGATGCGCGATTTCCCCGGCATATAAAATGTGCTCTCTCATCCGGACACTTTTGTTCGAGAGCTAGCCTACAAAAAAAAAACATGAGCTGGCGCACACCCAGAAAATAGTTTGTGTGGAGGTGGTGACTAACGGCAAGTAAACTATAAACTATCAAAATAAACTATCAAAATAAAGAAAGTCGCACACCCCATGTGTAATCTCCCAGCAATTTAATGGGTATTTAGCGAGAGCTAGCCTACAACTCAGCTAACACAATCACTTCAAACTAAAGCTGGAAAGACTTTAAACTACCTGCACTTCGTTTCGTTTTACCTGTTTTCTATCGAATTTGAATATTGAAACATGTAAATGTCGGAGAGACAGACAGCAAGGTTTGTACAAACCTCCGCTGTTGAAAACAAAATGTTAGTCTAAAATAAATGTAAGATAATGTCTAGAGGCTTTTTATAGTGGAGATCAAGTTTATAAATTGCCTGGCTGGGCTGATGAGAGAGTGGATTGCAGTGTCAAATGGAACAGAGTAAATAGGCAATTTAAAGTAAAAAAATTAGCCGGTGGTAACTTGTGGAATAGACACCTGCTGGTATGCGTTTTAAACCAAATCAGCATTGGAGATTAGACCCACCTGTTGTATAAAACAAACAATTTTACCAGGTTCCCGTGAACCACTTGTAATACCAGTCCAACACAACATACCCAAATGTTTCCTGATTAGTAAGGGGTAGTCCGAGTTCAATTTCATTGTGTATTAGAAATACAGTTTGAGATCATTGTCAGGGGATTTCGCCAGCGGTTGACTCAGGAATAGAGAGAAATAGTAATGGCATCTTTTTGTGGGCACTAAACTCCGCCATGGCTCGTTGGTCAAAGCCTATTTGGAAATTAATGCCATTTTTTTAGGGTTTTTGGATAAACGCAGAAAATAAGGTCTGTGCTAAACACAGGCTTAGGAAATCTTATAAGTGATGTTCCATGAGAAAATCTAAATCAGCTAAGAATTTAAGTAATTTTAAAAAAGCACATAAAGGCTTCATAATTCATAAAGGCCAGGTTAACTGATTGATATTATCTCATAGGACAAAACGTATAAGATCTCCTAAGCCTGTGTTAACCTCACTTATTTTCTGCATTTATCCCAAAACCCGAGTCCACCTTAGGATAGGCTGAACGAACCTGAGGCAACTAATTTCCTGCAAGCTGGCAAGCTCTATTGGGCTTCCTGGGAAAAATGTTGTAAGAGTAACCGAGGGGGGCAGGGCATAGCGAAGGGTCAATTGTCATAGAATGGATATCAATTGCAAAGTGTACACATGTACATACTTGCATATCTTATTTGCTGATGGGCTACCAGCAACTCCATAGAAGTTGAAGGAAACAGGTGCAGTTGCTTTCAATGGGTTTCGGTGGAACCAATGAGTCATTCTGTGGCTTGGATGGTAAAAGTTGGATGTCTGATACATGAAGCAAGGGGAAAGGGACATCAATTAACAATATTCAAACATACATAATTGCATATAAATTGGCCTGATTATCTACAAATAAAAGACTGGTGATATGATAGTAAACGTATCTTACTTGTTGGCTGTGGCTTGATGACAACAATCAATGACGGTCTTGCCTTGACGTGTACACTGATGGCCTAGCAGCTAACACAACTGCTTGGCTAAGCTTAGCTAGCTTCTCACTATGTAGGCTAGACGGGTGGGCATATTGCTAGAAGACGTATTGTAAACCTCTTCCACACTACATTGTTCGTATAATGTTACTAGATAGCTACCAACTCAACTAAATAGACGTGAATATTACTAAGGAGCTAGTCTGTAACCTAAACTAAATTATGGGGGGGGGATTAGTCGGATTCCGTTGGTTTACTCTAGGAATCAAACAGAACAAGACGAGGACAGTCTTTACTGAAAATGTCCCATAGAAACTCTCGTTTTCGTTGCAAACGTTCCACTTTTGGAGTAAACGGTTCCGTTTGCAAAGACGTTTTGCAACGGAATACGACTAATGAATACCCACCCAAATGTGACAGCAGCAACTCCCAACTAGCTAGCTAATGTACTGTAGCTAACGTTAGCGACCTAGCTTTCGAATTACCTAATGGACAAATAAGAAAATCTATAAACACAAGTCTAGTTTGTACAATATTATGGAAGTGATATTTACGAACCTTGGATCTGACAATCTGAAGATGCACTTCCGGAAATAAAGGCACAGAATGGATCTTGACCAGTGGAAAAAGCGTATTGAGTCATGTGACCACTTGCTGCTTCTTGGGACAGGTCTAGTATCCGCTTTTCTGCTTTAACTAATGTTAATACATTTTATTTAAAATTGTATAACTGATCACAGACCAGTTAAAACTATTGACTGTACCAAATAAACCCACTGATTGGAGAGCTTTGGGCATTTAATTTCCTCACATGAACATATCACATTCATAACCAGCCCATTTACAAACCATCACTTCTGAAGATTGGCATCACAGCCTACATTTTGTCTTACCATCTCATACTGTAGTTCAATTTCTTTGGAGAATAAAAACCAATGCTAGAGCAAATAGACAGATATGCTATCCAAATGCTTATGTATGACTATTGTAATTTAAAGTAAAACATGGGCAGAAACACTATTTCAAGCTTTTGTCTGAACATAATTTCACAAATCAAATTAACATTTACCAATAGGAATATTGCCACGTTCACGTGCAAGTCGGAACTAGGAAACTCAGAAATGGCCAACTTGCTACCTGGTTGTAGTTATACGGGTGCCACGTTCAATCAGTTAGCAAGTCGGACATTTCAGAGTTTCCTAGTTCCGGCTAGCATGTGAATGCGTCATTTGGATCAGTTAACCAACATGAAACAGTTTTAACAAAAATACCTGCAAAAGATTGTGCTTTAGAATAAAAGGTGGGGGAGTATCAATCTAATGTATTTATGAAGCTATTTTTACATCAGCAGATGTCACACAGTGCTATACAGAACCACAGCCTAAAACCCCAAACAATGCAGATGTAGAAGCACGGTAGCTAGGAAACACTCCCTAGAAAGGCAGGAACCATGTATGAAACCTAGATAGGAACCAGGCTCTGAGGGGTGGCCAGTCCTCTTCTGGCTGTGCCAGGTGGACTATAAGAGTACATGGCAATTGAAATCCAGATTGGAATAACCATTGGAGTAACCATTCAATGATATTCAGCATTCATTTGTCATATAAATATACAATGAGTATACAAAACATCAACAACACATGCTCTTTCCATGGACTGACCAGATGAATCCAGGAGAAAGCTATGATCACTTATTGATGTCACTTGTTAAATCCACGTCAAGGAGAGGAGACAGATTAAAGAAGTATTTTTAAGCCTTAGACAATTGAGACATGGATTGTGTATGTGCCATTCAGAGGGAGAATGGGCAAGACAAAAGATTGAAGTGCCGTTGAAAGGGGTATGGTAGTAGGTGCCTGGTGCAGAAGTTGTCAAGAACTGCAACGCTGCTGGTTTTCACACAACAGTTTGCCGGGTGTATCAAGAATGGCCCACCACCCAAAGGACATTCAGCCAACTTGACACATCTGTGGGAAGCATTGGAGTCAACATGGGCCAGCCTCCCTGTGGAACACTTTCGACACCTTGTGGAGTCCATGCCCCAACAAACTGAGGGTGTTCTGAGGCCAAAGGGGGAGTGGGGGGGGGGGCAACTCAATATTAAAGAAGTTGTTCCTAATGTTTGGTATACTCAGTGTATATTGCATATGAGATCTTAAACTACACATGGTATAACCAGCAGAAAGGGGAATGTCTATAAGGCACTGATTAATAAAAATGTAAAAAGTAAAAGCAGCAACTGCATCCTATACATTTTCACTACTGAAGGGAAACTCTTCAATGCACCTTAGGTTACATTTATACCTGTATTTTAAAACAGATCCAAGGATGTCAGCTGGTTTAAAAAAGAAAATCGGTGCAAATTGTCAAATGCAAAGGCATAGGAGAAGGAAATAAACAGATTTCCCTTTTAGGCAAATTGTGTGTGGGGGAGGGAAGAGGAATATCGTGCAAGGCTATGAAAATATTTGCTAAAGCAATAATAGGTAATCCTTGTAAGGTCATAATGATGAGAAATTAAACACACCAATATCAGTAAATTCCTGTTGTTCCAATGTAAAAATAAATAACATTTAAACCACACATTTCAGTCAAACAAATGTCATACTGTAGTTTATGTACAGTAAGTAATTCCCCAGTAAAAACCAATCGTCAGCTACAAAGTGATCATTGGTTTAGTGGCATATATATAACAAGACATTTCATGATTGTCACTTTCTATATACAATATAACCTATAGCTGTGTGCATTACATATCAAACAATGACTTTTGCTGTTGTTTTTCTATTTATACTGTATGCACCACATATCATTTAAAGCACAACGATTATAACTGTGGATGGGTAAGGGATTCTGAAGCTGGACAAGCGTCACCCCATTTGGGCAAACGGCTCAACTCTCTTATCTGTTCTGAAGAATGTATACAAATGGCAACGATCTAACATGTAATAGAAGTCAAGGATGTATAATGCTGATTCAGTTTTATTTTCTATGTAAAGTAATTTATGTGCACCATAATAATTAGCTGCTGGTGCTGAAACATTGTATGTTATTTTTTTATGAAGTATAACATTGTAATGCTTTACTTTAAATAAAATGTGTCTTCATTTTTAAGAAGTAAAAAGAAAACCCAGTTACATAAAAAGAGAAAGCAAAAATAAAATCAGCTTGTTTATAATCTGTTTTGAAAAATAAATATATTTGGCGAGCATGTTACTTTTGGTAATAAGAGTAATAACAACCAAGCTATAAATCACACTGCTGCATACACACCCCCAAAATGTTTTGCTAACCCCTTGGAAGACCTCATTAAAAAATGTGTAAAAAATAACACACTGCAGCCTTTGGAACCCTGAACATTTTAAATGGCACTTATTTCCTCAACCCTCTCAGTACATCAAAAAGATGAGAATGAGAAGTCCATTGTTCATAGACGTTTGGCATAGTTTTTACAAAGGACATGGTCACGGATATCACCCCACCCGCCGTTTTTCATATGAGCCTTGTGCTCTACTGAATCTGCATTTGTTAGGGCCAGGGACTGAGGGAAGAGGGAAGCTTTGGCAAGCTTAAGGGACACCTGTGCTTTCTTTAGGGCCAGCTCAGGGCGACAGGCCTCCTTGTTCTGGTGCAGCCCACAGTTACCAGTTTGGAGAACCCTGGACCCCTGGGCCACCAGCACTTTGAGTGGCTTGGAGATGCAAGTCCCTGACAGGTGCTGGAGGGTCCAGTCCCAGTTGTAGTCATCGTAGGAGCAGAAGTCATTGTTGCACCCCATTAGCTTGTAGTACACCTCTCTGGAGATGCCCATGCCAATGTTGTGCTTGGTAGACAACCACCCGGCAGTCTGCACCTTGTTGCTGAGCTTATCAAATTCTGCCAGGCCGTTGTAGTTGCCTAGTGCCAACATGTCACAGTCAGGGCAGCTGCTCTTCCTGTATTTAACCATCCCCTTGAAGAGGTGGTAGAGGTCAGGCAAGATTAAGTTATCCTCCTCGAGGAAGACAACAAAGCCACTGTAACCTTGCAGAGCCTGCACTCGCTCCCACACAAAGTGAAGTTTCCACCACCAGTGGTGTTTGGTCTGTGTGATGGAGGCGTCCCTATAGTGGCCATATGAATCTGGATGCTCAGCGTTGAGGCATCCTGTTTTTAAAGCATCGTCCTTGGATATGTCTCGTGGACAGTCCCGTGAATCCTGCCCAGGAAACTCACTGGGATAGAGCTGTGTGCTGTAGGGGAAGTATATTTGCAAGACCTTGCAGAAAGTTATCCCTTGCACTATGTAATTGATTTCCTCTGAAAAATAGTCGTGGCTGAAAATCAGCAGTAAGTTGTGGACCTCAGCTACATTTTCCAATGACTTGATGAGTATTTTGAGGTAGTCTGGTCTGTTGTGAACCTGAATAACCAGGACCAATTTAGTCTCCCCAGAATACTTGTTCGCATTCTGAACGTATTGCTTGTAATTGGCATTGTAAATAGACTTGATCAATTCTGGAACAGAACTGTAATGAAACTTTGCCTTGTCATCAGGCAACATGTTTTCCTGAGCGACAACACCCGTGACTTCATCAGAAATGAATACACGTGTTGTGATCATGACAGTGGCAATAATAAAAGAAACACCAAGGATAATGAGCAGGTTCTTTTTGAGAAATCGTAACCTCATTTTCGTAAAGTTAAAGGCAGACGTTGGATAAAATAATGATGGTTTGAATCACCTGACTATTGAAAGCGTCCTCATCTTGTTTGCATTTGCCATTTTCGATGGAACCCAAATGCAGCAGTTTCCACAGAACGTTACAAACTGGTACGCGAAGAAATCGTTCTTTGATGATGACTCTTTTTGCTGACACGGATCTGTCAGTTCGGTTGATCGATATCATCTGTTGCTATTGCTGTTTAGAAGTTTAGTGATCGGGTGTATCGCCTGTGAAAAGTAACACGATTATGAAATAATGTAGTATTCTCTATGTCAGACATTTTAGATGTGTTTCCATTCATGAAGTTAATTTACAGTGGTTGAGTTGACTTACCAAGAGCGAGGTGTCATGTATCACTACAAGGCTATCCGGAAGAGTGTTTTAGGACTTTGGATTGCCATATAATGAACGTGTAACAGAATTGAGTGCTGACGTGTCCTATTCAGCCAACGGGAACAGGCAGAATTCTTGGTGAACGAATCAGTGGCCTATCTATGCTTATGTATTCCGGGACCTACACTATAGGCTACATCCATGACTTTTGAGAAGATCTGTTGAGAGTAATGGTATAGTTTATGCTATTCAGTGTTATATTAATTCAATTAAGAATGAGTTTCCAGTAATCAGAATATTACATTTTGTATAATTCGTGCATGTTCTTTCTTATGTCCAGGCCACTGGCGATTTTAGCATTTACATCTTGGTGGGGTCTCCCCCAAAAATATGTGGGATCCATGCCAGCAAAGCCACAACACAACACTAAACAATACATGAATTGTACTATCCCACTGCTACACCTGGCTATCAGCGGAGCCTTGTCTGGCAGCAAAACAGTTCATTCAGCCTCATTTATTGCCTTTAAAAAAAACATAGCTGATATGGCTGACTTGCTTAAACAAATGTGGTTTCTACTGACAATTGAGATGCACAAACTATGGCATAAGGGAACAATGAGTGGATAAGAGACAATCAATCCGTCATTTCGATTAAATCCTTCAGCAAGTTAGGACGGACATAGTCAATATAACTATTTGTTCAGCACTTTTGAAATGTACATCGACACAATTCAGAACACGGGCTGTTCCTACAGTGTTCTCACTGTACACCAAGTCAGAACCGTAGGATAAATAAAAGGGGCATATAAGCAGACAATGAAAGCTCTTACAATATCCGATGATTACATTTCTCAAAATGTCAGAACATGAAGGGAAATTAAGAGGAGAAAATAGACCAAATGATTAGGGTGAGGCACATGGGCTACTAACAACTTACTACACAATATACACTTAGTATTACTTTCTTAGCTACCATATACATATCTCTCTGGCATATTACATAATTTATGCAGCAGCATACATGTCACGTCCTGCCCTTATTTCCTTTTTTATTTCTCTATTTTAGTTTGGTCAGGGCGTGAGTTGGGGTGGGCATTCTATGTTTTGTTCTGTGTGTTAGATTTCTATGTGTTTGGCCTGGTATGGTTCCCAATCAGAGGCAGCTGTCAATCATTGTCTCTGATTGAGAACCAAACTTAGGCAGCCTGTTTTCCCACTATGGGTGATGGGTAGTTGTTTTCTGTTTTGTGTGTCTTCACCTTAGAGAACTGTTTCGTTCACTCTCTCGCTGTTGTTTTTTTGGTTATTGCAGTGTTTAGTTTATTTATTAAAATCAACATGGACACTTACCACGCTGCGTTTTGGTCTGATCCTTCCTATTCCTCATCCAAGGAGGACAACGATCGTTACAATACAAGACATTTTTGGACATACAAGACCTTGTCGTGCTGTTGCCACTTGAACGGGAAGGCAGTCATTTGTGGGTATATTTTGTCATTAAACATTGTCATCGAAGTCTGGCATTCTCTGGATGCTCTCTGGTGCTTTCAAGACAATTGGGAACTCGAAAAACAGAAGGTTGAATCATGATGACGTCAGTGATCTTCAGGTCGTAGCTCTAGAAAGAGGCCCTAGTTCCCAATTTACAATTCCGAGTTGGATGAAAGTTCAAAACGTATTTTCCCAGTCATAGCTCACTTTTCCCTAGTTCTCAGTTGTCTTGAACTCACAAAAATTAGATTTTTCAGTTCTGTGTTAACAGTTGTTTTGAGCACGGCACAAATCATGCTTCATTGACAGCATGGTCAATCTTGAATGTTAAACTTGAATTTTAAACTAGGAAAAGAGACCCTTAATCTTAGATTTTGGACCACACAGCCACTCCACTGAATAGCAGGCTAATGATTGCTTTGCTATGCTTGCAGTTAGCCACTGATTCCTTCCAAACCACTCATTGTTGAATTTGCGATTTCCAATTTGTTGTGTAATGTTTATGTTGAATGGCCGATGATACGGTTTATCTATAATTTCTCTTGATTATTCCTCTTCATATGACAAGGATTAAAAAGGATTTGCCAGCAGATTGTCGACTTGATTCATGATGATGACTGATAGCTAAGATTTTGAAAGTATGATGTTGACATGATCAGTCCAATCAAAGCTACTGTAGATATAACGTGATTAGATGATTTATCTGTGGCCAATGACCTTGAGCCGTCTTGGATGGACACTTCTACTGTAACTCTATGGCAGCCCCCAAGGGGCTAGAATCTTTTAAAGGTCTACCCTTAGGCGGTGACATAGTGTCCCCATGAGTGACAGAACACTGAGACAATCACAGCGCAATGCTCCGTATTTTCTTCTGGCACCACCAAAGAAAGCCCTGAACATGGCTGAAACACCAGCATTGTGGAGCTTACTTACTCAAGAAAACAAATAAGAGACCATGTTTGTATGCAGCTGTATTAACTCAATGATATATATATATTACATTGTTTGCAAACTGATATGTGACACATATTAATGCCAAAACAATATGCAAAATAGGCAACAACAAACCAAAGAGGTGGGGCTCAAAACAGGCTCTTCCCCACCTCTTTTTATATGTGATGCTCTAAATGACAGGTCGCCACTGGTCCAGGCTATGGCTTGTGCAAGGATCTCTTCAATCAGGTTGGACTGGTTAAAGCTGCCTGGCTGGTATGAATGAGACGTGCCACACTCACATGGAATGTATGTGTTAGGGGTTGTTGATTACAGTAGGTAGGTGTCGAAACATACTTGTTAGGGTTACAAAATGAAAACACAACTGTTTAAGCTGTCACGAAATGTTCCAAAGACAAACGCTTCTCTCGTCAAACTAGAATCGCCTTTAACTATTCAATCCAACATTCAACTATGTCATGGTATATGTATGCTGTTGTGCCCTTGTAGCCTTCCACACTAGTCTATTACATAGTCTATTACATAGGGTATTCCACCAAGCGGCTGTGAAATTCTCTCCACAGTTTGATGACATTCCAGAGGGCAGAGAAACACCCATATCCATATGATAATAACCACACAAACATTTACATGGAGTTTTGTTTTGGATCCCATAACAGAAAGGGGATCTGGGTTGGATCTGTTAACGCCTAACCCCACCTGGCACAGCTGTCATTTGTCTCTTTCCCCCACCCAGACGAAATCAGCATGGTGACACACCAGAGGTACCAGCCCTCGCCCATATAACCAACTTTCTGGGTCAGACAAAAGCCTAAAACATTTACATGAATCACAAGTTGCAAAGTAAAGTTGTTCATAACTTTCACCTGTAGATGGCAACAGTAGACAGCAAATACAGTACCTAGACCCGTTATGCACTGCTGTATCACATTTTGTTATCCACTTCCCCCATTACTCTACTTTTTGTTTCTAACCAGGGATCCAGCTCCTTGTGTTCTGTACTATGACTTATTGTTCTCATTATACGCATTCATTCATGTGCATGAATCAACTGCATTGGTTATCATAGCCAACAGAAACAAATGGTTATAACCTAGCTGGTTAAACAGCAGTAAGGAATTGACTCTGCAATAAAAATGTAATGATTTTGACATAATTGGAGTCCAGCTTTGGTACATTCAATTGATTGGACATGATTTGGAAAGGCACACACCTGTCTATATAAGGTCCCACAGTTGACAGTGCATGTCAGGGCAAAAACCAAACAATGAGGTCGAAGGAATTGTCCATAGAGCGCCGAGACGGGATTGTGTCGAAGCACAGATCTAGGGAAGGGTACCAAGAAATGTCTGCAGCATTGAAGGTTGACAAGAACACAGTGGCCTTCATCATTCTTAAATGGAGGAAGTTTGAAAACACCAAGACTCTTCCTACAGCTGGCCGCCCGCCAAACTGAGAAATCGGGGGAGAAGGGCCTTGTTCAGGGAGGTGACCAAGAACCTGATGGTCACTCTGAAAGAGCTCCAGAGTTCCTCTGTGGAGATGGGAGAGCCTTCCAGAAGGACAACCATCTCTGCCAATCAGGCCTTTAGAGTAGAGTGACCAGATAGAAGCCACTCCTCAGTAAAAGGCACATGACAGCCCACTTGGAGTTTGCCAAAAGGCACCTAAAGGACTCAGACCATTAAAAACAAGATTCTCGTGTCCGATGAGAAACCAAGATTGAACTCTTTGGCATGAATTCCAAGCGTCACATCTGGGGGAAACCTGGCACCATCCCTACGGTGAAACATTGTGGTGGCAGCATCATGCTGTTGGGATGTTTTTCAACGGCAGGGACTGGGACGGCAGGGACTAGTCAAGATCGAGGGAAAGATCAACAGAGCAAAGTACAGAGTGATCCTTGATGAAGACCTGCTCCAGAGCCCTCAGGACCTCGACGGGGTTAAAGTTTACCTTCCAACATGACAATGACCCTAAGCACACAGCCAAGACAATGCAATAGTGGCTTCTGGAAAAGTCTCTGAATGTCCTTGAGTGGACCAGCCAGAGCCCAGACCTGAACCCGATCGAACATCTCTGGAGAGACCTGAAAATAGCTGTGCAGCAACGATCCCCCTCCAACCTGACAGAGCTTGAGAGGATCTGCAGAGAAGAATCGGAGAAACTCCCCAAATACAGGTGTGCCAAGCTTGTAGCGTCATACCCAAGAAGACTTAAAGCTGTAATCGCTGCCAAAGTACCCTTTGTCTGAATACTTATGTAAATGTTATATTTCCGGGGGGATTTTGCAAACATTTCTAAAAACCTGTTTTTGCTTTGTTATTAGGGGTATTGTGTGTACTTCACATGAAACAAGCTCACAATCCCTCTGTGCCTGTAACTTTAACTACATGAGACATGATGCTGGTGTTTTTAATCTAAAGGTTGGACCAGTGTTTCAGGCTAATTTGTGGTCTCAGTCACTGAAAAGTTGGATGATCACATACATTCTCTGAGCTACACACAGCATGGGATCAGACACAACATCTCACAATGTTGTAGTTTTATGTTTGTTTTACCAAATATGTGCATCATGTTTCAAGGAACCTACTTATAGTCTTTATTTAAAAAAACATCCAAGATGGAGTAGCAGTGCAGACGTGGTTTGTTGTCCTCTCGTTTACTTTTGATATTTTTCGTCTTTTTTTGTATATATTCCAATTTAATTTTTAAATTAAATATACCTTCCGGTATCCCGCCTCACTCAATGTGACACGGAGCCGCTATTTTTTTAGACCTTATAGCCATAACTTTCATCAGAAGGTAGCCAGTTAATTATCTAAGTTACTAGCCATTTAGTCATTGTTAGCCACTGCTAGCAGCCTTTACCCTCTGCTCAGGCACCAGCCGTTTTTTTAGCCTTTATAATGCCTGCCAGCTTCTGACTTTTTTTCTCCACTACAACGCCAGATTCCTGCCGACCATTGATCATCACAGCTAGCTATCTTCAACTGAGTGACCCAGCCCAGAAGCTAGCCCTGAGCCAGGCGCATCTCCCGGCTAGCAAACAAATTCCCACAACTACAATACCTCTTTCGCCATCTGGCCCGGTCCCATCATCGACACGGCGCCCCACTGTACCACCACGACTGGTCCGCAGACATAATTCCATCAGCTGTGCCTTCAACCGGCTTTTGCCGGACGACGGAGCAGACACTTCTACTTACCCCGGACTGCTAACTTTAAACGCCATGTCTCCCGCGTGCTAGCCTAGTAACGACTACCTAGCTGCTTCCCTGTTTCATCTATTGCTTCATCTGCCCATTCATCGCCATTTTACCTTGCTGTTGACTTAGCTGATTAGCTGTTGTTGTCTTACCCGTTGTTGACTTAGCTGGCTCTCCCAATCAACACCAGTGATTGCTTTATGCATCGCTTTATGTCTCTCTCAAATGTCAACATGCCTTGTATACTGTTGTTTAGGATAATAATCATTGTTTTAGTTTACTGCGGAGCCCCCAGTCCCACTGTACATGCCTTAGATACCTCCTTTGTCCCACCTCCCACACATGCGGTGACCTTACCCAGTATAACCAGCATGTCCAGAGATGCAACCTCTCTTATCATCACTCAGTGCCTGGGCTTACCTCCACTGTACCCGCACCCCACCCTGTCTGCACATTATGCCCTGAATCTATTCTACCACGCCCAGAAATCTGCTCCTTTTATTCTCTGTCCCCAACGCACCAGACAACCAGTTCTGCTAGTCTTTAGCTGTACCCTCATCCTACTCCTCCTCTGTTCCTCGGGTGATGTGGAGGTTAACCCAGGCCCTGCGTGTCCCCAGGCACTCTCATTTGTTGACTTCTGTAATTGAAAAAGCCTTGGTTTCATGCATGTTACCATCAGAAGCCTCCTCCCTAAGTTTGTTTTACTCACTGCTTTAGCACACTCCGCAAACCCCGATGTCCTTGCCGTGTCTGAATCCTGGCTTAGGAAGGCCACCAAAAATTCTGAGATTTCCATACCCAACTACAACATTTTCTGTCAAGATAGAACTGCCGAAGGGGGAGGAGTTGCAATGTATTGCAGAGATAGCTTGCAAAGTTCTGTCATACTTTCCAGGTCTATGCCCAAACAATTCGAGCTTGTAATTTAAAAAATGAATCTCTCCAGAAATAAGTATTTTACTGTTGCCACCTGTTATAGACCCCCTCAGCTCCCTGCTGTGCCCTGGACACCATATGTGAATTGATTGCACCCCATCTATCTTCAGAGTTCGTTCTGTTAGGTGACCTAAACTGGGATATGCTTAACACCCCAGCAGTCCTACAAGCTAAGCTAGATGCCCTCAATCTCACACAAATTATCAAGGAAACCACCAGGTACAACCCTAAACCGTAAACATGGGCATCCTCGTAGATATTATCCTGACCAACTTGCCCTTCAAATACACCACTGCTGTTTTCAATCAGGATCTCAGCGATCACTGCCTCATTGCCTGCATCCGGTATGGGTCCATGGTCAGAAAGACCGCCCCTCATCACTGTCAAACGCTCCTTAAAAGACTTCTGCGAGCAGGCCTTTCTAATCATCTAACCTGGTCGTTCTTTAAAAGTAATTTCCTCACAATCTTAAATAAGCATGCCCCTTTCAAAACATGTAGAACTAAGAACAGATATAGCCTTGGTTCACTCCAGACCTGACTGCCCTTGACCAGCACAAAAACATCCTGTGGCGGACTGCAATAGCATCAAATAGTCCCCGTGATATGCAACTGTTCAGGGAAGTCAGGAACCAATATACACAGTCAGTCAGGAAAGCAAAGGCTAGCTTTTTCAAACAGAAATTTGCATCTTGTAGCTCTAACTCCCAAAAGTTTTGGGACACTGTAAAGTCCATGGAGAACAAGAGCACATCCTCCCAGCTGCCCACTACACTGAGGCTAGGCGACACGGTCACCACCGATAAATCCATGATAATCGAACATTTCAATAAGCATTTCTCTATTGCTGGCCATGCTTTCCTCCTGGCTACCCCAACCCCGGCCAACAGCACCGCACCCCTCGCAGCTACTTGCATCCCCAGCTTCTCCTTCACCCAAATCCAGATTGCAGATGTTCTGAAAGAGCTGCAAAACCTGGACCCATACAAATCAGTTGGGCTAGTCAATCTGGACCCTCTCTTTCTAAAATGATCCACCACCATTGTTGCAACCTCTATTACCAGTCTGTTCAACCTCTCTTTCATTTTGTCCGAGATCCCTAAAGATTGGAAAGGTGCCGCGGTCATCCCCCTCTTCAAAGGGGGTGACACTCTAGACCCAAACTGTTACAGACCTATATCCATCCTGTCCTGCCTATCTAAGGTCTTCGAAAGCCAAGTTAATAAACAGATCACTGACCATTTCGAATCCCACCGTACCTTCTCCGCTGTGAAATCCGGTTTCCCAGCTGGTCACGGGTGCACCTCAGCCACGCTCAAGGTACTAAACGATATGATAACCGCCATTGATAAAAGACAGTACTGTGCAGCCGTCTTCATCGACCTTGCCAAGGCTTTCGACTCTGTCAATCACCGTATTCTTATTGGCAGACTCAATAGCCTTGGTTTCTCAAATGACTGCCTCGCCTGGTTCACCAACTACTTCGCAGACAGAGTTCAGTGTGTCAAATCGGAGGGCCTTGTTGTATGGATCTCTGGCTGTCTCTATGGGGGTACCACAGGGTTCAATTATCGGGCCGACTCTTTTCTCTGTATATATCAACGATGTCGCTCTTGCTGCAGGTGATTCATTGGGGATCGACTTCTAGCAGACGACACCATTCTGTATACATCTGGCCCTTCTTTGGACACTGTGTTAACTAATCTCCAAACAAGCTTCAATGCCATGCAACACTCCGTCCGTGGCCTCCAACTGCTCTTAAACGCTAGCAAAACCAAATGCATGCTTTTCAACCGTTCGCTGCCCGCACCCGCCCGCCTGACTAGCATCACTACTCTGGACGGTTCTGACCTAGAATACGTGGACAACTACAAATACCTAGGTGTCTGGCTAGACTGTAAACTCTCCTTCCAGACTCATATCAAACATCTCCAATCCAAAATCAAATCTAGAATCGGCTTTCTATTTCGCAACAAAGCCTCCTTCACTCACGCCTCCAAACTTACCCTAGTAATAACTGACTATCCTACCGATCCTCGACTTCTGTGATGTCATCTACAAAATAGCTTCCAATACTCTACTCAGCTAATTGGATGCAGTCTATCACAGTGCCATCCGTTTTGTTACCAAAGCGCCTTATACCACCCACCACTGCGACCTGTATGCTCTAGTCAGCTGGCCCTCGACATATTCGTCGCCAGACCCACTGGCTCCAGGTCATCTACAAGTCTAAGCTCCACCTTATCTCAGCTCACTGGTCACAATAACAACACCCACCCGTAGCACGCGCTCCAGCAGGTATATCTCACTGGTCATCCCCAAAGCTAACATCTCCTTTAGCCGCCTTTCCTTCAAGTTCTCTGCTGCCAGTGACCGGAACTAATTGCAAAAATCGCTGAAACTGGAGACTTACATTTCCCTCACTAACTTTAAACTTCACCTATCTGAGCAGCTAACCGATCGCTGCAGCTGTACATAGTCCATCTGTAAATAGCCCACCCAATCTACCTACCTCATCCCCATATTGTTTTTATTTACTTTGCTGCTCTTTTGCACACCAGTATCACTACTTTACACACCATCATCTGCTCATCTATCACTCCAGTGTTAATCTGCTAAATTGGCCTATTGGCCTATTTATTGCCTTACCTCCTCATGCCATTTGCACACACTGTATATAGACTTTCTTTTTTCTATTGTGTTAGTGACTGTACGCTTGTTTATTCCATGTAACTCTGTGTTGTTGTTTCTGTCGCACTGCTTTGCTTTATCCTGGCCAGGTCGCAGTTGTAAATGAGAACTTCTTCTCAACTAGCTTACCTGGTTAAATAAAGATGAAATAAAAAATTTGGAGAGTGGTGAAAAGGTAGCAAATGTATCTCATAGACAGTAAGCTTTGTGTGTAACGATTGGGATTATGTCGATTATGAAGTAAGGAACTGAAACAAATAACCAATCAAGCATCATACATGTCATGTTTTTCTTGGTACAATAGGTGCTAGGACAATAACCTCTCACATCAGATTGGATATCCGTATATCTACAAAACCATCTAAATGTATAAGTACACAATGTCCCCTGACTATTAACAGGAGGAAGGTGGAACTAATCAATGAAGAACATGGCTGTGCTTTAAAGCAGATTGGGGATTAAGGTCATTCATATATTTCTACTTAGGCATGTTATAGGCTTCACATATTATAACATTTGATATGTTTTAGTTTAGTTTCTACTGCTACTGTAAAAAATAATTTGTGTAATCTGTTAATCATGTGCTTGCTTTAAAATACATTCAAACAAATGATGATGGATGGTTTATGGCTTTCCTTCAAGCTAAATTCTGCAAGCACTTGTAGTAAGGGGGTTCAGACAAGTGACTTGCAGTTTGGCTACACATTGTATATATGAACAAGCTGGAAACTCTCTACCTCTCTACCTCTCCGTCTCTCTCTCTCTACCTCTCCATCTCTCTCTCTACCTCTCCATCTCTCTCTCTCTACCTCTCCATCTCTCTCTCTCTACCTCTCCATCTCTCTCTCTCTACCTCTCCATCTCTCTCTCTCTACCTCTCCATCTCTCTCTCTCTACCTCTCCATCTCTCTCTCTCTACCTCTCCATCTCTCTCTCTCTACCTCTCCATCTCTCTCTCTACCTCTCCATGTCTCTCTCTCTACCTCTCCATCTCTCTCTCTCTACCTCTCCATCTCTCTACCTCTCTCTACCTCTCCCTCTCTCTACCTCTCTCTACCTCTCCATCTCTCCATCTCTCTACCTCTCCATCTCTCTACCTCTCTCTACCTCTCCATCTCTCTCTCTCTACCTCTCCATCTCTCTCTCTCTACCTCTCCATCTCTCTCTCTCTACCTCTCCATCTCTCTCTCTACCTCTCCATCTCTCCATCTCTACCTCTCCATCTCTCTCTCTCTACCTCTCCATCTCTCTACCTCTCTACCTCTCCATCTCTCTACCTCTCTCTACCTCTCCATCTCTCTCTCTCTACCTCTCCATCTCTCTCTCTCTACCTCTCCATCTCTCTCTCTCTACCTCTCCATCTCTCTCTCTCTACCTCTCTCTACCTCTCCATCTCTCTCTACCTCTCCATCTCTCTCTCTCTACCTCTCCATCTCTCTCTCTCTACCTCTCCATCTCTCCATCTCTACCTCTCCATCTCTCTCTCTCTACCTCTCCATCTCTCTACCTCTCTACCTCTCCATCTCTCTACCTCTCTCTACCTCTCCATCTCTCTCTCTCTACCTCTCCATCTCTCTCTCTCTACCTCTCCATCTCTCTCTCTCTACCTCTCCATCTCTCTCTCTACCTCTCCATCTCTCTCTCTCTACCTCTCCATCTCTCTCTACCTCTCCATCTCTCTCTCTACCTCTCCATCTCTCTCTCTCTACCTCTCCATCTCTCTCTCTCTCTACCTCTCCATCTCTCTCTCTCTACCTCTCCATCTCTCTCTCTACCTCTCCATCTCTCTCTCTCTACCTCTATCTCTCTCTCTACCTCTCCATCTCTCGCTCTCTACCTCTCCATCTCTCGCTCTCTACCTCTCCATCTCTCTCTCTCTACCTCTCCATCTCTCTCTCTCTACCTCTCCATCTCTCTCTCTCTACCTCTCCATCTCTCTCTCTCTACCTCTCTCTGAGTTTTGTTTTGGAAACAGCTTAACTGTTTTCATTGTTCAAAAGGCAGTTCCATCCCGTGGCTTTTTGAGAAAACACATCGAACAATCACCACAATCATGCACGACTTCCTTCTGCCAAAAAAATGTGATTTCACCTCCTAACTCCCAAAGCAAGTAAACATAGCATTAATCAAGAGAAAACCTATGTTGGATTTCTTTCTCCCAATTATGTAATCCTGTATCTCTATTTACATGGGTATGAAGCAATCGTTTCACTGACTCTGGGGCCAAATTGCAAATGCATTTTTTTCCTCTGTCACATCCTGATCTGTTTCACCTGTTATTGTCTCCACTCCCTTCAGGTGTCGCTTGATTTCCCCAGTGTATTCATCCCTGTGTTTCCTGTCTCTCTTTCCCAGTTCGTTTTGTATGTTCCAAGTCAAGCAACATTTTTTCCCATTCTCCTGCCTTTGCTCTTCTCCTTTTTCTAGTCCTCACGGTTTTGACCCTTGCCTGTTTCTGGACTCTGTACCCTCCTGCCTTGAACTCAAGCCTGTCTGCCACTTTGTACCTCCTGGACTCTGAACTGGTTTTGACCTTTTGCCTGTCCACAACCATTCTCTTGCCTACTCCTTTTTGTATTATTAAACATCTTAGACTCCAACCATCTGCCTCGTGTCTGCATCTGGGTGTCGCCTTGTGTCATGATATCCTCAGAGGCACCAGAATTCTTTATGCTAGTCTTTCCAAACCAAATACATCTTAACACTTGTATGCCTATATTAATGCCACATTCTGCTATTGTGCGGACAAGAGATGAAACAGGTCATACCTAATGACCATTAATAATTTTATTGTGTATAAAGGCTCTCTTGATCATTTTGTTTTTAGTTGAACCAAACCCCAATTTTAAGGTAACAAATGAAGGCCTTTTATCCCAAAATGTTTCTGTCTTTCTTTTGTTTCCAGATATGCATGGACTGAAACAAGTCAAACAGATTAGCAATATTCATATATATATGATCTTCTCTCTACTAGTAGTACTTACAGTGGGGAGAACAAGTATTTGATACACTGACGATTTTGCAGGTTTTCCTACTTACAAAGCATGTAGAGGTCTGTCATTTTTATCATAAGTACACTTCAACTGTGAGAGAAGGAATCTAAAACAAAAATCCAGAAAATCACATTGTATGATTTTTAAGTAATTAATTTCACACATTGCTGTAGGTGCCCCAAAAATGTTAATCATGTTTCAGTGCCAATAGAACAGTTGGCATTGCTGACAAATGCCCGTTGTATCTTTGATGAACACTGAATGGGGTTCTTTTGTTGTTGCTGGCTGTGGTTGTTGCTGGCTGTGGTGGCTGCTGGTTGTTGTTGTTGTTGGCTGTGGTTGTTGCTGGCTGTGGTTGTTGCTGGCTGTGGTTGTTGCTGGCTGTGGTTGTTGCTGGCTGTGGTTGTTGCTGGCTGTGGTTGTTGCTGGCTGTGGTTGTTGCTGGCTGTGGTGGCTGCTGGTTGTTGTTGTTGTTGGCTGTGGTTGTTGCTGGCTGTGGTTGTTGCTGGCTGTGGTTGTTGCTGGCTGTTGTTGTTGCTGGCTCTGGTTGTTGCTGGCTGTGGTTGTTGCTGGCTGTGGTTGTTGCTGGCTTCACTTCGCAAGAATGTGCGAGCCACAATAAACTCTGCTTCCACTGGTTCAGTTCGTTAGTTGCTAGTTGCTGGGGTAACGGAGGTGCAGGTGCTTGTTGTGATGTTACCCTCATGCTGCTGATGCTAGGCTCTGGCTCTTTTCCATCTTGTTGGTCAGCAGGCAGTGAGGGGGGTGGGCGGGTATTACATTTGATGCTAGGCTCCTCAACCTCGGTGGTCAGGCCTGCTGCAGGTAGCTCTTGACATGGTGGTCCTCAGTTTTTTTTTTTATCTTGACAGTGCCCAGCCATTTTCGGATATCCATGCTGATCAAAGTTAGCCAACTAACTATAATTATTCAGCACGTCGCTACCAAAACTTAACGAAGCAAGTAGATACTAGCTAGCCTATTGCTAGCTGTAGCTGTCTGCAAAAGGGAAGAAAAAAAATCCCTCTCTGTGAGGAAAACCTCCTGTAGTTAGGAATCCAATGAACTTCCTAAACAAGGTAACGAAGGCGGTACCTTATGTCATTGCATGGCTAGGTGCCCAATCAAAATATATTTTGGGATTTTAAATACTAAATATTAAATTATTACATCCCCCCTCCCTCACCCCTCCTCAGATCATGAACACACACCTGGCAAATAGCCTTTGTCCTTGTCTGTGTTACTGGTAGGCCAGGCAGCGTTACATTGGCAAAACGGGGCAGGGTAACTCATATACCATTTGTTATGGTTATCGGGAAACAAAACTGGGTGGCACAAATTCTATCTGGGAGGTCCATGCCCGGCTTTGCCACCCTCTAGAGCCGGCCCAGGGAAGTCAACCAGCCAATACAGGTTACTCAAAAATTCTTCACACATTGTAATCTTCTGTATTTTAAAATGTACCAGTTCAGAGTCCAGGAGGAACCGAAGGGTAGACAGGCTGTAACGGCATTCAGAGGTGGAAGAAGAATCGGACCAAAGCGCAGCGTGGTAAGTGTTCATGATGTAATATTTAATGAAACGAACTGAACACTGAAATACAAAACAATAAAGTGAACGAACGAACCAAACACTCACACGGAAAACAAACACCCACAAACCAAAAGTGAAACCCAGGCTACCTAAGTATGATTCTCAATCAGAGACAACTAACGACACCTTCCTCTGATTGAGAACCATACTAGGCTGAACACAAAAAACCAACATAGAAAAACAAACATAGACTGCCCACCCCAACTCACGCCCTGACCATACTAAAACAAAGAATAAAATAACAGAACTGTGGTCAGAACGTGACACAGGCTCGAGGTCAGGGCAGGCAGAATGGTGTTAGTTTGGTCAAGGCGTGAGTTGGGGTGGGTAGTCTATGTTCTTTTTTATATGTTGTGTTTAGGTGTTTGGCCTAGTATGGTTCTCAATCAGAGGCAGGTGTCGTTCGTTGTCTCTGATTGAGAATCATAGTTAGGAAGCCTGTTTTACCCTTTTTAGTTGTGGGTGATTGTTTTCTGTCTTCACCATACAGAACTGTTTCGTTTTCGTTTCTGTCTTTCTCCTTGTTATTTTGTTTTTGGTGTTCAATGTTAATAAATTATCAACATGGACACGTACCACGCTGCATATTGGTCCGATCCTTCATACTCCTCGTCAGAGGAAGACGAAAACCGTTACACTCCTAAACAAAAGTGTAGTTTGTTTGTTGTGTGTTTATACAGCTTCATCCAGGTGTACTGTACAAATACTGAGGATTTGTCTAGACTCTAGAGATGGCATAATGAAGGACCAATAAGAACTGTGGAGGTTTTAGACATTTATTAAGTACATTCAATTCAATTAACATGTTCAACATATTGAATATGATGAATACATTAGCATTTTGGTTCAGTAAACCACACGTGCTAGGTCACTTTTGTCTGGACCTGGAAACTTTAAGCTTTACTTCTGTGTGGGAGTGGGATAACATAGTCTGCTCGCCACAAGACTATCTGTGTTCAAACTTTTTCAGTCTCAAATGCTACACCTCTGCCATGATCTTCGGGCCAATGTGCGTAAAAAGGGGAGGGAGGCAAATCCAGACTCATTGTGGAGAAGAAACATCAGCTTGGCCAGAGCGATGTGGATGGTGTGGTGGAATTATTGTAATCAAAATGAGAAACTTTTAGATTTCTTCAAAACAATCCAACTGTATTATTTAATTAGTGCAGTAATGGAGCTGGTCAGTAATCACCCCTGGAGGTGATCACTGAGAACTCAATCTGCTGGTTTGAGCCACAGCATTTTATAGCAAAGTCCATCCTCCTTCAGTCTACATGACAAAAAAACAGATGTATGGAATGAGTCACAAGGTTAAGAATTGTATGAAATATAGTTATAATTCACAGCAGACAGTATCTGCTGTAAAACTGTCCTCATTGTGTAGAGAGCAGGGTCTGCCCCCCCAACTCCATACTGGAGCCATCTCCCCTGGTACCCCAGTACAGAAACATTAACTCATGCTCTGGAATGCGGTATCACCCAAAGACATCGTAAATCTCCTGTCCATGTTAAATCTCCCAGAGGCCCACTTTCAGTTTACACGGACACAATAGAGTTATAAGAACCCTCTATTATGTTGCAGAAAACAACCATTTGATGCAATTACAGCATTGTAATATAATCTTGCAATTTTGCTCTCACAACGGGTAGGCAAGCAAACAGACTTTCCAAAGAGTGTAGTAACCTGTCACATTACATAACAGAAAAGTTCAAACTAACCAGATTTAAAACACCTCATAGACCACTTGTCAATTTGTCTCCTTTTGACAGGCTATTGTATGTTTTGGGGGACTTTTTTTCTGCATCCATCTAGCCAATATTTTAGATAAAGAGGGAGGAACTGAGGTAGCTACAATGAATCATGCCATGGTCCTTTAAGATACAGTATGTATGTGGGAGAGCTTCACTACATAGGCCTGGCCGATGTATAGTTAGTTACAGCTTCTACCACTCTGTGCCAGACAGTAAAATCTTGAGACCGGCCACCTTTTAACCCTGAGATAGTGTCTTATTTCCTTATATAGAGAAGTGTCCTTTATGGATAAATTAAGGATTAAGTGTTTGTGATTTCTCCTTGCAGTTGGCCTGAGGAACCAAATGCACAAACATACAAATTCTCAGTAAATTCGTGAAGTGTCATTACATGGCGCACTTCAACAGAGTTTACTTTGAGTTAATGGGATGCAAAGGTAAACTCGTTGCTCTTTCCTAGGATTGATATTTTGCCAAATGTTTCAACAGCAAATCAGGAGACAGATGATGGAGGATTCCTGAAGGAAGCATCTGGCCCTGTTGAGGAAACGCCAGCTTCTACAGAACATGCATGGCTTGTGTGAGAACACAACACTAGCGTGGTAGGCCAGCGGCTGCTGTGGAGAGGTTCTAGGAAATCTTTTCAGACCAGCCAAGGTTACCAGACCAGCCAAGGTTACTGAACATCAACAGCTCCACTCTCATAATTCATCATGGTCTGGAGGGGATCCAAAAACCCTAAGCTCGTGTTGGTTATGAAAATTCACTTAAATGAATTGATGGTCAAGTTGATTATAGACTTTAGTAATATGGAAGGAATTATAACTACTGTATGCATCATGACTACCAATACGTCAATCTCAACAAAATCAAGAGCTTGACAGAGGCTAACAGGGATTTTTTTCCTTTACTCTCATTAGACTGAAACTTTACCAGTTAAAAGTATGCATTAATACAAGATATTATTGTTTTACAAGTTCAATTTATTAAAACAATTGAATATGCAAATGTGGCAAACCGTCCTTAAATATGTGCTAATTTGCATATTTTGAGAATCTGTTTTTCCAAAACATTTCTTCAAGGCAGAATTATTTTTGTTTTGTTGTGATAAGACACTCAATGGTCAGACTTTACAGATTTGTTTATCAAAATATTGTAATTTCATGGAATATATTTTTAAAAAACACTATTAACCTGTTGAGTGTAGGGGCAGTATGTTGATGTTTGGATGAAAAACATACCCAAATGAAACTGCCTATTTCTCAGGCCCAGAATCTAGAATATGCATATAATTGTCAGATTAGGATAGAAAAACTCTAAAGTTTCAAAAACAGTCAAAATATTGTCTGTGACTATAACAGAACTGATATTGCAGGCGAAAACCTGAGGAAAATCCAACCCGGCAGTGCTGTTTTTCCTGAAAGCTCTCTGTTCCATTGCCTGCCTTCTTTTGGGCAAATTCTCATATCACTTTGCTCAATTTGTCACATACAAGGATTTTGTATGGCTGTTGAAATGTGCAGGACATTAAATCAGCTATGCCTGGCCCATATGTAAGGCCCTCTGAGTTGTTGTTGGTGACGCTTTACTTTCTTGACTGTGTCATGGGACCTGCGCCTATGCTTGGCACACTCTGTTGAAGCAGCATCAGCTCTCACAACTCCTCTCTGATTGCACCAGTGTCACCAAAGTGCTGTCAAGACACAATTTGTTCATCAGATTTGTTATAGCAGTGGCTCCCTCACTGAACATAGCTACTGCCATACTGGCTGCTCCGTCAATGCGGCTTTTGTCCAAGAAGACAGTTTTGGGGCATCGTGACCATACTACAGAGTTCAGACATTCATTTTCATTCTGGGTGCTAGATTCTTTTGAGGACATTATCATTTGACATCCTATGATATACAGGTACCATTTTCTGTGCAACCTCTCTATTAAAAAATATATGGCCTCCAAGGTTTTTGTGACAGGGTGGATCTTTACAATTTTCTATGGCTCCCTGGTACCAGCACCAATGCACAATACTGTATTATTGACTGTACGTTTGTTTATTCTGTGTGTAACTCTGTGTTGTTGTATGTGTCGAACTGCTGTGCTTTATCTTGGCCAGGTTGCAGTTCTAAATGAGAACTTGGTCTATATCTGCATTCTCATCCTCCATCAGTAACTCTGCTATGTCTGGGTCTATATCTGTATCCTCCTTCAGTAACTGTTATGTCTGGGTCTATATCTGTATCCTCATCCTCCTTCAGTAACTGTTATGTCTGGGTCTATATCTATATCATCATCCTCCTTCAGTAACTCTGTTATGTCTGGGTCTTTATCTGTATCCTCATCCTCCTTCAGTAACTCTGTTATGTCTGGGTCTGTATCTGTATCCTCATCCTCCTTCAGTAACTCTGTTATGTCTGGGTCTATATCTGTATCCTCATCCTCCATCAGCAACTCTGCTATGTCTGCGTCTACATCTGTATCCTCATCCTCCATCAGCAACTCTGCTATGTCTGGGTCTATATCTGCATCCTCATCCTCCTTCAGTAACTCTGCTATGTCTGGGTCTATATCTGCATCCTCATCCTCCTTCAGTAACTCTGCTATGACTGGGTCTATATCTGTATCCTCATCCTCCTTTAGTAACTCTGTTATGTCTGGGTCTATATCTGTATCCTCATCCTCCATCAGCAACTCTGCTATGTCTGGGTCTATATCTGTATCCTAAACACTTCTGTGAGCAGGCCTTTCCGCCCGCCTGACTAGCATCACTACTCTGGACGGTTCTGACCTAGAATACGTGGACAACTACAAATACCTAGGTGTCTGGCTAGACTGTAAACTCTCCTTCCAGACTCATATCAAACATCTCCAATCCAAAATCAAATCTAGAATCGGCTTTCTATTTCGCAACAAAGCCTCCTTCACTCACGCCTCCAAACTTACCCTAGTAATAACTGACTATCCTACCGATCCTCGACTTCTGTGATGTCATCTACAAAATAGCTTCCAATACTCTACTCAGCTAATTGGATGCAGTCTATCACAGTGCCATCCGTTTTGTTACCAAAGCGCCTTATACCACCCACCACTGCGACCTGTATGCTCTAGTCAGCTGGCCCTCGACATATTCGTCGCCAGACCCACTGGCTCCAGGTCATCTACAAGTCTAAGCTCCACCTTATCTCAGCTCACTGGTCACAATAACAACACCCACCCGTAGCACGCGCTCCAGCAGGTATATCTCACTGGTCATCCCCAAAGCTAACATCTCCTTTAGCCGCCTTTCCTTCAAGTTCTCTGCTGCCAGTGACCGGAACTAATTGCAAAAATCGCTGAAACTGGAGACTTACATTTCCCTCACTAACTTTAAACTTCACCTATCTGAGCAGCTAACCGATCGCTGCAGCTGTACATAGTCCATCTGTAAATAGCCCACCCAATCTACCTACCTCATCCCCATATTGTTTTTATTTACTTTGCTGCTCTTTTGCACACCAGTATCACTACTTTACACACCATCATCTGCTCATCTATCACTCCAGTGTTAATCTGCTAAATTGGCCTATTGGCCTATTTATTGCCTTACCTCCTCATGCCATTTGCACACACTGTATATAGACTTTCTTTTTTCTATTGTGTTAGTGACTGTACGCTTGTTTATTCCATGTAACTCTGTGTTGTTGTTTCTGTCGCACTGCTTTGCTTTATCCTGGCCAGGTCGCAGTTGTAAATGAGAACTTCTTCTCAACTAGCTTACCTGGTTAAATAAAGATGAAATAAAAAATTTGGAGAGTGGTGAAAAGGTAGCAAATGTATCTCATAGACAGTAAGCTTTGTGTGTAACGATTGGGATTATGTCGATTATGAAGTAAGGAACTGAAACAAATAACCAATCAAGCATCATACATGTCATGTTTTTCTTGGTACAATAGGTGCTAGGACAATAACCTCTCACATCAGATTGGATATCCGTATATCTACAAAACCATCTAAATGTATAAGTACACAATGTCCCCTGACTATTAACAGGAGGAAGGTGGAACTAATCAATGAAGAACATGGCTGTGCTTTAAAGCAGATTGGGGATTAAGGTCATTCATATATTTCTACTTAGGCATGTTATAGGCTTCACATATTATAACATTTGATATGTTTTAGTTTAGTTTCTACTGCTACTGTAAAAATAATTTGTGTAATCTGTTAATCATGTGCTTGCTTTAAAATACATTCAAACAAATGATGATGGATGGTTTATGGCTTTCCTTCAAGCTAAATTCTGCAAGCACTTGTAGTAAGGGGGTTCAGACAAGTGACTTGCAGTTTGGCTACACATTGTATATATGAACAAGCTGGAAACTCTCTACCTCTCTACCTCTCCGTCTCTCTCTCTCTACCTCTCCATCTCTCTCTCTACCTCTCCATCTCTCTCTCTCTACCTCTCCATCTCTCTCTCTCTACCTCTCCATCTCTCTCTCTCTACCTCTCCATCTCTCTCTCTCTACCTCTCCATCTCTCTCTCTCTACCTCTCCATCTCTCTCTCTCTACCTCTCCATCTCTCTCTCTCTACCTCTCCATCTCTCTCTCTACCTCTCCATGTCTCTCTCTCTACCTCTCCATCTCTCTCTCTCTACCTCTCCATCTCTCTACCTCTCTCTACCTCTCCATCTCTCTACCTCTCTCTACCTCTCCATCTCTCCATCTCTCTACCTCTCCATCTCTCTACCTCTCTCTACCTCTCCATCTCTCTCTCTCTACCTCTCCATCTCTCTCTCTCTACCTCTCCATCTCTCTCTCTCTACCTCTCCATCTCTCTCTCTACCTCTCCATCTCTCCATCTCTACCTCTCCATCTCTCTCTCTCTACCTCTCCATCTCTCTACCTCTCTACCTCTCCATCTCTCTACCTCTCTCTACCTCTCCATCTCTCTCTCTCTACCTCTCCATCTCTCTCTCTCTACCTCTCCATCTCTCTCTCTCTCTACCTCTCCATCTCTCTCTCTCTACCTCTCTCTACCTCTCCATCTCTCTCTACCTCTCCATCTCTCTCTCTCTACCTCTCCATCTCTCTCTCTCTACCTCTCCATCTCTCCATCTCTACCTCTCCATCTCTCTCTCTCTACCTCTCCATCTCTCTACCTCTCTACCTCTCCATCTCTCTACCTCTCTCTACCTCTCCATCTCTCTCTCTCTACCTCTCCATCTCTCTCTCTCTACCTCTCCATCTCTCTCTCTCTACCTCTCCATCTCTCTCTCTACCTCTCCATCTCTCTCTCTCTACCTCTCCATCTCTCTCTACCTCTCCATCTCTCTCTCTACCTCTCCATCTCTCTCTCTCTACCTCTCCATCTCTCTCTCTCTCTACCTCTCCATCTCTCTCTCTCTACCTCTCCATCTCTCTCTCTACCTCTCCATCTCTCTCTCTCTACCTCTATCTCTCTCTCTACCTCTCCATCTCTCGCTCTCTACCTCTCCATCTCTCGCTCTCTACCTCTCCATCTCTCTCTCTCTACCTCTCCATCTCTCTCTCTCTACCTCTCCATCTCTCTCTCTCTACCTCTCCATCTCTCTCTCTCTACCTCTCTCTGAGTTTTTGTTTTGGAAACAGCTTAACTGTTTTCATTGTTCAAAAGGCAGTTCCATCCCGTGGCTTTTTGAGAAAACACATCGAACAATCACCACAATCATGCACGACTTCCTTCTGCCAAAAAAATGTGATTTCACCTCCTAACTCCCAAAGCAAGTAAACATAGCATTAATCAAGAGAAAACCTATGTTGGATTTCTTTCTCCCAATTATGTAATCCTGTATCTCTATTTACATGGGTATGAAGCAATCGTTTCACTGACTCTGGGGCCAAATTGCAAATGCATTTTTTTCCTCTGTCACATCCTGATCTGTTTCACCTGTTATTGTCTCCACTCCCTTCAGGTGTCGCTTGATTTCCCCAGTGTATTCATCCCTGTGTTTCCTGTCTCTCTTTCCCAGTTCGTTTTGTATGTTCCAAGTCAAGCAACATTTTTTCCCATTCTCCTGCCTTTGCTCTTCTCCTTTTTCTAGTCCTCACGGTTTTGACCCTTGCCTGTTTCTGGACTCTGTACCCTCCTGCCTTGAACTCAAGCCTGTCTGCCACTTTGTACCTCCTGGACTCTGAACTGGTTTTGACCTTTTGCCTGTCCACAACCATTCTCTTGCCTACTCCTTTTTGTATTATTAAACATCTTAGACTCCAACCATCTGCCTCGTGTCTGCATCTGGGTGTCGCCTTGTGTCATGATATCCTCAGAGGCACCAGAATTCTTTATGCTAGTCTTTCCAAACCAAATACATCTTAACACTTGTATGCCTATATTAATGCCACATTCTGCTATTGTGCGGACAAGAGATGAAACAGGTCATACTTAATGACCATTAATAATTTTATTGTGTATAAAGGCTCTCTTGATCATTTTGTTTTTAGTTGAACCAAACCCCAATTTTAAGGTAACAAATGAAGGCCTTTTATCCCAAAATGTTTCTGTCTTTCTTTTGTTTCCAGATATGCATGGACTGAAACAAGTCAAACAGATTAGCAATATTCATATATATATGATCTTCTCTCTACTAGTAGTACTTACAGTGGGGAGAACAAGTATTTGATACACTGACGATTTTGCAGGTTTTCCTACTTACAAAGCATGTAGAGGTCTGTCATTTTTATCATAAGTACACTTCAACTGTGAGAGAAGGAATCTAAAACAAAAAATCCAGAAAATCACATTGTATGATTTTTAAGTAATTAATTTCACACATTGCTGTAGGTGCCCCAAAAATGTTAATCATGTTTCAGTGCCAATAGAACAGTTGGCATTGCTGACAAATGCCCGTTGTATCTTTGATGAACACTGAATGGGGTTCTTTTGTTGTTGCTGGCTGTGGTTGTTGCTGGCTGTGGTGGCTGCTGGTTGTTGTTGTTGTTGGCTGTGGTTGTTGCTGGCTGTGGTTGTTGCTGGCTGTGGTTGTTGCTGGCTGTGGTTGTTGCTGGCTGTGGTTGTTGCTGGCTGTGGTTGTTGCTGGCTGTGGTTGTTGCTGGCTGTGGTGGCTGCTGGTTGTTGTTGTTGTTGGCTGTGGTTGTTGCTGGCTGTGGTTGTTGCTGGCTGTGGTTGTTGCTGGCTGTTGTTGTTGCTGGCTCTGGTTGTTGCTGGCTGTGGTTGTTGCTGGCTGTGGTTGTTGCTGGCTTCACTTCGCAAGAATGTGCGAGCCACAATAAACTCTGCTTCCACTGGTTCAGTTCGTTAGTTGCTAGTTGCTGGGGTAACGGAGGTGCAGGTGCTTGTTGTGATGTTACCCTCATGCTGCTGATGCTAGGCTCTGGCTCTTTTCCATCTTGTTGGTCAGCAGGCAGTGAGGGGGGTGGGCGGGTATTACATTTGATGCTAGGCTCCTCAACCTCGGTGGTCAGGCCTGCTGCAGGTAGCTCTTGACATGGTGGTCCTCAGTTTTTTTTTTATCTTGACAGTGCCCAGCCATTTTCGGATATCCATGCTGATCAAAGTTAGCCAACTAACTATAATTATTCAGCACGTCGCTACCAAAACTTAACGAAGCAAGTAGATACTAGCTAGCCTATTGCTAGCTGTAGCTGTCTGCAAAAGGGAAGAAAAAAATCCCTCTCTGTGAGGAAAACCTCCTGTAGTTAGGAATCCAATGAACTTCCTAAACAAGGTAACGAAGGCGGTACCTTATGTCATTGCATGGCTAGGTGCCCAATCAAAATATATTTTGGGATTTTAAATACTAAATATTAAATTATTACATCCCCCCTCCCTCACCCCTCCTCAGATCATGAACACACACCTGGCAAATAGCCTTTGTCCTTGTCTGTGTTACTGGTAGGCCAGGCAGCGTTACATTGGCAAAACGGGGCAGGGTAACTCATATACCATTTGTTATGGTTATCGGGAAACAAAACTGGGTGGCACAAATTCTATCTGGGAGGTCCATGCCCGGCTTTGCCACCCTCTAGAGCCGGCCCAGGGGAAGTCAACCAGCCAATACAGGTTACTCAAAAATTCTTCACACATTGTAATCTTCTGTATTTTAAAATGTACCAGTTCAGAGTCCAGGAGGAACCGAAGGGTAGACAGGCTGTAACGGCATTCAGAGGTGGAAGAAGAATCGGACCAAAGCGCAGCGTGGTAAGTGTTCATGATGTAATATTTAATGAAACGAACTGAACACTGAAATACAAAACAATAAAGTGAACGAACGAACCAAACACTCACACGGAAAACAAACACCCACAAACCAAAAGTGAAACCCAGGCTACCTAAGTATGATTCTCAATCAGAGACAACTAACGACACCTTCCTCTGATTGAGAACCATACTAGGCTGAACACAAAAACCAACATAGAAAAACAAACATAGACTGCCCACCCCAACTCACGCCCTGACCATACTAAAACAAAGAATAAAATAACAGAACTGTGGTCAGAACGTGACACAGGCTCGAGGTCAGGGCAGGCAGAATGGTGTTAGTTTGGTCAAGGCGTGAGTTGGGGTGGGTAGTCTATGTTCTTTTTTATATGTTGTGTTTAGGTGTTTGGCCTAGTATGGTTCTCAATCAGAGGCAGGTGTCGTTCGTTGTCTCTGATTGAGAATCATAGTTAGGAAGCCTGTTTTACCCTTTTTAGTTGTGGGTGATTGTTTTCTGTCTTCACCATACAGAACTGTTTCGTTTTCGTTTCTGTCTTTCTCCTTGTTATTTTGTTTTTGGTGTTCAATGTTAATAAATTATCAACATGGACACGTACCACGCTGCATATTGGTCCGATCCTTCATACTCCTCGTCAGAGGAAGACGAAAACCGTTACACTCCTAAACAAAAGTGTAGTTTGTTTGTTGTGTGTTTATACAGCTTCATCCAGGTGTACTGTACAAATACTGAGGATTTGTCTAGACTCTAGAGATGGCATAATGAAGGACCAATAAGAACTGTGGAGGTTTTAGACATTTATTAAGTACATTCAATTCAATTAACATGTTCAACATATTGAATATGATGAATACATTAGCATTTTGGTTCAGTAAACCACACGTGCTAGGTCACTTTTGTCTGGACCTGGAAACTTTAAGCTTTACTTCTGTGTGGGAGTGGGATAACATAGTCTGCTCGCCACAAGACTATCTGTGTTCAAACTTTTTCAGTCTCAAATGCTACACCTCTGCCATGATCTTCGGGCCAATGTGCGTAAAAAGGGGAGGGAGGCAAATCCAGACTCATTGTGGAGAAGAAACATCAGCTTGGCCAGAGCGATGTGGATGGTGTGGTGGAATTATTGTAATCAAAATGAGAAACTTTTAGATTTCTTCAAAACAATCCAACTGTATTATTTAATTAGTGCAGTAATGGAGCTGGTCGGTAATCACCCCTGGAGGTGATCACTGAGAACTCAATCTGCTGGTTTGAGCCACAGCATTTTATAGCAAAGTCCATCCTCCTTCAGTCTACATGACAAAAAAACAGATGTATGGAATGAGTCACAAGGTTAAGAATTGTATGAAATATAGTTATAATTCACAGCAGACAGTATCTGCTGTAAAAACTGTCCTCATTGTGTAGAGAGCAGGGTCTGCCCCCCCAACTCCATACTGGAGCCATCTCCCCCTGGTACCCCAGTACAGAAACATTAACTCATGCTCTGGAATGCGGTATCACCCAAAGACATCGTAAATCTCCTGTCCATGTTAAATCTCCCAGAGGCCCACTTTCAGTTTACACGGACACAATAGAGTTATAAGAACCCTCTATTATGTTGCAGAAAACAACCATTTGATGCAATTACAGCATTGTAATATAATCTTGCAATTTTGCTCTCACAACGGGTAGGCAAGCAAACAGACTTTCCAAAGAGTGTAGTAACCTGTCACATTACATAACAGAAAAGTTCAAACTAACCAGATTTAAAACACCTCATAGACCACTTGTCAATTTGTCTCCTTTTGACAGGCTATTGTATGTTTTGGGGGACTTTTTTCTGCATCCATCTAGCCAATATTTTAGATAAAGAGGGAGGAACTGAGGTAGCTACAATGAATCATGCCATGGTCCTTTAAGATACAGTATGTATGTGGGAGAGCTTCACTACATAGGCCTGGCCGATGTATAGTTAGTTACAGCTTCTACCACTCTGTGCCAGACAGTAAAATCTTGAGACCGGCCACCTTTTAACCCTGAGATAGTGTCTTATTTCCTTATATAGAGAAGTGTCCTTTATGGATAAATTAAGGATTAAGTGTTTGTGATTTCTCCTTGCAGTTGGCCTGAGGAACCAAATGCACAAACATACAAATTCTCAGTAAATTCGTGAAGTGTCATTACATGGCGCACTTCAACAGAGTTTACTTTGAGTTAATGGGATGCAAAGGTAAACTCGTTGCTCTTTCCTAGGATTGATATTTTGCCAAATGTTTCAACAGCAAATCAGGAGACAGATGATGGAGGATTCCTGAAGGAAGCATCTGGCCCTGTTGAGGAAACGCCAGCTTCTACAGAACATGCATGGCTTGTGTGAGAACACAACACTAGCGTGGTAGGCCAGCGGCTGCTGTGGAGAGGTTCTAGGAAATCTTTTCAGACCAGCCAAGGTTACCAGACCAGCCAAGGTTACTGAACATCAACAGCTCCACTCTCATAATTCATCATGGTCTGGAGGGGATCCAAAAACCCTAAGCTCGTGTTGGTTATGAAAATTCACTTAAATGAATTGATGGTCAAGTTGATTATAGACTTTAGTAATATGGAAGGAATTATAACTACTGTATGCATCATGACTACCAATACGTCAATCTCAACAAAATCAAGAGCTTGACAGAGGCTAACAGGGATTTTTTTCCTTTACTCTCATTAGACTGAAACTTTACCAGTTAAAAGTATGCATTAATACAAGATATTATTGTTTTACAAGTTCAATTTATTAAAACAATTGAATATGCAAATGTGGCAAACCGTCCTTAAATATGTGCTAATTTGCATATTTTGAGAATCTGTTTTTCCAAAACATTTCTTCAAGGCAGAATTATTTTTGTTTTGTTGTGATAAGACACTCAATGGTCAGACTTTACAGATTTGTTTATCAAAATATTGTAATTTCATGGAATATATTTTTAAAAAACACTATTAACCTGTTGAGTGTAGGGGGCAGTATGTTGATGTTTGGATGAAAAACATACCCAAATGAAACTGCCTATTTCTCAGGCCCAGAATCTAGAATATGCATATAATTGTCAGATTAGGATAGAAAAACTCTAAAGTTTCAAAAACAGTCAAAATATTGTCTGTGACTATAACAGAACTGATATTGCAGGCGAAAACCTGAGGAAAATCCAACCCGGCAGTGCTGTTTTTCCTGAAAGCTCTCTGTTCCATTGCCTGCCTTCTTTTGGGCAAATTCTCATATCACTTTGCTCAATTTGTCACATACAAGGATTTTGTATGGCTGTTGAAATGTGCAGGACATTAAATCAGCTATGCCTGGCCCATATGTAAGGCCCTCTGAGTTGTTGTTGGTGACGCTTTACTTTCTTGACTGTGTCATGGGACCTGCGCCTATGCTTGGCACACTCTGTTGAAGCAGCATCAGCTCTCACAACTCCTCTCTGATTGCACCAGTGTCACCAAAGTGCTGTCAAGACACAATTTGTTCATCAGATTTGTTATAGCAGTGGCTCCCTCACTGAACATAGCTACTGCCATACTGGCTGCTCCGTCAATGCGGCTTTTGTCCAAGAAGACAGTTTTGGGGCATCGTGACCATACTACAGAGTTCAGACATTCATTTTCATTCTGGGTGCTAGATTCTTTTGAGGACATTATCATTTGACATCCTATGATATACAGGTACCATTTTCTGTGCAACCTCTCTATTAAAAAATATATGGCCTCCAAGGTTTTTGTGACAGGGTGGATCTTTACAATTTTCTATGGCTCCCTGGTACCAGCACCAATGCACAATACTGTATTATTGACTGTACGTTTGTTTATTCTGTGTGTAACTCTGTGTTGTTGTATGTGTCGAACTGCTGTGCTTTATCTTGGCCAGGTTGCAGTTCTAAATGAGAACTTGGTCTATATCTGCATTCTCATCCTCCATCAGTAACTCTGCTATGTCTGGGTCTATATCTGTATCCTCCTTCAGTAACTGTTATGTCTGGGTCTATATCTGTATCCTCATCCTCCTTCAGTAACTGTTATGTCTGGGTCTATATCTATATCATCATCCTCCTTCAGTAACTCTGTTATGTCTGGGTCTTTATCTGTATCCTCATCCTCCTTCAGTAACTCTGTTATGTCTGGGTCTGTATCTGTATCCTCATCCTCCTTCAGTAACTCTGTTATGTCTGGGTCTATATCTGTATCCTCATCCTCCATCAGCAACTCTGCTATGTCTGCGTCTACATCTGTATCCTCATCCTCCATCAGCAACTCTGCTATGTCTGGGTCTATATCTGCATCCTCATCCTCCTTCAGTAACTCTGCTATGTCTGGGTCTATATCTGCATCCTCATCCTCCTTCAGTAACTCTGCTATGACTGGGTCTATATCTGTATCCTCATCCTCCTTTAGTAACTCTGTTATGTCTGGGTCTATATCTGTATCCTCATCCTCCATCAGCAACTCTGCTATGTCTGGGTCTATATCTGTATCCTAAACACTTCTGTGAGCAGGCCTTTCTAATCGCCCTGGCCCGGGTATCCTGGAAGGACATTGACCTCATCCCGTCAGTTGAGGATGCCTGGTCATTCTTTAAAAGTAACTTCCTCACCATTTTAGATAAGCATGCTCCGTTCAAAAAATGCAGAACTAAGAACAGATACAGCCCTTGGTTCACCCCAGACCTGACTGCCCTCGACCAGCACAAAAACATCCTGTGGCGGACTGCAATAGCATCGAATAGTCCTCGTGATATGCAACTGTTCAGGGAAGTCCGGAACCAATACACGCAGTCAGTCAGGAAAGCTAAGGCCAGCTTCTTCAGGCAGAAGTTTGCATCCTGTAGCTCCAACTCCAAAAAGTTCTGGGACACTGTGAAGTCCATGGAGAACAAGAGCACCTCCTCCCAGCTGCCCACTGCACTGAGGCTAGGTAACACGGTCACCACCGATAAATCCATGATTATCGAAAACTTCAATAAGCATTTCTCAACGGCTGGCCATGCCTTCCGCCTGGCTACTCCAACCTCGGCCAACAGCTCCGCCCCCGGCAGCTCCTCGCCCAAGCCTCTCCAGGTTCTCCTTTACCCAAATCCAGATAGCAGATGTTCTGAAAGAGCTGCAAAACCTGGACCCGTACAAATCAGCTGGGCTTGACAATCTGGACCCCTATTTCTGAAACTATCCGCCGCCATTGTCGCAACCCCTATTACCAGCCTGTTCAACCTCTCTTTCATATCGTCTGAGATCCCCAAGGATTGGAAAGCTGCCGCAGCCATCCCCCTCTTCAAAGGGGGAGACACCCTGGACCCAAACTGTTACAGACCTATATCCATCCTGCCCTGCCTATCTAAGGTCTTCGAAAGCCAAGTCAACAAACAGGTCACTGACAATCTCGAATCCCACCGTACCTTCTCCGCTGTGCAATCTGGTTTCCGAGCCGGTCACGGGTGCACCTCAGCCACGCTCAAGGTACTAAATGATATCATAACCGCCATCGATAAAACACAGTACTGTGCAGCCGTCTTCATCGACCTTGCCAAGGCTTTCGACTCTGTCAATCACCATATTCTTATCGGCAGACTCAGTAGCCTCGGTTTTTCGGATGACTGCCTTGCCTGGTTCACCAATTACTTTGCAGACAGAGTTCAGTGTGTCAAATCGGAGGGCATGCTGTCCGGTCCTCTGGCAGTCTCTATGGGGGTGCCACAGGGTTCAATTCTCGGGCCGACTCTTTTCTCTGTATATATCAATGATGTTGCTCTTGCTGCGGGCGATTCTCTGATCCACCTCTACGCAGACGACACCATTCTATATACTTTCGGCCCGTCATTGGACACTGTGCTATCTAACCTCCAAACAAGCTTCAATGCCATACAACACTCCTTCCGTGGCCTCCAACTGCTCTTAAACGCTAGTAAAACCAAATGCATGCTTTTCAACCGATTGCTGCCTGCACCCGCATGCCCGACTAGCATCACCACCCTGGATGGTTCCGACCTTGAATATGTGGACATCTATAAGTACCTAGGTGTCTGGCTAGACTGCAAACTCTCCTTCCAGACTCATATCAAACATCTCCAATCGAAAATCAAATCAAGAGTCGGCTTTCTATTCCGCAACAAAGCCTCCTTCACTCACGCCGCCAAGCTTACCCTAGTAAAACTGACTATCCTACCGATCCTCGACTTCGGCGATGTCATCTACAAAATGGCTTCCAACACTCTACTCAACAAACTGGATGCAGTCTATCACAGTGCCATCCATTTTGTCACTAAAGCACCTTATACCACCCACCACTGCGACTTGTATGCTCTGGTCGGCTGGCCCTCGCTACATATTCGTCGCCAGACCCACTGGCTCCAGGTCATCTACAAGTCCATGCTAGGTAAAGCTCCGCCTTATCTCAGTTCACTGGTCACGATGGCAACACCCATCCGTAGCACGCGCTCCAGCAGGTGTATCTCACTGATCATCCCTAAAGCCAACACCTCATTTGGCCGCCTTTCGTTCCAGTACTCTGCTGCCTGTGACTGGAATGAATTGCAAAGATCGCTGAAGTTGGAGACTTTTATCTCCCTCACCAACTTCAAACATCAGCTATCTGAGCAGCTAACCGATCGCTGCAGCTGTACATAGTCTATTGGTAAATAGCCTACCCATTTTCACCTACCTCATCCCCATACTGTTTTTATTTATTTACTTTTCTGCTCTTTTGCACACCAATATCTCTACCTGTACATGACCATCTGATCATTTATCACTCCAGTGTTAATCTGCAAAATTGTAATTATTCGCCTACCTCCTCATGCCTTTTGCACACATTGTATATAGACTCCCCCTTTGTTTTCTACTGTGTTATTGACTTGTTAATTGTTTATTCCATGTGTAACTCTATGTTGTCTGCTCACACTGCTATGCTTTATCTTGGCCAGGTCGCAGTTGCAAATGAGAACTTGTTCTCAACTAGCCTACCTGGTTAAATAAAGGTGAAATAAAATTAAATTAAAAAAAATCCTCATCCTCCTTCAGAAACTCTGCTATGTGTGGGTCTATTTCTGCTCTTCTAATTATCTGTGCAGCACTCTGACTGTAGCACTCTCTGAATTTCTGCAACTAAAGTTTGGGGGGGAGGAGTACTCATTATGTCTGTCGACATCACAGACATAACTTCAAGACTACACATCAGCATGTTACCCTATTAGCAAATCACTATGTATTAACTTCATGTAAAGCTAATCTCTCACTAATCACATTAGGCTACAGCCCTATGAAACTTCAGGCCTTTGTGACAGTCTCATTGTATAGATATGTTTTCCTATCACTCTGTTTTGTTAACTTTGAATACATTTGCTAGAGCAACAAAATAAATATAAGGCTATTTCCTTGCCTGCCGAACCCCCCCCCCTTCTATCTTGGGACTGCAAGGCATGGCACACTTCAGAATCATTTTTGGTGACCTATCAAACCCTCTGATGTGTGCCACAGGAAGTATTAGACTCTAGTCAACAATAGTTTTCAACAATAGTTTTCAGAGCCCTCTACTGTTCTTTCTACCCATCCCATTGCGCTTTTCCCTCTTATGGCTTTTCCTACATGTGTAGGTACAGTAGTAATAATAAAATAATAATAACAATAATAAATCTAAAATTTGTACTCTGTGCGAAAAAGAAAGTTCAAATGTATAAGTTAACATGAGTGCATATCCATAATCACAGTAAACTGTTATAATAATAGAAAATAAATAATAAAAAAATAAATACATGTATAATAGTATAATAAACAAAACTATGACTGAATGTGCCTCCATGAAGAATCCTCTCTCCAATAGGTCCCTTCGCCCTCAATAGGACACCCCCAGCACCTCCCCCCCACCCCTCAACCACAAAACACAATAATGACAATAAAAGAAAATAAAATAGAAAATATATATACTAAGATATATACACATACACACACATGTATAGTACATATTCATAAACATATTCACAGGACACTCAACTTATCTCTTAGCTTTTCTATATATATATGCAGGTGACATTTCCACCTGGATGACAGCACATAATCAGCAAGACGGAGATGCTCGTCATCCGAGGGAATGCCTTCCCATTCTCAGTTGTTAGATAATCCAAGATGATCACGCCATTTACATTGAAGCCCTTGTCAGCTCCAGATTTGACTACTTCAACTCACACCCTGCTGGAATCACTGCATTCTCAGATTCCCCTCCACTGATTTGCACCCTGGACGGGCTCCCTATTGCAGCTGTTATGTCATGTTATGCTGTTATGTTCAGGATTCTAATTCTAGCCTACAGGGCCATTAATACCTCTCAGCCTGGATAAAGTGCTGTATTGTTGTTCTTTCTCTGCGATCTACAATTGCGAAATTCTTGAAGTTGTCTTCTCTTTAAGGATTCAGTGGGCAACCACCAAGACTTCGCTGTGTACTGTTGCCTAATTGGTTGAATGAGTTGAGCTGCAGGGGTCATAACTGCAAAGTCCTTTGCTGTTTGTAAATGCTGATTATATAACCACCAATTCAAAAAGCACTTTGATACTGATTTACTTTTATACTAGGAATACACTTCTACCTGTTGCTCTGTGTTTATATTAAAACATATGTTGTTTGTGCTTTTACTCTAGCAGTGAACAGGTTAGGTAGCAGTTTTGTACTGTATCATATTGCATATAATATACTGTATATGTTACATTTTAGAATATGGTAGATTTCATCATGTAATACGCCATCGACCATAACATGTATTTGTGGTTTCAGCATATACTGTACAAATTGATAACTTTTAAATGAATTAGATTTGCTAAAGGTACATTGATTCTCCCCTGATCCTCTTTATTTTCCCCTGTCCTTATTTCTAAATTTAGTTAAGTGCACAATATGTTGTACTCCCAAATGTTTTATTTCTTGATGACTTGATTGAAACCCCATTAAAACTTGAAACAATGATTTCCCCCAATGCTCTCGTTATTTTAGCTCTGACTTGAGATTTCCGTTATATTGTGTGTGTGGAGGGAAATGGCCATCTTGGCCTGACAATCACATTTTAATTTCCAATTAATGTCCTTTGGGTGTTGTCTTTGGCAATGACAAGCAAACCCATTGAAATGTTAGAAAAGTAACCCTGTCACTCGCTGCCCAGTGCCAAAGACCTTGAGCCTGTAAGCCTGAGTGATTGTGCCATTTCTGGCAATACAAAAAGTGACAATAGTATTTCAATACTTGTTAGTCAACATGCTAAGGGTCAGAAAGTTAATGAAGTAACCAACCTCTTTCCTCACAAAGTCTCCAGTCACATTCAACTTGGCCAGTTGGATGTGCTTTATTGACTGATGATTGGAGAGGACATTGTGTTTTGTACATATTACACCACATCCTCAAGCATCCCTATGCCAAGGTATTGTTTGCATGGGCATGGAAACCAACCTGTATTGGGGGTGATAAAGATGAAAATAAAATGCTCAACTCAATAAATCTATGTTTTGTACTCCTAATATTTACAGATATTTTCCAGGAGCTGACAGGATGATTGAGTCCCCACTGCTTAAAACGTTGACCATTGTTACTGTGCCCCCCCCATCAGAATATGTTTTATGTACAGTAGGGTGTTCAAATGTAAATGATTTATTTAAAATAAAAATTTAAAAAATCACGATCGTGAACAGGAGTAGCAAATCACCGAGCAGTCTCCTGCTAGTCTACCGTCTGTTTATTTATACGGGAAAAAAACAACTCTATGAAGGACAGAGGTTAGTGACTTGGCTCAAAATTGTCTCCATATAAAAGGTTCAAAATACCAGAGCTTTGGAAATTATTCCATGCAGTCTAGATGCATATCTGAGCTTCATTCATCCCTGTGTTTCATTTTGTGACTAAGAAATCAGTAAGGGGACGGTGGAGACCAATAACAGAATTTGCCCTAATACCGTGTTTCAAGCTAGAACATGGTAGTATCAGCCAATTTGAGTCTGGAACCTGCTATTTGCTCTCATTAAGTTATTTTTTTAAATGACAGACTTCAGATCAGCAGCCTAACGTTTCTTGTAAGGACTTTTTAACTACAACATCACTGGAGCGATTATGGTTGAATTCCTGATACCGTTGTTTCCATGCTGCCTCCGTGAGATTGTGAGAATAGCCCATAAATGGATACGTGGATACTGTGGCAGGCAGAATTTGCTCTGTCTTCCATGTAAATGCCAAAAGAGCACTTCATTTATTCCCTCCCCTACCTCCAATTATAAATAATCAATTATGGTCTTTGATGTGAAGGTCATAACAACTCCAACTCACCCTTACTTACTACACTGCTCAGTGAGTTTCTGACATATTGTGCGTGTTTCATTGGACATACAGTACACTCCTACACAGTACATTCACATATGAATTCTTACATGCAATGAGGTAATAATAGCATGACATTAGAAACAGCTGCAGACACTCCTCAAGTCACATACGCACATCATTATGACACTATATGTTCTTCTAGAGAGAGAGAGAGGGTGTGTGTGTGAGAGAGAGACGGTAGAATGAACTCTTGTAAACATTCATGAGAAGTTACATCCACTATTTATTTATTTATTTGAATTTTGAAACAGGAAATTCCTTCCTTTGCTTCTCAGGGCCGTTGCCACACTCACAATCAGCCACAGTCAATCAGAATCTGTTATATCACTGCAGTCCATCCAGCTTCTCTGAATTTAATCTGTCTCTGTTGGCTTCAGTGATTTGGTTCAGGGTATGAAAGGCCTAACCATGGAAATAGCAATGAGGATTCATCTGTTCTAACACCACAGCCAATGACATGGTGAACCTGCACTATAGGGCCAGGATTTGTTTCCTGACCATGTGACCTGAGCAGACAAAACTCTTGCTCTAGTCCCTATATCTACAGCACCAAGCAGTAATTTCATGCTGATCTAATGTTATCCTGAGTGCAATTATAGTTTTACATGGAATTACTATGCTCATTAAACACTTAAGTTTCCAGTAAGTGCCTCAATCCCCACAATAACACATGGTGGCACTCTTGTTAGGAAATCCAAATGTAGGGCTTCCAATTGGCTCATTCATCAGCTCTCCCTTCTAACTATTCACCAGCTGTCACGCCCTGACCGTAGAGATCCTTTTATTCTCTATGTTTGTTTGGTCAGGGTGTGACTCGGGTGGGAAAGTCTATGCTTTCTGGTTCTTTGTTTTTGGCTGTTTTTTGCTCACGGTAGGGAGCGTGGTACTGGTGAGGCACCGTGTTATGCGGTGAAGCGCATGGTGTCTCCAGTGCACGTTCACAGCCCGGTGCGCTATATTCCAGCTCCCTGCATTGGATGGGCTAGAGTGGGCATCCAGCCAGGACAGATGGTGCCAGCTCAGCGCTCCTGGCCTCCAGTGCATCTCTTCGGCCCAGGATATCCTGCGCCGGCTCTGCGCACTGTGTCTCCAGTGCGTCTGCACAGCCCAGTGCGTCCTGTACTAGCGCCCCGCATTTGCCGGGCAAAAGTAACCATCCAGCCAGGACGGGTTGTGCCAGCTCTACTCTTGAGACCTCCAGTGCGCCTCCACGGCCCAGTGTATCCGGTGCCTACTCCACGCACCAGGCTTCCAGTGCATCTCCCGAGTCCGGTGAGACCTGTTCCAGTTCCACATACAAGTTCTCCATTATGTCTCCCCAGCCTGGTAAGCCCTGTGGCAGCTCCACGCACCAGGCTTCCAGTAGGTCTTCTCAGACCGGTGAGACCTGTTCCGGCTCCATGTTCGAAGCCACCAGTGATGATCCATGGCACAAAGCCTCCAGTGATGATACATGGAACGAAGCCTCCAGTGATGATCCATGGCACGAAGCCTCCAGCGAGGGTCCCCAGTCCGGCGCCTGCAGTGAGGGTCCCCAGTCTGGGGCCTGCAGCGAGGGTCCCCAGGCCGGGGCCTACAACGAGGGTCCCCAGTCCGAGGCCTGCGACGAGGGTCCCCAGTCCGGGGCCTGCGACGAGGGTCCCCAGTCCGGGGCCTGCGGCGAGGGTCCCCGCACCAGAGGCGCCACCAAAGTGGGGGGAGCCCGAGGTGGAGCGGGGTCTGCGTCCCACACCGGAGCCGCCACCACGATGGATGCCCACCCGGACCCTCCCCTATAGTGTCAGGTTTGTGGCCGGAGACCGCACTTTTTTTTTTGGGGGGTACTGTCATGCTCTGACCGTAGAGATCCTTTTATTCTCTATGTTTGTTTGGTCAGGGTGTGACTTGGGTGGGAAAGTCTATGCTTTCTGGTTCTTTGGTTTTGGCAGGGTATGATTCTCAATCAGGGACAGCTGTCTTTCGTTGTCTCTGATTGGGATTCATACTTAGGCAGCCTTTTTTCCTTTTCTCATTTGTGGGTTGTTGTCTTCATTTAATGCATGTATAGCCTTACAGAGCTTCACGTTTGTTTTGTTGTTTATTGTTTTGTTGGTGACATTTAGAAATAAATTAAAAGGTACACTCACCACGCTGCACATTGTTCCGGTCATTTTCAAGACGACATTCGTGACACCAGCTCGTGTTCTCAGTCAACTTACCTGGTAAAATAAAAATGAAAGGGCAATATAATATTCCCACATTCTACTCAAAATGTGAACATTCACAATCCCAAATGTGTGTATTGTAAAATTACCTATCTGGCTACTATTAATGTGTATTGTAAAATTACCTATCTGGCTACTATTAATGTGTATTGTAAAATTATCAGAAAAGAAAGTATTTGACTCTAGCCACAAAATTAAGTAAATTAGAAGGGGGCGGGGAGGATTTCGGCGAGGCTATTTTCTTGCATGCCAAAATTCCCCTCCCCCATTATATCTTGGGACTGCAACGCCTGGCACACTTCTGAATCATTTTGCTAGCTCATGTTGACCAGTAGTGTGTGCTACAGAAAGCAAAATTAGAGTATAAAGCAATTATTTTAGAAACATTTTGTAATGTTTAAGAAAATAATGATAATACACTAATATTATCACACAATAACACAAAAACATCACAGAAAGTTAAGTTTGTTAACTTCTTTGGGATAGGGGCCAGCATTTTCACTTTTGGATGAATAGCGTACCCAGAGTAAACTGCCTCCTACTCAGTCCCAGATGCTAATATATGCATAAGTAGTATTGGATAGAAACACTCTGAAGTTTCCAAAACTATTTGAATGATGTCTGTAAGTATAACAGAACTCATATGGCAGGCAAAAACCTGAGAAAAAAATCCAAACAGGAAGTGGGAAATCTGAGGTTTGTGGTTTTTTAACTCAGCCCCTATCGAATACACAGTGGGATATGGGTCATTTTGCACTTCCTAAGGCTTCCACTAGATGTCAACCGTTGTTTCAGGCTTCTACTGTGAAGGGGGAGAGAATGAGAGCTGTTCAAATCAAATCAAATCAAATCAAATTTTATTTGTCACATACACATGGTTAGCAGATGTTAATGCGAGAGTAGCGAAATGCTTGTGCTTCTAGTTCCGACAATGCAGTAATAACGAGCAAGTAATCTAACTAACAATTCCAAAACTACTGTCTTATACACAGTGTAAGGGGATAAAGAATATGTACATAAGGATATATGAATGAGTGATGGTACAGAGCAGCATAGGCAAGATACAGTAGATGATATCGAGTACAGTATATACATATGAGATAAGTATGTAAACCAAGTGGCATAGTTAAAGTGGCTAGTGATACATGTATTACATAAGGATGCAGTCGATGATATAGAGTACAGTATCAACGTATGCATATGAGATGAACAATGTAGGGTAAGTAACATTATATAAGGTAGCATTGTTTAAAGTGGCTAGTGATATATTTACATCATTTCCCATCAATTCCCATGATTAAAGTGGCTGGAGTAGAGTCAGTGTCATTGACAGTGTGTTGGCAGTAGCCACTCAATGTTAGTGGTGGCTGTTTAACAGTCTGATGGCCTTGAGATAGAAGCTGTTTTTCAGTCTCTCGGTCCCAGCTTTGATGCACCTGTACTGACCTCGCCTTCTGGATGGCAGCGGGGTGAACAGGCAGTGGCTCGGGTGGTTGATGTCCTTGATGATCTTTATGGCCTTCCTGTAGCATCGGGTGGTGTAGGTGTCCTGGAGGGCAGGTAGTTTGCCCCCGGTGATGCGTTGTGCAGACCTCACTACCCTCTGGAGAGCCTTACGGTTGAGGGCGGTGCAGTTGCCATACCAGGCGGTGATACAGCCCGCCAGGATGCTCTCGATTGTGCATCTGTAGAAGTTTGTGAGTGCTTTTGGTGACAAGCCGAATTTCTTCAGCCTCCTGAGGTTGAAGAGGCGCTGCTGCGCCTTCCTCACGATGCTGTCTGTGTGAGTGGACCAATTCAGTTTGTCTGTGATGTGTATGCCGAGGAACTTAAAACTTGCTACCCTCTCCACTACTGTTCCATCGATGTGGATGGGGGGTGTGTTCCCTCTGCTGTTTCCTGAAGTCCACAATCATCTCCTTAGTTTTGTTGACGTTGAGTGTGAGGTTATTTTCCTGACACCACACTCCGAGGGCCCTCACCTCCTCCCTGTAGGCCGTCTCGTCGTTGTTGGTAATCAAGCCTACCACTGTTGTGTCGTCCGCAAACTTGATGATTGAGTTGGAGGCGTGCATGGCCACGCAGTCGTGGGTGAACAGGGAGTACAGGAGAGGGCTCAGAACGCACCCTTGTGGGGCCCCAGTGTTGAGGATCAGTGGGGAGGAGATGTTGTTGCCTACCCTCACCACCTGGGGGCGGCCCGTCAGGAAGTCCAGTACCCAGTTGCACAGGGCGGGGTCGAGACCCAGGGTCTCGAGCTTGATGACGAGCTTGGAGGGTACTATGGTGTTGAATGCCGAGCTGTAGTCGATGAACAGCATTCTCACATAGGTATTCCTCTTGTCCAGATGGGTTAGGGCAGTGTGCAGTGTGGTTGAGGTTGCATCGTCTGTGGACCTATTTGGGCGGTAAGCAAATTGGAGTGGGTCAAGGGTGTCAGGTAGGGTGGAGGTGATATGGTCCTTGACTAGTCTCTCAAAGCACTTCATGATGACGGATGTGAGTGCTACGGGCGGTAGTCGTTTAGCTCAGTTACCTTAGCTTTCTTGGGAACAGGAACAATGGTGGCCCTCTTGAAGCATGTGGGAACAGCAGACTGGTATAGGGATTGATTGAATATGTCCGTAAACACACCGGCCAGCTGGTCTGCGCATGCTCTGAGGGCGCGGCTGGGGATGCCGTCTGGGCCTGCAGCCTTGCGAGGGTTAACACGTTTAAATGTCTTACTCACTTCGGCTGCAGTGAAGGAGAGACCGCATGTTTCCGTTGCAGGCCGTGTCAGTGGCACTGTATTGTCCTCAAAGCGGGCAAAAAGTTATTTAGTCTGCCTGGGAGCAAGACATCCTGGTCCGTGACTGGGCTGGGTTTCTTCCTGTAGTCCGTGATTGACTGTAGACCCTGCCACATACCTCTTGTGTCTGAGCCGTTGAATTGAGATTCTACTTTGTCTCTGTACTGGCGCTTAGCTTGTTTGATAGCCTTGCGGAGGGAATAGCTGCACTGTTTGTATTCAGTCATGTTACCAGACACCTTGCCCTGATTAAAAGCAGTGGTTCGTGCCTTCAGTTTCACACGAATGCTGCCATCAATCCACGGTTTCTGGTTAGGGAATGTTTTAATCGTTGCTATGGGAACGACATCTTCAACGCACGTTCTAATGAACTCGCACACCGTATCAGCGTATTCGTCAATGTTGTTGTCTGACGCAATACGAAACATCTCCCAGTCCACGTGATGGAAGCAGTCTTGGAGTGTGGAGTCAGCTTGGTCGGACCAGCGTTGGACAGACCTCAGCGTGGGAGCTTCTTGTTTTAGTTTCTGTCTGTAGGCAGGGATCAACAAAATGGAGTCGTGGTCAGCTTTTCCGAGAGGGGGCGGGGCAGGGCCTTATATGCGTCGCGGAAGTTAGAGTAACAATGATCCAGGGTCTTTCCACCCCTGGTTGCGCAATCGATATGCTGATAAAATTTAGGAGTCTTGTTTTCAGATTAGCCTTGTTAAAATCCCCAGCTACAATGAATGCAGCCTCCGGATAAATCGTTTCCAGTTTGCAGAGAGTTAAATAAAGTTCGTTCAGAGCCATCGATGTGTCTGCTTGGGGGGGATATATACGGCTGTGATTATAATCGAAGAGAATTCTCTTGGTAGATAATGCGGTCTACATTTGATTGTGAGGAATTCTAAATCAGGTGAACAGAAGGATTTGAGTTCCTGTATGTTTCTTTCATCACACCATGTCACGTTGGCCATAAGACATACGCCCCCGCCCCTCTTCTTACCAGAAAGATGTTTGTTTCTGTCGGCGCGATGCGTGGAGAAACCCGCTGGCTGCACCGCTTCGGATTGCGTCTCTCCAGTTAGCCATGTTTCCGTGAAGCAAAGAACGTTACAGTCTCTGATGTCCCTCTGGAATGCTACCCTTGCTCGGATTTCATCAACCTTGTTGTCAAGAGACTGGACATTGGCAAGAAGAATGCTAGGGAGTGGTGCACGATGTGCCCGTCTCCGGAGTCTGACCAGAAGACCGCTTCGTTTCCCTCTTTTCTGAGTCGTTTTTTTTTTTTGGTCGCTGCATGTGATCCACTCGGTTACACTGGTTGTAAGGCAGAACACAGGATCCGCATCGCGAAAAACATATTCTTGGTCGTACTGATGGTGAGTTGACGCTGATCTTATATTCAGTAGTTCTTCTCGGCTGTATGTAAAGAAACCTAAGATGACCTGGGGTACTAGTGTAAGAAATAACACGTAAAAAAACAAAAAACTGCATAGTTTCCTAGGAACGCGAAGCGAGGCGGCCATCTCTGTCGGCGCCGGAAGTAGAAGATGAAAGATTTGACTAAAGATTTGACTAAGTTTGACTAAGGGGTCTGGCAGCAGCCTCATTTTCAGTCATGCGCATTTCACATGAGAGGTATCACTCGTTCCATTGCTTTTCTACAGACAATGGAATTCTCCGGTTGGAACATTATTGAACATTTATGATAAAAACATCCTAAAGATTGATTCTATACTTAATTTGAAAGGTTCAACGACCTGTAATATAACTTTTGGAACTTTTCGTCCAACGTTCTGCTGGACCTGAACGCGCGTTTGGATTTGTTTACAAAACGCTCTAACAAGGCTATTTGGACATAAATGATGGACATTATCGAACAAAACAAACATTTATTGTGGAACTGCGATTCCTGGGAGTGCATTCTGATGAAGATCATCAAAGGTAAGTGAATATTTATTATGCTATTTCTGACTAATGTTGACTGCGCAATGACTGGAACGAACTACAAAAATCTCTGAAACTCGAAACACTTAGTGTCTTCCTCATTATTGTCCACCTTCCCACAGAAGTGCCACAGTTTGTCATCTAGCAAAACATAATGTCAAGCAGTATGTACATATTTACATGTATTTTTCAGAGCAAACAGGGAACAGAGAACAAGGGAATAGTACAGGTTCCTTGTAACACAATTATTTAAATACATGTGTTTTAGTGGCCATCTAGTCAGAAGTTGGATCAAAGATGAAAGATCCATATAAATGTTTTTTTTTAATCTACAATTAAATTAGAAATGTAACATACCAGTGTTTTGGAGGAGAGTGGCTGCTATTTCTTCTCTCAAGATGTTAACGTCTTCGTCCGTATTTGAAAAGACAATCGACTCCTCCTTCAGAACACATTCAGCAAACTGGGGATTTGCTGGGCATTTCAGTTTTCCCCAACAAAATTATGTTACACTTAAGATTCTAATTTGCAAGTATATAACGACACAGCTATGATATAATTTGACAGTTCTGTTTAGCCCTTTAGTCAGTATACTTTCAGTAGGTTAATTGTATATTACTTATACTCTCATACTTACTTTCAAGGCAAAGACCCCAAAAGAAGTAACATCTTGTTGGCATGGGTGAGGAAGGGTACCACATACCCATCTGGAGATATTACACCCCTTCTCTCTCAGGAATGATCTGAACATATATGTTAAGAAATGAACAGCATTTTGAAACACTTTATTGATTACAATATAGAGATTAATAACAGTATAGCATTTCAAATACTTTATTGAATCCATTGTAAAATTAATATTAAAAGCAGTTTTTACCTTGTTCACCCCCTGGCATCTTTTTATCTTTCTGGCACTTTTTCCCATTGGTTTGAGGAACAGAGCCCTCTTCTGGGATGGCAGGATAACCTTTCAAGTTTAGTTAGACAGACAGACAGACAGACAGACAGACAGACACATGACACACACATATTACACACACATAAATACACACATATGGCACACACACATTTTACACACGTATGTGTTCACATGTATATTCTGTATTATGTATGTATTTCATAGTTCTTAGTACTGCCTTAGCGGCTCTTACCGTCACAGTCCAGTGGTTGTGTTCATTGATGATGCCAATAATGTACTTGTACATCATTGGATCAATCTGAAATTTAAACGAGCAAGGATACAGTTGCTTGAGTTCAAAATCTGTCAAATATAAGATATAATATTATGAGAATAATCCAAACAACCTTAAGTTTTGATTTCTTGCTCCCCAAATGCCAGTAATTTTAAAGGTCATTGTAGAAAGCTTGCTCGGTTGACTGCCTTTAAAAATTTCGCACCAGATGGAACATGTAGGCATTGATGGTCTGACAGAAAAAAAGACAATGAAGTTAAATCTTTAAATGGAAAAACAACCATTTAGGTTTTCCTCATAAATACACAGAAAAATCACACACATGCAGTGTTTACATATACTGTACATGCAACACAGTCTTACCTCACTTTCCAGCTCCCTATTTGGACCAGTTCTGTGGAGATCACGATAAAAGATTTTAAATGGGCCGATTCTAGACAACAGCGCATACAGTTGAAGTCGGAAGTTTACATACACTTAGGTTGGAGTCATTAAAACTTGTTTTTCAACCACTCCACAAATTTTTGGTTAACAAACTATAGTTTTGGCAAATCGGTTAGGATATATACTTTGTGCATGACACAAGTAATCCTTACAAAATTTGTTTACAGACAGATTATTTCACTTATAATTGATTGTATCACAATTCCAGTGGGTCAGATGTTTACATACACTAAGTTGACTGTGCCATTAAACAGCTTGGAATATTCCAGAAAATGATGTCATGGCTTTAGAAGCTTCTGATAGGCTAATTGACATCATTTCAGTCAATTGGAGATGTGCCTGTGGATGTATTTCAAGGCCTACCTTTCAACTCAGTGCCTCTTTGCTTGACATCATGGGAAAATCAAAATAAATTAGCCAAGACCTCCTTGGGAGCAATTTCCAAACGCCTGAAGGTACCACGTTCATCTGTACAAACAATAGTTTGCAAGTATGAACCCCATGGGACCACGCAACCGTCATACCGCTCAGGAAGGAAGCGTGTTCTGTCTCCTAGAGATGAACGTATTTTGGTGCGAGAAGTGCAAATCAATCCCAGAACAACAGCAAAGGACCTTGACCTATATCCACAGTAAAACAAGCCCTATATTGACATAACCTGAAAGGCTGCTCAGCAAGGAAGAAGCCACCACTCCAAAACCAACATAAAATAGCCAGACTACCGTTTGCAACTGCACATGGGGACAAAGATCGTCCTTTTTGGAGAAATGTCCTCTGGTCTGATGAAACAAAAATAGAACTGTTTGGCCATAATGACCATTGTTATGTTTGGAGGAAAAAGGGGGAGGCTTGCAAACTGAAGAGCACCATCCCAACCGTGAAGCACGGGGTTGGCAGCATCATGTTGTGGGGGTGCTTTGCTGCAGGAGGGACTGGTGCACTTCACACAATAGATGGCATCATGAGGAAGTAGAATTATGTGGATATATTGAGGCAACATCTCAAGATATCAGTCAGGAAGTTAAAGCTTGGTCGCAAATGAGTTTTCCAAATGGACAATTGATGCTAAGCATAAGTTGTGGCAAAATGGATTACGGACAACAAAGTCAAGGTATTGGAGTGGCCATCACAAAGCCCTGACCTCAGCCTATAGAAAATTTGTGGGCAGAATTGAAAAAGCATGTGCGAGCAAGGAGGCCTACAAACCTGACTCAGTTACACCAGCTCTGTCAGGAGGAATGGGCCAAAATTCACACAACTTATTGTGGGAAGGCTACCTGAAACGTTTGACCCAAGTTAAACAATTTAAAGGCAATACTACCAAATACTAATTGAGTGTATGTAAACTTCTTACCCAATGGGAATGTGATGAAAGAAATAAAAGCTGAAATAAATCATTCTCTCTGATATTATTCTGACATTTCACATTCTTAAAATAAAGTGGTGATACTAACTGACCCAAGACAGCTAATTTTTTACTAGGATTAAAAGTCAGAAATTGTGAAAAACGAAGTTTAAATGTATTTGGCTAAGTTGTATGTAAACTTCCGACTTCAACTGTATACATATGTTCCTCCTCAAGCCTCTGCAACACCTGGAAAATGTACCTGTAGGTGTACTGAGATATATAAATGGATCAACCTGATAAGATTACATACATACATTTGTTTATATCAGTAGCTGCTGCTGCTGCTGGTGTGGTGGCTGAGGAGGTGGAGGCTGCTGGTGTGGTGGCTGTGGAGGCTGCACCTGCTGGCGTGGTGGCTGTGGAGGCCGCTGGTGTAGTGGCTGTGGAGGCTGCATCTGCTGGTGTGGTGGTTCTGGAGGCTGCTGCCTTTATTTTATGAGGGATCTGAGGAGTCTCCTCTACATGATGCCTCAGGTGATCCATGCTTATTTTAGGGAAGATAACCCCCTTGTCATCTTCCACGTCCACACTTTTGCTTTTGAGACCTCGAATCGTACATTGGCCGAGATAGTTGTGATCTAGTTCGCCCCCTTTCCTCTGCTGGTTGCGGATATTAACCTGCCACACTCTGTCAGTCTGGAGAACCTCATTGAGCTTCAGCATATCTTCTGTTAAGTCTTCCACTGCTAAGACCTCCTCGGCACTGCTGTCAATCTATAACATATATTTCTGATATTAATTTAAACTTACAAAGATACAGTCTACACTTCTCAAATCAATTAGAATGTAAAATGATGTACACCAACCCTGTAATTTTCTGGAACCTCTGACGGGTAGCGAGCCTCTCTACCGAACATCAGGTCGAAGGGGGAGTATTTTGTTGTCATTTGATTCTTGGTTCTTAAACCAAACATTACGCCATCAAGGTGCCTGTCCCACTATTTTGGTGTTTGGCCCACTAATTTAGAGATGGCTCTGAAAATATGATTGAATTGAAAATTATATGACACAAGTTATTCTTAGAATGTGAACGTTTTTAGAACATTACAATTGATGAACTCAAAACCACCACGGTCTGTTAAATAATATTATAACATCAGTCTACAGATGTTGCTTATACCTCTGTTTTCACCCGTTCATCCTTTCTACCAATCCATTCATCTGGGGATGGTACGTTGAGCAGAGACTTCTTCAGATCGCCAGAGCCTTGCAGACATTTTAGTTTATCTTTTTTTATAAAAGGGGATTTTTTTTAGAAAGCTGAAGACATTTAAACCAATATTTAAGTTGAGTAACACAGTTACTATTTACCTCATTGACAAACTCCTTCCCTTGGTCTGTGAGTATATGTTTTGGTGCCTCAAACTGATAGAAAAATTTGATTATGCAGTCTGTGACCTCCTTAACAGACTTTGTGCGGAGGGGGTATGCCTGTGGCCATTTAGTGAGGTGGTCAGTCATAACACAGATGTACTGGTGTCCGCTGTCTGTCTGTGTCAGTTTGCCGATAAGTTTGCCAAGTAGTTCAAATGGCTGCGTGACCTTGAGGAAACATTGAACACACTTTACATTAGGTGTGTATTAGCTATGCTGTAAGTATATATCAACACCTGTAGTAACAACACTGTAGATGGAATTGCTATGTAATTAACCTATCTGTTAGGTTAGGGTCACCTACCTATCTATGTGCTAAGACACACACAAACTTACACACACAGAAAAACAACTGGCTTTAGTGGCTCTCTCCAGGCAACCAGGGCAATACAGTGCCTTGCAAAAGTATTCGGCCCCCTTGAACTTTGCGACCTTTTGCCACATTTCAGGCTTCAAACATAAAGATATAAAACTGTATTTTTTTGTGAAGAATCAACAACAAGTGGGACACAATCATGAAGTGGAACGACATTTATTGGATATTTCAAACTTTTTTAACAAATCAAAAACGGAAAAATTGGGCGTGCAAAATTATTCAGCCCCCTTAAGTTAATACTTTGTAGCGCCACCTTTTGCTGCGATTACAACTGTAAGTCGCTTGGGGTATGTCTCTATCAGTTTTGCACATCGAGAGACTGAAATTTTTGCCCATTCCTCCTTGCAAAACAGCTCGAGCTCAGTGAGGTTGGATGGAGAGCATTTGTGAACAGCAGTTTTCAGTTCTTTCCACAGATTCTCGATTGGATTCAGGTCTGGACTTTGACTTGGCCATTCTAACACCTGGATATGTTTATTTTTGAACCATTCCATTGTAGATTTTGCTTTATGTTTTGGATCATTGTCTTGTTGGAAGACAAATCTCCGTCCCAGTCTCAGGTCTTTTGCAGACTCCATCAGGTTTTCTTCCAGAATGGTCCTGTATTTGGCTCCATCCATCTTCCCATCAATTTTAACCATCTTCCCTGCTGAAGAAAAGCAGGCCCAAACCATGATGCTGCCACCACCATGTTTGACAGTGGGGATGGTGTGGTCAGGGTGATGAGCTGTGTTGCTTTTACGCCAAACATAACGTTTTGCATTGTTGCCAAAAAGTTCAATTTTGGTTTCATCTGACCAGAGCACCTTCTTCCACATGTTTGGTGTGTCTCCCAAGTGGCTTGTGGCAAACTTTAAACAACACTTTTTATGGATATCTTTAAGAAATGGCTTTCTTCTTGCCACTCTTCCATAAAGGCCAGATTTGTGCAATATACGACTGATTGTTGTCCTATGGACAGAGTCTCCCACCTCAGCTGTAGATCTCTGCAGTTCATCCAGAGTGATCATGGGCCTCTTGGCTGCATCTCTGATCAGTCTTCTCCTTGTATGAGCTGAAAGTTTAGAGGGACAGCCAGGTCTTGGTAGATTTGCAGTGGTCTGATACTCCTTCCATTTCAATATTATCGCTTGCACAGTGCTCCTTGGGATGTTTAAAGCTTGGGAAATCTTTTTGTATCCAAATCCGGCTTTAAACTTCTTCACAACAGTATCTCGGACCTGCCTGGTATGTTCCTTGTTCTTCATGATGCTCTCTGCGCTTTTAACGGACCTCTGAGACTATCACAGTGCAGGTGCATTTATACGGAGACGTGATTACACACAGGTGGATTGTATTTATCATCATTAGTCATTTAGGTCAACATTGGATCATTCAGAGATCCTCACTGAACTTCTAGAGAGAGTTTGCTGCACTGAAAGTAAAGGGGCTGAATAATTTTGCACGCCCAATTTTTCAGTTTTTGATTTGTGAAATATCCAATAAATGTCGTTCCACTTCATGATTGTGTCCCACTTGTTGTTGATTCTTCACAAAAAATACAGTTTTATATCTTTGAAGCCTGAAATGTGGCAAAAGGTTGCAAAGTTCAAGGGGGCCGAATACTTTCGCAAGGCACTGTATGTCTATAGAGATTGCATGGATGTGTGCTCAATTTTTATATACCTGTCAGCAATGGGTGTGGCTGAAATAGCCAAATCCACCAATTTGAAGGGGTGTCAACATACTTTTGTATACACAATGTGTTTGTTATTGTAACAGGGGTTGCCTCAAGTTAATAATATTCCTGTCACCACGCCAGACTGGCCAGCCCTGAGGAAGGCATATTTTTTTTTACAGTAGGTGTATTCCTGTCCCTTGTGCGCAGGGCTCAGGGCGGATGGGAACGGTGTGCAGCAAGGAAGGCTGAGGAGAAATATTCTCATTAATGATGACTAAGTAATGTCCAGGGAAATGAATGTCTATGGGGAAAGAATTGCCTGCCCAGGAAAAACATTGTTAGGGCCCTAGTTATAGGCAATTCCTGTTCAGTTTATGTGGTCGGGAAAATCTCAGGGTTTAGTCATGTCTAATGCAAGAGAAACCTGAACGTGGTGTGACACTGCTTGGCTCTAGTAAGCATTGATTTAAGGTTGCAAGTTAAAGTCCTTTGAAGAGGCTAGTAAACATACCAGGGGAAAGCTGGGATTGGTACATCATTTTTTTAAAACTTTTAAATAAATGATTTATACCCCTTGATTCTTGAAGTATCTAATTTATAAATGCCTCCTGCGCCTAGTTCAACTGTCATACAGAATCCAAAATATATGCTTGTTTTACTCAAATGTTTGTAAACAATGTAAATGCAAACCAAACGAAATCACATTTTATTTGTCACTTGCGCCGAATACAACTGGTGTAGACTTTACCATGAAGTTCTTGCTTTCCAGCTCTTCCCAACAATGCAGAGTTTAAAAGTAAAATAGTAACACGAGGAATAAAATACACAAGAATGGAGCTACATACAGGAAGTACCAGTACCAGATCAATGTGCAGAGGTACGAGGTATTTGAGGTAGATATGTACATGAAGGCAGAGTAAAGTGACTAGGCATCAGGATAGATAATAATCAGGTATTTGAGGTAGATTTGTACATGAAGGCAGAGTAAAGTGACTAGGCATCAGGATAGATAATAATAAGAGTCAAATAAAGAATAGAGCAGCAGCAGCAAATGATGAGTGTAAAAGTGTGTCTGTGTGAGTGTGAATGTGTGGTGTGTAATGTGTGTTTGTGTTGTGTCAGTCTGCCTGCCTGCCTGCCTGCCTGTGTTTTATGTGTGTGTGTGTGTGTGTGTGTGTGTGTGTGTGTGTGTGTGTGTGTAACGGATGTGAAACTGCTAGCTAGTTAGCGGTGGTGCGCACTAAATAGCGTTTCAATCGGTGACGTCACTTGCTCTGAGACCTTGAAGTAGTGTTTCCCCTTGCTCTGCAAGGGCCGCGGCTTTTGTGGAGCGATGGGTAACGATGCTTCGTGGGTGACTGTTGTTGATGTGTGCAGAGGGTCCCTGGTTCGCGCCCGGGTATGGGCGAGGGGACGGTCTAAAGTTATACATGTGCATGTAAACAAACAAACACTGTACAGCCTCAAAACATGGTTAAAAATATAATTATCATACCATGGATGGCCAGTCGCTGCATCCATAGCTCTGTCTATGAATTGGAGAGTGGTTACATCGTTTGAACTGCAGATTGGCGCTTTCGGAACTCAGTTTAACAGATGTAAGATCTTAATTTGAGCCAGTTTGCTACAACAGGAAAATAATGTGATTATTATGTGGATTATAAATAATGGACATTTTTGCAGGGATTGATACATTTTTCGTTAGGGTAAATCAAGTGAAAATTACAAACTTTAGAAGCTTTATAAAAACTCAAATACACAACAACTTGCATTTTCTGTGGTGCAGGAAGATTCTGAGCAACAAAAGAGTGATCAAATTAAGATCCTACACCTCTATCTACTTGGCTACCGACTCCACTCTCAAAGTTACTACACGGGTTTGCCTGCAATTTACCTACCTCGTCCCCATACTGTTTTTATTTATTTACTTTTCTGCTCTTTTGCACACTAGTATCTCTACCTGCACATGACCATCTGATCATTTATCACTCCAGTGTTAATCTGCTAAATTGTAATTATTCGCCTACCTTCTCATGCCTTTTGCACACAATGTATATAGACTCTTTTTTTTAAAATATATATTTTTTAAATTATACTGTGTTATTGACTTGTTTATTGTTTACTCCATGTGTAACTCTGCGTTGCTGTCTGTTCACACTGCTATGCTTTATCTTGGCCAGGTCGCAGTTGTAAATGAGAACTTGTTCTCAACTAGCCTACCTGGTTAAATAAAGGTGAAATAAAAATAAATCAATAAAAACTACCAGTAGTCTGTGTAGGTAGGATGAAGGCAAAGGCTACGACATGTCAGGGTTTGTTTTCCTGTCCCTGGAGTTCTATCAGCCTGATTTAAATATCCCTTCTTTTTGCATGTACCGAGTGACACAAAACAATTGCTGGAAACACATTCCAATGTGTTTATACATAGGTCAATAAACCATCCTGTTGTACACCAAACCCCTCAGTTATTTTCTCAGTAGTAAATGAAATCTGTCAAAAACTAGAGCCTCTGTGTGATTTCCTATTGGAGAAGCCCTATTTTACAAACTTAGAGCTGGCTGTCTCTGAAAACACATTCCACCACAGGATATGTTCTAACTGAACATCCACTGTCTCCCCATCCATCTCCTTCCAATCAACAGTCTCACTCTGAGATCTAGGAAAAGATTAATAATGACCGGATTCTGAGACTCAAACCCCCAGGAATAAAATTTGAACTCAGCCTACCCAAGAGATGGAATTTGTTGTCCATTAACCACAGTTTTTCAAAACTCATTTTTGTTTGAGTCTAGGTTGTGTATTTTGAACTAATAAACATTTGTATGAATGCCACCATGGGTTTAAGTTAGGTGAAGTTCACTCACTTGATGATTAACATTGCCTGAGACCTGAAAACTAATCTCTAAGCCCTTCCAACTCAACTCTTGACCTTAAAGCCAGTTCCACTGCATTTTTTAATTGTTCCCCTCTAACCAGGGACTGATTTAGACCTGGGACACGAGTGTGCAATTAATTATCAGGTAGAACAGAAAACCAGAAGGCTCCGGACCATAGGGGAAAATTATTATAACCCTGCTCCAGGCTTAAGCTCACGTTTGACACCCATGCAGTCAGTCCTGGTTTCTTTTGAAATCACTTCATCATCTCTGATGAACATATCTTCATGCTGAGCAAGCTCTGTTGCTAACAAGGTTTTCACACTTACTAGACTTTTTGCTAAACTTCGGCTAATCATACAGGATTACTACAATATAAACTTGCAAACTTGTCATGACCGTAAATATTGCTTTCAAAACACCATTGTCAAGATTAACTATTACACCATATAATAGATTAAATATTTGCTCATATTTTCACGTTACACCTACCTCAGTATATTGACCCGTTTTGGGACAGTTGCTAGGTGGGGGGGTTCGATGAAGACGCATGGAATTTTTCTTGATTAAACTTAAGTGAGCTGTGGAGGAGTGATGTGATCTAAGAGTCCCGTGAGGCCATTTCCTGCCATTGAGTCGGTGGATCTACCTTTCCTCCCGTTCTAACACAGGACATGATTTACACTACAATTATTATCTGTGCCTCTCAGGCAGCGAAATACAATATCCTCACAGTGAGTTCCTTGAGGCAGAGGGTCAAAGAGGGACAGAGAGGGTCAACAAAGCAAAGCAAGGTAAGCTTAGACTGTGGCAGACAGAATACCAAAATATGACTGGCTGGGTTGAGTCCACTAGCAATAGCATGAGGCATGCCAAATAATTTTGAGAATAATTTCATTAGAATCATATTACGTGGTTTCAGGGTTGGACAATCCCAACATAAACGTGAGTGAGTAAGACTTTTCATGTATTCATTACACATGGTACATTTCTGTGTCAAATTTGTGTCAAATTACATAACTGCAAGTTATGAGAAGATTGCTGCTCTTAAAATGCAATGTTTTTGAAAGTTTCATGTTTTCAATATGGCATGTCTACATATTCTTTAATAAATATATAAATGTCTTATTTCATCCTCCACAATCTATAGTTTTCCATTGACAACAACATGAGGGAATCTTTTTCAAGGTCATTTCAACCATTTCCATAAAGGTTATCATCAATGTAGAGTTGGTAGCCATCTCATCTCACCCATGATATAGCCTTTTCTGACAATGCTTACTCAGAGAGTAATCACTCCCGGGAGGGTGTGTGGCACAGAGAAGGTTATCGGTACAGACCTCCTCCCTTTCTCCTCATGCTCAACTACACCCTGCAGAGGAAGACCTCCCATTTCCTCCATTACGAGTAGCCTACATCTAGATAAAACACTGCTGTACCCTGTGGCCACAAAGAACTGGTCCCTTTTGAGGTACTGCTTACTCAATGATATGCTTCAGATATGTTATTGGTGGCACCAGCAACAACGGAACTGGCTGTGTCAGAATGTGGCTATGCAAACACAAGCCAAGTAAGTGTTGGAAAGAACAGGCACTGTTTCTTCCGTTCTGGATATCTTTGATTTTCCCCAAATAAACATTTTTCTGCAGACACATCTTGAAGTTTTCACTAGTAAGTTTAATCAAATAGATATGCAAAACAGAGAAAACATTTCCCCAGGCATATCAAGAAGCCATCAATAATTCACAAACGCCACTAATTATCATACAATGTCCGTAATGGTCTTCATCGTGACAACCTTTTCGTCATGAAGACCACAGTAGGCCTAATCAAATGAGAGGGTTAGACAAATTTTGTTTCCATTGCATGAACAAAAGATTGCTTCCCCGAATGCCAAAGCCACCTCACTTCCACCCCATTCTCCATTCCTCTCACTTCATCCATTTTTATCAAAGGAAATACAGAGACACTGAAATAGCATGCCGTTTCTATCAACTGCTACCGTGAATTGTGGGGTGGCCTTAGAGGAAGTGAGCCCACCTTCCATGTCCGGTAGCACAATGTGTCACTCATGACTCACACTCTCCCCCTGGGAAGGGTCCCTCCCGCGAGTGTTTATGTTCCTACTCCTCCCAGACAAACAGAGAGACCTAGAATCACTACATGGACACCTGCTCATCGAACATTTTATTCCAAAATCATGAGTTGGTCCCCCATTTGCTGCTATAACAGCCTCCATTCTTCTGGGAAGGCTTTCCGCTAGATATTGGAACATTGCTGCGGGGACTTGCTACCATTCAGTCACAAGAGCATAACATGCTGACTAGACCAGGTACGTGCGTCCGCATGCACAATCGCATGTTGATTTGGTCGTGACGAGATCAGGACACACTGGTTGAAATATCTTTGAACCAACTATATTAATTTGTGGACAGGTCAAAACGCATGAAACATTCATGGCCATTTAGCTAGCTAGCTTGCTGTTGCTAGCTAATTTGTCCTGGGATGTAAACATTGGGTTATTATTTTACTTGAAATGCACCAAGGTCCTTTTTTCCCTGGATCTTTGTAGAATTTTGGCCCATTTTGAGTCACACAAAATTGTGTGTTCTCTACTCCGACAATTAATCCACAGGCATGTTGTCCGGTCCTCTGGCAGTCTCTATGGGGGTGCCACAGGGTTCAATTCTCGGTCCGACTCATTTCTCTGTATATATCAATGATGTTGCTCTTGCTGCGGCCGATTCCCTGATCCATCTCTACGCAGACGACACCATTCTGTATACTTCTGGCCCTTCCTTGGACACTGTGCTATCTAACCTCCAAACGAGCTTCAATGCCATACAACACTCCTTCCGTGGCCTCCAACTGCTCTTAAACGCTAGTAAAACCAAATGCATGCTTTTCAACCGTTCGCTGCCTGCACCCGCACGCCCAACTAGCATCACCACCCTGGATGGTTCCGACCTAGAATATGTGGACATCTATAAGTACCTAGGTGTCTGGCTAGACTGTAAACTCTCCTTCCAGACTCATATCAAACATCTCCAATCCAAAATCAAATCTAGAATCGGCTTTCTATTTCGCAACAAAGCCTCCTTCACTCACGCCGCCAAACTTACCCTAGTAAAACTGACTATCCTACCGATCCTCGACTTCGCCGATGTCATCTACAAAATGGCTTCTAATACTCTACTCAGCAAACTGGATGCAGTTTATCACAGTGCTATCCGCGTTGTTACTAAAGCAGCTTATACCACCCACCACTGCGAACTGTATGCTCTAGTCGGCTGGCCCTCGCTACATATTCGTCGCCAGACCTACTGGCCCCAGGTCATCTACAAGTCCATGCTAGGTAAAGCTCCGCCTTATCTCAGTTCACTGGTCACGATGGCAACACCCACCCGTAGCACGAACTCCAGCAGGTGTATCTCACTGATCATCCCTAAAGCCAACACCTCATTTGGCCGCCTTTCATCCAGTTCTCTGCTGCCTGTGACTGGAACGAATTGCAAAAATCGTTGAAGTTGGAGACTTTTATCTCCCTCACCAACTTTAAACATCTGCTATCTGAGCAGCTAACCCATCGCTGCAGCTGTACATAGTCCATCGGTAAATAGCCCACCCAATTTACCTACCTCATCCCCATACTGTTTTTATTTATTTACTTTTCTGCTCTTTTGCACACCAGTATCTCTACCTGCACATGACCATCTGATCATTTATCACTCCAGTGTTAATCTGCTAAATTGTAATTATTCGCCTACCTCCTCATGCCTTTTGCACACAATGTATATAGACTCTTTTTTTTACATAAAAAAAAAATTCTACTGTGTTATTGACTTGTTTATTGTTTACTCCATGTGTAACTCTGTGTTGCTGTCTGTTCACACTGCTATGCTTTATCTTGGCCAGGACACAGTTGTAATTGAAAACTTGTTCTCAACTAGCCTACCTGGTTAAATAAAGGTGAAATAAAAAAATAAAAAGATAAAAGGGGAAACTTAGTTAGTTTCTAGTAATATCTCCTCCTTCAGTCGTCATCTTCTTCTTCTTCTTCTTCAGACTTTATATGGTGGTTGGCAAACATCTTTAAGGTGCATTACCACCACCAACTGGACTGGACTGTGGACCTCAGTTCATCTTGCAATCACCCATGTGGGTATATGCTCCTAAAAACCAATGAGGAGATGGGAGAGGCGGGACTTGCCATGCGTTAAGTGTCAAAAATAGAACCACGTTCTATTTTAGTGCCTGGCAACGCAAACGCTAGTTGACGCGAGCGAGCAGTTTGGATGAAATGATTGAATAACATGTATGTGTACATTTATTTTGCAATGCTCATGCACGTAACGCAGGTGGTGTGGTCAGCATGTTAGTGAGTTCGGGCATTGATGTTGGGCGATTAGTCCTGGTTCGCAGTTGGTGTTCCAATTCATCACAAAGGTGTTCAATGGAGATGAGGTCAGGGCTCTGCGCAGACCAGTCAAGTTCTTCCACACCGATCTCAACAAATAATTTCTGTATGGACCTCGCTTTGTGCACGTGGTCATTGTCATGCTGAAACAGGAAAGGGCCTTCCCCCAAACTGTTGTCGCCTAGAATGTCATTGTATGCATTGTAGGTCTACCATGAACAACAAAAAACAACCCCAGACCATTATCCCTCCTCCACCAAACTTTACATTTGGCACTATGCATCGGGGCAGGTAGCATTCTCCTGGTATCCGCCAAACCCAAATTCGTCCGTCGGACTGCCAAATGGTGAAGCGTGATTCATCACTCGAGAGAACGCATTTTCACTGCTCCAGAGTCCAATGGCAGCGAACTTTATACCTTTCCAGTCGACACTTGGCATTGCGCATGGTGATCTTAGGCTTCTGTGCAGATGCTCGGCCATGGAAATCCATTTCATGAAACTCACGACGAACAGTTCTTGTGTTGACGTTGCTTTGGAAAATCGGTAGTGAGTGTTGCAACCGAGGACAGACAATTTTTATATGCTAAGTGTTTCAGCACTCAGTGGTCACATTCTGTGAGCTTGTGAAGCTTACCACGTTGAGGCTGAACCATTGATGCTCCTAGAAGTTTCCACTTCCATAACAGCACTTACAGTTGACCAGGGAAGCTCTAGCAGGGCAGAAATTTCACAAACTGACTTGTTGGAAAGTTGGCATCCTATGACAGTGCCACGTTGAAAGTCACAGAGCTTTTCGGTACGGGCCATTCTACTGCCAGTGTTTTTATCTATGGAGATTGCATGGCTGTGTGCTTGATTTTATACGCCTGTCAGCAACGGGTGTGGCTTTATTATTGTTTAGTTTTTAAACTCTTATTTTACCAGGTAAGTTGACTGAGAATACATTCTAATTTACAGCAACAGGATGAATGACCCAATTTGTAAACTGGGGATTATTAGTTGGCAATGATGGTATGAGGGCCAGATTGGGAATTTAGCTGATATAGCCGAATGCACTAATTTGAAGGGGTGTCCACATACTTTTGGCCATGTAGTGTATGTTGTCAATATAATCAGAGTTGTTCCTGAATATCAAGCATAATAAGATATTATTCCGAATGAATGTATTCAAATATAACCTAAAACGTGTATAAATCACCTCATGAAGAATGTGTTTGTCCTCGTGTCCTCATGTTTATTTGCAATAACTCAGAATGTGCCATTTGGCTGCCCAATGGGCATTCTCATGAGAGAGAACCATGTAAACACAAGGAGAGAACTGAGCAAATTAGGCTGCATGTCACTGAAAGATGTTATCTACGTTTTTGATGTCATTGATGTGTTTTCAATGTGTTTCTTATTTAAATGCTAGTTTTGCCATATGTGCGTAATTTGACTATAGCTTACTATAAATATACATTTCGTGTGTGTGTTGTGTGTGCACGTGTCAGTTCAATGTCTAGGTTTGATTTACATTTGGTTGAGTTGTCAACTAACGTGTATTCAACATGAACAAAAATCGCCATGTTAGATTTAGTTAATGGTTGGGTGAAAATGTTACTTTTTGCAAATCTAATTAGTTTTCCACGTTGATTCAACCTCAACACATTGATATTTGAGGTTGAAATGAGATGGAAACAATGTTGATTCACCCAGCCGTTACCCAGTGGCTGGTTGTTTAGCATGATAGGCAGGTTCAGAGAGAACTTGTTTGTTCTTGGTCAGCAACTACGCCATCCAGAAAGGAACTTCCTTCCTTGATCAATCGAAGACATGGAGGGAGGCTTATATAAATGGGAGTTATCGGCAGTCTTAACGTTCATTCTGCAACTCAAGCCATGCCTAATAGACGAGTAGCCTACATCTAAATTATATGCGATTTTTATATTTAGTTTGAGGCGTAGGAGATTGTTTAAAAAAAAAATGGGGGATACAGTAGCAATACTCGTTGCCCTGACGTTCCTTTTGAGAGTGAACGGGGAAGACCCCCTCGTCGGATACTGCTTGGGGAAGCAGTGCTTTGCCGTTTTCCAGGACCAAGCTAACTTTGGAACCGCTCAAAAACGTTGTGAGGAAAATAATAATGGATATTTAATGACAGTTCGATCTTTGATATCACATAGCATCCTTTTAATATTACTTGGTATTCATAGAGGAGATTATTGGATTGGTTTACATTTACCAAGCGGGCAATGCCCCGAACAAGCATCGTTTTTACGAGGGTACAGGTGGATAACTGGAGATAATGAAACCAAATTCCAGAACTGGGGGCGCTTTGAAGATGTCTGTTCTTCAAAATGTATTTCGGTATCAAAATACGACTTTCTGTGGAAGGAACAACCATGCGAAAGTAAAGTAGATGGATATATTTGTGAATATAAACTTGACAGTCCCTGCCAACATGTAATTGTAAAAGGGGACGAATCAGTTCTGTATGAGACTCCGTTGGGATTCAAGGGAGAGAACCTACTGACATTACCCCTCGGAACCACTGCAACGCTCAAATCCATCGGGTCGAAGTATATCTGTCTATCTGAACAGTGGCTACAAGCACCGTGGAGTTGCGAGGTATTCAGAGGTGGCTGTGCGCATGACTGTTCCTCAGTTAATACTAAACCTGTATGCACCTGCCCACCTGGGAAAACTCTCCAGGACAATAACGTCACATGTGAAGATGCGCAAAATGACCCCTGCCTTGACTCAGGATGCGCACATCTCTGCCAAAAAAAGGATGACAGCTACACTTGCATGTGTCAGCATGGGTATGCACTGGCAGAAGATGGGAAGCAGTGCAAAGACATTGATGATTGTATCGATAACAGACAGTGCCCTGGACATAACATTAAGTGTGTCAATACTGTTGGTGGATTTAAATGCGAATGCCATAAGGGATATGTGTTTGAAAATGACAAATGCGTCGATGAAGATGAATGCTCCATGGGTCCATGTGACCACGAATGCAGTAACACAATAGGCAGTTACAATTGCTCCTGTTGGGATGGATTCATACGAATGACCGAAGACACCAACCGGTGCCAATTTGTTTGTTTAGCCGAGTGTTCCCCAGAATGTGACCCAAGTAAACCACATCATTGCAACTGTCCAAATGGTTACATACTCGATGACAAAAATGGGAAGTCAATTTGTGTTGACATAGATGAATGTGAGATGGATGAGTGCCATCATAATTGTACAAATACGTATGGAGGTTACCTGTGTTCTTGTGATGAGGGATTCGACTTGGTTGGTTTAAATGATTGTGTTGAGAGAGAACCGTCAAATGTTTCAGGTTTTACCATACCATTTACACCATTTGTTAAGCATCCAACTGAGCGCCCTTCCACTGTAAAGGCTGGGGGTCTTCTTGGAATTATAGTATGCATTGTCATTGTTATTTTGGTGATGGTTGTACTTATTCACCTGATACTAAAACGTCGAGGTAATTTAGACATTGCTTTCGAAAGCCAAGATTTTGGTAATCACGATTTGCAACAAGTCACAATGGATAAGTACAAAACATTATCATTTGACAGACAGTAGATATAGGACAATCAATATTTTGTTGGATAACTGTCATTTTCATTGTCATTACCTTTTTACACGTCTGCAAAGGAGAATCAGATGTTTGAATGTTTTATATTTTTATTTCATACAGTTGTAGTAAACCTATCATAAATGTAATGACTCCATAAGCATCTCATTACTGAAAATGCAGACCTGTCTAAGTAACCAATACTACCTTTCAAAAGTTTGAGGTCACTTAGAAATGTCCTTGTTTTTGAAAGAAAAGCACATGTTTTGTCCATTAAAATAACATAAAATTGATCAGAAATACAGTGTAGACCCCAAACTTTTGAACGGTAGTGTATATTAAATTGTCATTATTTGTGCGTCTTTTACGTTCTCACCACAATACCCAATCTTTTGTGAAGTGTGACCCCTTGTGGACTCTGAAAGAGGTTGCTTTCTGGTGACGCTTATTTATCCTTATCGCTTAATAGTCAGCCCTTTTTCTTTGACTATAGCAAGGTTTCCAATCAATTGTCAACAGATTTTCGTGTGAATATTCTAGAATCTGCATAAGGAAAATATCTGCATTTTCCCACAAGTGGTATTTTACCACCTGCATTGCTTGCTGTTTGGGGTTTTAGGCTGGGTTTCTGTACAGCACTTTGAGATATCAGCTGATGTAAGAAGGGCTATATAAATTCACTTGCCTGGCCAATTGTAAGCTGCCCAATAGGACTCCCAATCACGGCCGGTTGTAATACAGCCTGGAATCGAACCAGGGTCTGTAGTGACGCCTCTAGCACTGAGATCAAATCGAACCAGGGTCTGTAGTGATTTGATCTCAGTGCTAGAGGCGTCACTACAGACTTCTGCTGTCGCTGCATCGCAGTAAATGCTGTACAGCCACAGCAGATGTCGGATTGACCATGCAGAGCCTTTAAGGCTAATGCCATCACTCCAGTCCTCGAGTAAGCACAGCAGCACACAGTTTTATTGTAGCCCAGGACAAGTACACTTGATTCAACTTGTCACTTAATGAACGGTGCAGAATTATTATTTTTACTACAGATGGCTACATTGGTCCAGTAATGCAGGACTATTAAAGGCCCAGTGCACTACTTTTGTGAAAAAAACATATGTATTACTATTTTTTATTTATTCCGATTTTTTAGGGGGTGCTGCAGCACCCTCAGGACCCCTACTTCCTGCTGATATGGGTTATTATATCAATATTTGCACACACAATGTTTGCACTGCTATTTCTCATGTAATTAATTTTACTGACAAAAAGTTAACACACATATGGAACGAACAAATGATCTGTCCGCATTTATAAAATTGTACCAAAACTTCCTGTTTTCATTACAGCTGTCAGGATTTGTATTTGTTTTATAAGGTAGGACTTTACTCGCATAAAAACATGGTTATAGGTACACATATAATCCATAGTAGATGTCTTCAGACCCAATATGCATAAATCATTTTTTTAAAGAAGGAGACCCATTCCGAATGGACCTGAAGACAGTCAGACCCGTTCCGAGAAGGACTGTGGAAAACAGACCCGTGCTGGTTCGGATCCGAGAGACCCGTTCAGATCCGAGAGTAAGAGAGATAAAGAAACCTCCAACTAAAGCAATAGTTGTCTACCTCACGGTTCAGCTGCCGGAGATTTGAGCAATAAATGTATCAAGGCATGGCATGCATATAGGCCTAGGAGTCCAACGTATAATATTCATTTAAAAAAAAATGTTTAAACATATTAAAGGAGACAAGTTTAGGCCTAGCCCTGGAGAGACCGAGAGAAAGATAGAGATATGCCTGCACCATGTTCCCGACATCAACATGGATTTCTTTATTGTCAGATAGGCTACTACTGCTATACAGATACATATAGGCGTACAGAAGGAGGCTAATTCGTTAATTTTCAAATATAGAATATATTTTATAAAAGATAAGCATTATATTGTTAGATTAAGGGAGTAGGTTAACTCTGGTAGTCCTAAAACATTCTTCCTCACATCAAGTTCAACTGTCGGAGTCAGTTAGAGTGCAGGTGTGTACTGCCTTCATAGCCCTGCTGTAGGTACTGTAAGCCTAATAATATCCATACCACACCAAACCTTCACAAAAGTTGCTTACTTTTGATATTACCCTAATAAAGTTAAGTCAGTGTTTATCGGGAAAATACGAACAGGGTATTATATTGCAGCATTAAATTCATTACCAACAAAGGCATACCCAACAAATGACAGCAATTGGCTAATGCTATTTATTTTTACAACATTTTTACTTTTAACCTTAAACTAAATATGGAGCACAAAATTAAATAAAGAACTTAATTTAGCCCATTAAACTTTCTCAACAAAATGAAACAAAACACCTTTTGCATAGGCTATTTAAATTATTAAATGTTCCTACAATAATACTAAACATAATAAAAATGATGATTTACAATAATAATATGACTAAACAATTGATAATAAATACAAAAATAAATACATGAAAGATAGAAAATTGCATCAAACCTCACACAGTCCATTTGGCCGCGCCAACGTTCTTTGTCCACTAAAAACACTTGTCCAAAAGACATTCCCCTTGTCGGCTTCTTTTCACTATACTCTTTGTCCTCAAACTTTTGTCTTACCTAAATAACAAAAACTATTCCATCTAACTAATCAATAGTAGCCTAGGCCAGGGTTAATTGCACATACTCAAGAAAATTATATCTGACCGAGTTTAGGACCTGGATACGATCGGATTCAGGACATTTATTGGGACCTCTTCGTCTGCAGACAGGGTATCACGGCTCTCTGTATCCAAGGACAGAAAACATCACAAAGAAACAGGCAGCATTATACTCAAATTAGACAGCACTGAATATTATGTTACTATATCTCTTTTTCCTCAATTTTTCACTCTAGGGACTGAAACTGTAGAATATTTTCATAACGTCCTCCCATAAAGGTACCTGCTCCAGAGTAGCCTACTCTCCCTTCTCTGGCAGCTGGAACTGCTAGCTAATCCTTTCATCCTCTCCCATGGCTGTTAGCTAGCTACCTACGTTAGCTATAAATGCATTTTGATTTACAATGATAAATACATCAAGATAGCTAGCTAAGTAGCCTAACATGAAGTTAGCTAGCTAGCAATATTTAATTATTTTGGCTAACGTAAACTCACCCCATTCCGTACAAATGTGCGCAACCACAACATTCAAACAAGGCTACAAAGAAAACGAATGGGACTGTAACGACTGTGTTGACATCAAAATCGGGGGTGTGAACTCGGTTTCTATTCAAGTGTGATCAACATAGTAATGGCTCTATAGTATTGGAGAAAAGTTGAAAAAAATGGACCCTCCGTTACATCTAGACGTGTCATGTCGTAACGTACAGCACGCATAAAGAAACTATTTCTGTCTTACAATCTCTCTCCACCAGGTGTAGCACTTCTCTCATCCTTTAAAAACAAGAAATGGACAGTGATGGGGTAAGGGGGGGATACCTAGTCATTTTTTGCATCTCCATCGCATGCGATCATCATTCTCAAAGCCGCTGTTTACTTCTAAGATCACTTTAGCACCGCCCTAAAAACCTGATTCAATTCGACACAAACCTTCAAATAGGTATGTAATGTCACATTATATAAACTCTTTATAGTGTTTTATTTACATTTTAGAGGCAATAAGGTGATAAGTTGGACAGATCGAGTGGAAAAAAAGCAATTTTCCCACACAACATCTCTCCTTCTCACTATCACGCATTAGTTTCGCTTCCCTGCCCGCCATTTTTAAAAAGACCCGACGGGGCTCATTGCCTGCTTGAATTATGCAGAAACAGGCAGCGTTTAGGTCATGTAATTGATTCTGTTGGAAAGGGGAGAAATTGTGCTTTACAATGGTATTGACATTACAGATGATCTGGAAGTATTACGTTTTGGGCGATGTACGGGTTTACGTTAGCTATACAGTATGTAATGTTAGGTCATTTGAATTAGCCTGCACACATAGTTCCTGTAGCTATCATTTTCAAATATATATGTAAGTACTTGAATAGGTTCTCCCACTGCCTCCCTTTTCCGGGTCCTTAGAAAAGGGAAATAACAGGTAAGCTTGAAGGTTTAGAGGCCATGATTATTTTCATCATTGTGTCAAGAGATATAGTACTAAAACACTTGAGTGTCTCTCTTGATCTTAGGTCCTGGCAGAGTTCTGCAGACTCAGGACAACTGAGCTTTGAAGGAATACACAGATTTAAAGAGGAGTCCGTAATTTGCTTTCTAATAATCATGATCTTTCCCTCAAAGAAGTTCATGAATTTATTACTGCTGAAGTGAAAGCCATCCTCACTTTGGGAATGCTGCTTTTTAGTTAGCTTTGCGACAGTATCAAAAAGACATTTTGGATTGTTCTTATTTTCCTCAATTAAGTTGGAAAAATAGGATGATCGAGCAGCAGTAGGGGCTCTTCGATACTGCATGGTACTGTCTTTCCAAGCTAGAAGACTTCCAGTTCAGAGCTTGGGTATTTTCTGTATACCAGGGAGCTAGTTTCTTATGAGAAATGTTTTTAGTTTTTAGGGGTGCAACTGCATCTAGGGTATGGCACAGTTTGGTGGTTGGTTAACTGATTTTTGTCCTCTGAAGTCCTTGGGTAGGCAGAGGGAGTCTGGAAGGGCATCAAGGAATCTTTGTGTTGTCTGTGAATTTATAGCACAACTTTTGATGCTCCTTGGTTGGAGTTTGAGCAGATTATTTGTTCCAATTGCAAACATAATAAAATGGTGGTCCGATAGTCCAGGATTATGAGGAAAAACATTAAGATCCACAACATTTATTCCATGGGACAAAACTAGGTCCAGCGTATGACTGTGACAGTGAGTAGGTCCAGAGACAGGTTGGACAAAACCCACTGAGTCGATCATGGCTCCGAAAGCCTTTTAGAGTGGGTCTGTGGACTTTTCCATGTGAATATTAAAGTCACCAAAAATGTGAATATTATCTGCTATGACTACAAGGTCTGATAGGAATTCAGGGAACTCAATGAGGAACGCTGTATATGGCCCAGGAGGCCTGTAAACAGTAGCTATATTGAGTAGGCTGCATAGATTTCATAACTAGAAGCTCAAAAGACGAAAACGTCATTTCTTTTGTTGTAAATTGAAATTTGCTATCGTAAATGTTAGCAACACCTCCGCCTTTGCGGGATGCACGGGGGATATGGTCACTAGTGTAACCAGGAGGTGAGGCCTCATTTAACACAATAAATTAATCAGGCCAAACACATCAAGATTATGATCAGTGATTAGTTCATTGACTATAATTGCCTTTGAAGTAAGGGATCTAACATTAAGTAGCCCTATTTTGAGATGTGAGGTATCACGATCTCTTTCAATAATGACAGGAATGGAGGAGGTCTTTATCCTAGTGAGATTGCTAAGGTCGAACACCGCCATATCTTATCACAGCACTGGCAAACCATGGTTAACCGACACCCTGACCAAGATGGCTGACCTTTATCAGAATGGTCCACGGCCATTCTAGTATTCTAATTCCAAATTTATGGGAGTGGGTCTTTAAGTAGCCCAGGTTATTGGATTGTATACTACTATTGAGTTTTGAGGCAAGTTCCCCTGGTTCTACACATTTAATTAGCATAATGTGTAATAGCAATGTAATGCATTGAAAGCTACAGAATTTCAATTGGACATGATGAACTTCTACAACTTTGCAATGTCAGCTCATTGGTGGTCTGTAAAGCACAAATGTTGCCGTTATTTGGGAAATTGACAACATGTTGACACAGAGGGAAAACATTTTTTCCTTTTGTGTTTCAAGAGGATGGTTTGAACTTGTAAGACCACTGAACTATAAAAACTGAATTTGAAGTCAGTCAGATGATTGTGTAATTAACTCTCAAACATGGTTGCATAAGATCATTTCAGTCAGTTTCAGGGGAGGAGTTAATGAAAAACGGTGCTTTGAGTTACAGTATCTGCGACGGGAGTAGCCTATCCAGTAAACAGGCTCACAGGCTCAACGCATATTTAGGTAAGCCACAACTATTACCTTTAGCTTACTGTTTACTCTTAGTGCATAATTGTGTGTAGTTGTTGATAGATATCAGAGAACATTGTTTTGGGTGTCGTAGTTCACTTCAATTAGATTATAGGCCTATGCCTACTTGAATGGTTACATTGCCCAAAGACAACTTTACTCATTGATGCACCAGTCTGCAACAATTGCTGTCATATTAAGACCTCACAGTTCTTTAGATGACAACTTTATTAAATGTCAAATAATTGTAGCCTCATTAAGTACATTTAAAGGGGGAAACCGGGATTGGTAGTCCTACATCCATTTTCTGATTCTTGAAGAACATACTGTATTTTATAAATGACTCACAAGCTTAGTTGTCTTACCCCCATCAGAACCCAAAATAAATAGCTTCAAAACATGGTTAAAACTGTAATTACAATGTTATTGATGGTCAGTCCTTGCATTCATAGTACCCTCTATTTGAGAGTGGTTACATTTCTCCAGCCCCATCCCTCAGTTGTTTGCCAAAAGAATGTCACCGTTTTTGAATCTCAGATTGCCCCTTTAAAACAATTTTACTGGCCACATAATAGGTCTCATGATAATCGTTTAGCCACATCAAACGAGGCCATAGTTATATTGCCCCTAGGCACTCTCTTGTGACACCTGACTAGAGTAAGGCTGTGTACCCAGCACACAAATAAAGTCTTTTCATTATCAGATTGGGACAGAAACTGTGGACTATGGATATTTCAAAGAGACAGTTAAATGTGAATTCGCTATAGCCAAGGATGTCTCATCTGAAGCGGATACTCTAAGACTGATACAGCCAACAAATTAATTTATGGACTGTAGCCCTGTAAAATCATAACAATCATTTAAATTATTTTGTAATAATTTGCATGATTTTCTACTTCTGTCAGGGGGATGATTGTCACGCCTTGGTCTTAGTATTTTGTGTTTTCTTTAATTATTTGTTCAGGCCAGGGTGTGACATGGGTTTATTGTGTTGTCGTATTGGGTTTTTTGTAGGCATTGGGATTGTGGCTGATTAGGGGTGTGTCTAGCATAGGCTTGGCTGCCTGAGGCGGTTCTCAATCAGAGTCAGGTGATTCTCGTTGTCTCTGATTGGGAACCATACTTAGGTAGCCTGGGTTTTACTGTGTATTTTGTGGGTGATTGTTCCTGTCTATGTGTTTGCACCAGATAGGGCTGTTTCGGTTTTCACTTTTCATTATTTTGTCGTTTCCGCTTGTATTGTTTTGTCCTTCATTAAAATATATTATGAATCATCATCACGCTGCATTTTGGTCCAATCCTTGTTCTACCTCTTCATCAGAGGAGGAGATAGAAGAACGCCGTTACAGAATCACCCACCACACCCGGACCGAGCGACGTGGTAACAGGCAGCGACAGCAGGAGCAGCGAAAGGAGGAATGGACATGGGAAGACGTGTTGGATGGCAAAGGTTGTTACACTTGGGAGGAGATACTGGCCGGAAGAGATCGCCTCCCATGGGAACAGGTGGAGGCATTTAGGAGAGCAGAGGCAGCCGGAGATAAGAGCCGACGATACGAGGGAACACGGTTGGCAAGGAAGCCCGAAAAGCAGCCCCAAAAATGTATTGGGGGGGGGCTCAGGGAGAGAGTGGCAGAGTCAGGAGTCAGACCTGAGCCAACTCTCCCTGTTAATCGTGAGGAGCAGCGATCAAAGGACTTCTGGACTTGGGAAGAGATATTGGACGGAAAAGGACCCTGGGCACAGCCTGGTGAATATCGACGCCCCAAAGAAGAACTGGAGGCGGCGAGAGCGGAGAGGCGCTGGTATGAAGAGGCAGCACGGTGACGCGGATGGAAGCCTGAGAGTCACCCCCAAAAATATATTGGGGGGGGGGCTCACAGGGAGTATGGCGATGCCAGGTAGGAGACCTGCGCAAACTCCCTGTGCTTACCGGGGGGCTAAAGAGACCGGGCAGGCACCGTGTCATGCTAGTGAGCGCACAGTGTCTCCAGTGCGGGTGCATAGCCCGGTAAGGTACATACCAGCTCTTCGTATTAGCCGGGCTAGAGTGGGCATCGAGCCAAGTAAGGTTGGGCAGGCTTGGTGCTCAAGAGCTCCAGTGCGCCTGCACAGTCCGGTCTATCCAGAGCCACCTCCACACACCAGTCCTCCGGTGGCAGCTCCCCGCACCAGGCTTCCTGTGCGTGTCCTCGATCCAGTACCACCAGTTCCAGCACCACGCACCAGGCCTTCAGTGCGCCTCGCCTGTTCAGCACAGCCAGAGCCATCCTTCTCTCTAGCGTTGTCGGAGCCTCCCGCCTGTTCAGCGCAGCCAGCGTTTTCCTCCTCTCCTGCGCTGTCGGAGTCTCCCGCCTGTTCAGCGCTTCCAGAGCCTTCCTCCTCTACAGCGCTGCCAGAGCCTCATGCCTGTTCAATGCAGCCAGAGCTGCCAGTCTGCATGGAGCAGCCAGAGCTGCCAGTCTACATGGAGCAGCCAGAGCTGTCAGTCTACATGGAGCAGCCAGAGCTGTCAGTCTACATGGAGCAGCCAGAGCTGCCAGTCTACATGGAGCAGCCAGAGCTGTCAGCCTGCATGGAGCAGCCTGAGCTGTCAGTCTGCATGGAGCAGCCAGAGCTGCCAGTCTGCATGGAGCAGCCTGAGCTGTCAGTCTGCATGGAGCAGCCAGAGCTGCCAGTCTGCATGGAGCAGCCAGAGCTGCCAGTCTGCATGGAGCAGCCTGAGCAGCCAGTTTGCATGGAGCAGCCAGAGCTGTCAGTCTGCACAAAGCTACCAGTCTGCATGGAGCAGCCAGAGCTGTCAGTCTGCATGGAGCAGCCAGAGCTGCCAGTCTGCATGGAGAAGCCAGAGCTGTCAATCTGCATGGAGCAGCCAGAGTTGCCAATCTACATGGAGCAGCCAGAGCAGCTAGATCCACCAGTCAGCCATGATCTTCCAGATCTGCCAGTCAGCCAGACTCTTCCAGATCTGCCAGTCAGCCAGACTCTTCCAGATCTGCCAGTCAACCAGACTCTTCCAGATCCGCCAGCCAGCCAGGATCTGCCGGAGCCAACTACCTGCCTGAGCTTCATCTCAGTACTGGGCTTCCTCTCAGTACTGGGCTTCCTCTCAGTACTGGGCTTCCTCTCAGTACTGGGCTTCCTCTCAGTCCCGGGCTTCCCCTCAGTCCCGGGCTTCCCCTCAGTCCCGGGCTGCCCCTCAGTCCCGAGCTGCCCCTCAGTCCCGAGCTGCCCCTCAGTCCCGAGCTTCCCCTCAGTCCCGAGCTTCCCCTCAGTCCCGAGCTGCCTCAGTCACGAGCTGCCCCTCAGTCCAGTGGGGTTCTGGGTGAGGACTACGAGGTCATGGTCGGCGGCGAGGGTGGACTATCCCAGGACGCAAGGGGAGGAACTAAGACATTTATGGAGGAACTAAGACACCTTGGGGGGGGTTCTGTCACGCCTTGGTCTTAGTATTTTGTGTTTTCTTTAATTATTTGTTCAGGCCAGGGTGTGACATGGGTTTATTGTGTTGTCGTATTGGGGTTTTTGTAGGCATTGGGATTGTGGCTGATTAGGGGTGTGTCTAGCATAGGCTTGGCTGCCTGAGGCGGTTCTCAATCAGAGTCAGGTGATTCTCGTTGTCTCTGATTGGGAACCATATTTAGGTAGCCTGGGTTTTACTGTGTATTTTGTGGGTGATTGTTCCTGTCTATGTGTTTGCACCAGATAGGGCTGTTTCGGTTTTCACTTTTCATTATTTTGTAGTTTCCGCTTCTATTGTTTTTTCCTTCATTAAAATATATTATGAATCATCATCACGCTGCATTTTGGTCCGATCCTTGTTCTACCTCTTCATCAGAGGAGGAGATAGAAGAACGCCGTTACAATGATGAGGAACCTTATACTGCTGGCTATCTTTGGAGTCTATCTGCAGGTGGTGAAATACACCCCAACATGTCCACTATATGGCTCTATAGCAGCTTGCACCAGCCAGTCTCTACATCAGGTCCCTCTGCTGCCTCCAGACATTACCATTGTGTATATGAGTGGAAACTACAGTGAGATCAATGAGACATCCTTCTCTGGGCTTGAAGGATTAAAGGAACTGGACCTCAGTTGGCAACGAGTAAATTGGCTTATTGTAAGAACTAACACCTTTCAAAGGCTGGCAAACTTGGCAAAGCTCTATTTAGGACATAACTCAGGTTTACAGATTGAACCAAATGGGTTTGTGGGACTGTCGAACCTGAACTCTCTCTCTAAATAATTGTGACCTGACTGAATCTGTGTTACAAGGTGACTATCTCAGACCACTGGTCTCCTTGGTATCACTAGATCTGTATGGTAACCAGATGAAAGGAATTCAACCTGCACTGTTCTTTGTGAACATGACAGATTTCCAAAAGCTAAATGTTGCCCTAAACAGGATGAAAAGCTTATGTGAAGTTGATTTGCTTGGCTTTCAAGGCAAACACTTTCAGCTACTTGACTTGAGCAGCATCCAACTGAATAGTATGACTCAATGTGGCTTTGACTGGGAAATATGCAGAAATCCCTTACGGAACATGTCCATGGAGATACTTGACTTACCGTCCAATGGATTCAATGTGGACAAGGCAAAACTGTTTTTCAGTGCAATCCGAGGGACCAAAACTCCCCATCTTATTCTGGAACACAGCACCATGGGGAAATCATTTTGTTTCAGCGACGTCAAAGACCCAGACAGGAAAACATTGAGGGCTTCAAGAATAGTGGCGTCAAGATTCTAGATTTGTCCAAATGCTTTATTTTTACTTTGCAATATGCAGTATTCAGTCCACTGAGAGAGGTACAGGACATAACAATAGCCCAAATCAACATGAACAAGATTTAGTTTTTTGGCCTTCTACAATGGCTGAACCTGTCACACAATCTTATAGGGGAAATCTATTCTTACACATTTGAAAATCTACCCAGTATTTTAGAACTAGACTTATCTTACAACCATATTGGTGCATTGGGATATCAGGCATTTACAGGACTTCCACACCTGCAAGTCCTTGATCTTACAGAAAACTTTTTTTCGTGATCTAGGTACAAATGGTTACCTTGCACCATTCCCAAACATCCAACTTCTTCGTTTGACTGATAATAAGATCACATCCTTAGAAGGACTCGCTGGCTTTGCTAATAGTACGATCATACTTAATATACAAAACAACAGGTTAACTCATTTAGAGGATGTATATATACATTGTTTTAGCTAAATTAATGCACAATAAGCTTCTCTGGTATGGTAACAACTTCAAAAAGTGGTGCATCTTTAACAATAATATTTCAGTGCCAGCTGTGAACTATTTAAAGCTGCTTGAGCTAAGGAACATTGCTCTGCAGGTGATATGGGCACGGGGAGAGTGTTTGCATGTTTTTGAAAATCTTGGCAACCTTTTTAGTCTGGATTTAAGCTTGAACTCCCTGCAGGCTCTCCCAGATGGTATATTTAAAGGCCTGATCTCTCTGGAAGAGATGAGATCTCCACTTCAACTTCCTCACATACCTCCAACCAGACATTTTCCCAGAGACTCTCAAAACACTTCACCTCTCTTACAATTCCTGGCCTCTCCTGACCCAGCCGCTTTCCATTCTCTCAGCTGGATCAACCTGTATAGGAATCGATTCCACGATTCCACTGTGACTGCGGCCTGGAGGACTAACGTGCCTTTTCTGGATCAGCTGGATGAATTCAGCTGTGATTTTTCCTCAAATCTCCATGGCATCAGCCTGTTGAATTACATCAGTCATATCGTGTGAGTAGAATGACAAGGGACTGGTTCAGGAGCTGAGGCTCTCGCTCTTCGTCTGCTCAGCCCTGATCACCGTCGGAACGATCGTTTTAGCCCTGTCTCCGTGGATACCTCTTCGAAGTTTACAAAAAGGTGATCGCCAGGATCCTGGAGGGCCCTAGCGGGCCCCATCCTGCTGATGGGCCCCGGTAGGACGCTTACTTATGCTTCAGCAACAACGAATACAAGTGGGTAGAAACTGCCCTGTTGAAGAAGCTTGACTTTCAGTTGGTGGAGTGCAACATCCTCCACTGCTGCTTCGAGGCCAGAGACTTCATCCCAGGTGAAGATCACCTGTCCAACATCAGGGACTCCATATGGGGGAGCAGGAAGACTGTGTGTATCGTGTCTAAAGAGTTCCTTAAGGACGGCTGGTGCCTGGAGGCCTTTGCCCTGGCTCCGAGCAGCATGCTGGAGGAGCTCAGAGATTTTCTCATCATGGTGATCGTGGGGAAAGTCCCCCATTAGGGACTGATGAAATGTGAAGCCATTAAGACCTTTCTCCAAAAGAGGGAGTATCTACAGCGGCCGGAGGACACACATGACATATAATGGTTTTATGAGAAGCTTATGTCCAAGATTCTTAACGACAGGAAGATCAAAAAGGACACAGCCAAAGATAAAAATGGTGATATCACACTTGTAAATATGCAAGCAGTTGGAACTTAAAGATGCTCTCTCCAACTTTTGTATAATTTCAGGCAGCAGTTTTGAAAGTGGTGCTCACATTTTTTGTTGTTGCAATTCCTATCATATGTTACAAATCTAATTCTTACTATATGTTACAAACACAGGAGGCTGCTGAGTGGAGAACGGCTCATAATAATGTCCAGAACGAAGCAAATGGAATGGCTAGAAACACATGGAAACCAACGCTGGGCCAAATGCCAATTTGAACTATGGGACTCCCAAGCACAGCCAGTTGTGATACAGCCTGGATTCGAAACAGGGTGTCTGTAGTGACACCTCAAACACTGAAATGCAGTGCTTTAGACCTTTGCGCCACTCGGGAGCCCCTTCACTGTATTGTGAACTGTATTTTGAAATATGACATCATTTTTTGACTGTACAACATAAATCATTGTTACCATATTGATTACAGTCAAAACACAAGCATTTTCGCTACACCCGCAATAACATCTGCTAAACACGTGTATGTGACCAATTTAAATTGCATTTGAATGGAGAGGGTCCTCTGTATTTTGGCATAGCTCATTTTTTTACCACTAGATGGTAGTCTCAACCTGTATTCACCAATCTTGGTCCTGTGAAATATGACCTGTTTAGTGTGTTTTATAGTGTGTACGTTGTAATTCTCTCCTATTATTCATTTACACATTGTAATATAATTATTGTAAGAATTGTGTTACTTTTAATTAAAACCATTAACACTTCAACAGCACTACTCTTATAAATTTGAATCATTCTGTGAACTTTTATACTGTATGCATTCTTTCACTTGTTCAGTCACCCTATCTCCTCAATATAGAGTGTATGTCTGAAAACAGGATGCCACTGGACAGAGAAACTTCCTTCTGTAAGTAATTTTTAAAATGTTAATTCAGATCCCCATTAGCTGTTGCTGATGCAGCAGCAACTCTATCTGGGATCCAAGTAAGGAGGAGCTGAGAATCAACTCATCCTCTCTCAGCAGTCACAGTGTTTGGGACTTGCGTACGGAAACCTCTCCTGACCTGTGGCAATTAACACCACACATGTTTAGACCTCTATTTTCAAGGACCCTAGAACTCAATTTAAAAAGATTAGCAAATATTTACCAAGTAAATAAACTGCAGGTCTCCCCTTTCAAGTTATTTCAGGGATACGTAATATTTGTGGAACAGAGGCGCACGCCGGTCAGATTACCCTCACAAGAAAATGTAATAAACACTGCCCCCAAACCATAGCCAATATTTGGCCTCTGTTAAAACAAATATAATATACCTTCCGTGCAAGCTGAAGTGCAATCCATTGACCGGAGTGGCCAATCTACAGTGAGCTGCCCTGGTGTATGAAGGCACCCATGGTGGAGACCTAAGACCAGGGAACACAGAACATCCAGTCTGGGTCGTATGAAGCCCATCAGTTCAGTATAACAGGAGCTCTCATGCGAATCCCTCTAACGCCTCACTTTCCCCCTTGGTGGTTAATCTTACGCAATGTGTTTTTAAGGGTTTGCTTGTAGGTTTGTATGGTGTTTGTGTGTATGGGATTTGGGAGGGCGGGGGTGGGCAGATACATAGGGGCAATTCCACGAGAACGGAATTACGCTGAGACTCGGATATTTTACTTTAAAATGTATGCCAAGTTAAGAATCTAAGTCAGTGTAATTCTGTTACCATGGAATTGCCCATATCAAAACAGAGGTCAGTAGTGACGTACAGTGGTACCTTTGATTTGTATCTCTATTTCAGAAGGGGATAAGGGAAAATAATATTGAAACATTTCCATTTAAAGCCACAGAGGCCTGTTTCTTCCAGTTTTCTGTACTTGCTGACTGCAGAAACATTTAGGCACTGGTAGTCTACCCAACCCAGGTTAGAGGCCCTGTGGTAGTAAAGGAGTTGATGGAGCATCTACAGTCAACTTCTCTGAGTGCTGTCTGTCCTCGGAGAGAAAGACGGGCCTGAGTGGCCATCAAGAGCATGGAGTTTTAATAGAGCATAACTGCTTTCCCATCTACCCCTGGGGCTCCGGCTGTAAGTGTTTGGTACAGGGACGTATCTTATGTTTCCGCCAGAGGATCAGCCTTCACATTCCAGAAAGGAAAGGAAAGGGAAGGCAGGGAAGGGGAGAGGACCTATTTCCCAATTGACCCTTCGGAAACAGGTGTTTTCTGCACTTGAAACACTGGTGTAGCCTTGCCAGCGTGAGGAGAGAGAGAGAGCAGAGGGATAAAGGATTAGGATATTATTCCTGCCTCCGTCACCTGTTTTTCTAGCTATATCTCACCTACAGTTTAAAGTTCTACATTATTCAAGTTATCTCCCCTGGTAGACGCTTCCTACGAGACTGCAAGAGCAGCCAACTTTATGAAAATAAGTGCATTTTTGATACCAGGAAGTTTATATACAGTGCCTTACAAAAGTATTCATCCCCCTTGGCATTTTTTCCTATTTTGTTGCATTACAACCTGTAATTTAAATGTATTTTTACTTGGATTTCATGTAACGGACATACACAAAATAGTCCAAATTGGTGAAGTGAAATGAAAAAATGAAAAAAAAAAAAAAAAAAAAAACAGAAAGTGGTGTGCGCATATGTATTCACCCCCTTTGCTATGAAGCCCCTAAATAAGATCTGTTGCAACCAATTACCTTCAGAAGTCAAATAATTAGATAAATAAAGTCCACCTGTGTGCAATGTAAGTGTCACACGATCTTAATATATATACACCTGTTCTGAAAGGCCCCAGAGTCTGCAACACCACTAAGCAAGGGGTACCACCAAGCAAGCGGCACCATGAAGACCAAGGAGCTCTCCAAACAAAAGAACTCTGATGATCTTTGCCTGATAAATGGTTACATTGTAACCGGGGGTTGACACCTCATTACTCAGGAAGAAGACCTTCAGACTACTCAGTCTATATCATGAAGGTCTAGCTGTTCGTCTGTATACTCCGAATATTAGGCAGAGAATGATGTGTGATAAACCTACAGGTAAGTACCAAGATAATGGAAACACTTGAGTAAATGAGGGATACACAGTATATTGAAAGCAGGTTCTTCTACACAGGTGTGGTTCCTGAGTTAATTAAAGATGCATTATGCAGAATGTGCTCCGCCATTTGCTAATAGTTTGCCTAATTTCAGTTTTGACAAAACAAGCAAGTACAGTGACAGTGTTTTCCACCATCATCAACAAAACACCAAATTATGGAATTCCTTGTGGAAGAATGCTGTCGCATCTCTCAAATAGAGTTCCAGACACTTGTAGAATCTATGCCAAGGTGCATTGAAGCTATTCTGTCTCGTGATGGCCCCACGCCCTACTAAAACACTATGTTGGTGTTTCCTTTATTTTGGCAGTTACCTGTATATTGCCATGACTTGGGTTGATTTAATCTGGTATTTCATTGTGCACAGCATCAGCAAAGATCATCAGAGTTCTTGATGCACAGCTGTACCCTGAAGTTCACCTTACATAGCTTACAGTGGCTTGCTAAAGTCTTCATCCCCCTTGGCATTTTTCTTATTTTGTTGCCTTTCAACCTGGAATTAAAATAGATTTTTTTGGGGGGGGGGGGTTGTATCATTTGATTTACACATCATGCCTACCACTTTGTAGATGCAAAATATGTTTTATTGTGAAACAAACAAGAAATAAGACAAAAAATGGAAAACTTGAGAGTGCATAACTATTCACCCCCCCAAAGTTAATAATTTGTAGAGACACCTTTTGCAGCAGTTACAGCTACAAGTCTCTTGGGGTATGTCTCTATAAGCGTGGCACATCTAGCCACTGGGATGTTTGCAAATTCTTCAAGGAAAAACTGCTCCAGCTCCTTCAAGTTCTGCTGGTGTACAGCAATATTTAAGTCATACCACAGATTTTCAATTGGATTAAGGTCTGGGCTTTGACTAGGCCATTCCAAGACATGAAATGTTTACCCTTAAATCACTCGAGTGTTGCTTTAACAGTATGCTTAGGGTCATTGTCATGCTGGAAGGTGAACCTCCGTCCCAGTCTCAAATCTCTGGAAGACTGAAACAGGTTTCCCTCAAGAATTTCCCTGTATTTAGCACCATCCATCATTCCTTCAATTCTGACCAGTTCCCCAGTCCCTGTGGATGAAAAACATCCCCACTGCATGATGCTGCCACCACCATGCTTCACTGTGTGGATGGTGTTCTCCGGGTGATGAGAGGTGTTGGGTTTGGGCCAGACAGCGTTTTACCTGATGGCCAAAAAGCTCAATTTTAGTCTCATCTGACCAGAGTACCTTCTTTCATATGTATGGGGAGTCTGCTTTGCAGCTCCTTCAGAGTTATCTTTGGTGTTTTTGTTGCCTCTGATGCCCTCCCTGCCTGGTCCATGAGTTTTGGTAGGCAGCCCTCTCTTGGCAGGTTTGTTGTCGTGCCATATTCTTTCCATATTTTTTTATAACAGATTTAATGGTGCTCCATGGGATATTCAAAGTTACATTTTTTTTATAACCCAACCCTGATCTATACTTCTCCAAAATGTTGTCCCTGACTTGAGTTCTTCAGTTAACTTTCTGAGACAAGTGTTTCAATTTGTACCATCTACACTACATGACAAAACGTATGTGGACATCTGCTCGTTGAACATCTCATTCCAAAATTATGGGCATTAATATGGAGTCGGTCCCCCCTTTGCTGCTATAACAGCCTCCACTCTTATGGGAAGGCTTTCCACTAGATATTGGAACATTGCTGCGGGGACTTGCTTCCATTCAGCCACAAGAGAATTAGTGAGATCGGGCACTGATATTGGACGATTAGACCTGACTTGCAGTTGGTGTTCCAATTCATCTCAAAGGTGTTTGATGGGATTGAGGTCAGGGTCCTGTACATGCCAGTCAAGTTCTTCCACACCAATCTCTACAAACCATTTCTGTATGGACCTTGCTTTGTGCACAAGGACATTGCCATGCTGAAACAGGAAAGGGCCTTCCCCAAACTGTTGCCACAAAGTTGGACGCACAGAATTGTCTAGAATGTAATTGTATGCTGTAGCGTTAAGATTTCCCTGGAACTAAGGGGCCTCGCCCAAACCATGAAAAACAGCCCCAGACCATTATTCCTCCTCCATCAAACTTCACAGTTGGCACTATGCATTGGGGCAGGTAACGTTCTCCTCGCATCTGCCAAACACAGATTAGTCCGTTGGACTGTCAGATGGTGAAGCATGATTCATCAATCCAGAGAACGGGTTTCCACTGCTCCAGAGTTTAATGGCAGTGAGCTTTACACCACTCCAGCCAACGCTTGGTATTGCACACGGTGATCTTTGGCTTGTGTGCGGCTGCTCGGTCATGGAAACCCATTTCATGTACTTGATTGTATACACCTGTCAGCAACAGGTGTGGCTGAAATAGCCAAATCTACTCATTTGAAGGGGTATCCACATACTTTTGTATAACAGTGTATCTTTCTTGTAGTTGTCTCCTTGCAGTGAAGTGGCTAGCCACTCCTCCCCAGTCAAAGGCACGTACTGATGTATCTGTGCCATTCCTCAGGGCAGGGGGCAGGGCTGCAGAAACATTGGGGCTAGTTAAACAAGGGCAATCTTACACAGGAGACATGTCATTTTGAAAAGCTTCCAGGTAGCGCGAGGTGAGAGGTTCGAACAGTCACACCTATGATTGACCTAAAATCCCATCTGCATCCCTCAGTAATTGGCAAGGCTGAACAGGGATAGGGATATGTATTAGCTGGAACTAGAGCTAAGAAATGTCCATGCCTAGTTCCTGTATGACCCTTGCCTGAGAGTGTGCAAGAGAGAGGGAGTGAAGGGAGTAATTAGAGAGGACTTAGCAGTCGCTAGAGGAATTTCTCACAATATGTCATAGTTTTATTGTACCCCTGATCAAAGTTAAGAGTTGCTGCTGATCTTTGTTTTTGAGAGGGTGATGGTGACAGAGACTAAGGGGAGATGGGCTACAGTGCCAGCTTGGTGTCTCTCTCACAGATAATTACAGGCGTCTGGTAGCCTACAATACAAGTTCAGAGCTGCGCATCTGACACTAATTCAAGACTGAAAGTGTAATTAGAAATCTGTATGCCGTGCTGTAGTGAGTCATACCGCCTGCAGAGCCCGGTCTAATGTATATGTTTGCTCTGTAGCAGAAGGTTTGGCCAGGATCTTGGACCACCAGGGAAACCTGTTAGAAGGGGGGATGGATGGCAGGAGCCAGAAGAGCAAATAAAACACAGGATTCGTGAATGAATGGAATTCGTAAATGAGTAGGATACTTTTTATTGGACGGAGTTAACAAAGGGCAGCCAAAGATTCTGAGAAAGGTCATAAAATAGCATGTCATTGATATGTTACAAGATCAAATGATGGGACCCATATGTGTAATACTATTGTTGGGTTTTAGAGTTTATCTTTGAAATTCATGCCCTTTTCACATACATCCTTGATCACTGTTAGAAAATGACTCTGTGGATGAGGGGTGTGGATGGTCTATAACAGGGTTCCCCAACTGAGAATTTGGCATGCGGATGGTTTTATCCCCCCGCCCACACCAGAAAATCAGCTCCAAGTGATTTTATTTTTGGAAATCTGTTGCCAAGTATTCCAACGCATAATAGAGAGATGTGATTATATGCGAATGTAAGCAAGGTTTCAAATGATTGTGTTTTAGTCAAATATAGATCTGTTTGGGCTCCTTGCGGTCAATCTGCAGTCTACAAATAATTTGTAATTATGTTCCGGTCCCCTGACCATCCGCTCAATATTTAATTTTTTATCTAGTTGAGGATCCCTGCTGTAGGACATCAGCATTTCTCATAGACTTACAGTGAATGACCAGCTTGGAATGTGATGCAGGATCTTGAGGAGTGGAGATTAGAAATCAAACGTCTATGTGATGTATGAGAGCCCAGCACAGCACTGTGGCCTCAGGCCAGACAGAGCAAATCTTCACAAGGCGCCAGCGGGAGTGAGACAATGAAACAGGTGTACCATTTGTTATTCCAAACCATGCCCTTTGAATTAAACCTTGAGATATTTTCATTTCATACTATAGGAGCTGTGGGAAAAAAACAGACAATTGGGTTCAAATGACTTTATAATCATACAGTACAGTTTTCATATTGGGCCGAGAGGCATCTGGCAACGTGAAACAGACGTCTAACTAAGAAGGCCTGTGGTTCTTAGAGAATAAAGTATAATGGATCACCTTTCCTTAGACATGTTAGAGCTCCATAAACACACCACATATTTACTGTGTACTCAAAAACAGTACATCTGACTGATCAAACCAATTTTATCTGCACAGTAGATACAGTAATCACAGAACATACAGGACCATACTTTTAGATGAAAGACATGAGGCACTTGGTCTATGAAATATACCAAGCACTTTAATTGCACAGGGACACTGCACATTATAGCTTGATATGACAAACGTTTACTCTTTAGATATAGTCTTTCAGAATTATCTTATAAGTTTATTTGCTGTCAACATAAACTTTCAGATAAGGGTTTTGAATTTATTGCAAGAGCAGGCACATTGGCTTCAGCTTTTGGCACATTAAACTCGACAGAATTGCACTTTACTTTCAAAGTTCTGTTAAAACAGTAGAGTTTCTTAGGAGAGGCTGAGGATGCCCTCTCCTTTTTGGGCTTCTGGTTGCACTTTTCAACACTTTCTTCCTGTGTGATGGGAGTAGTACTAGTTTCAAGCTTCTCCTGGTTGCTGGGCATCTTATGACAAGCGCCTTTTTGCGTTGTGGTGGACACATGATTATCCACGCTTGGAGCGTTTACCGTTCCATGGTTGGCCCTGCAGCAGCCTTGGTGTGTGTGGGCTAACGTGCAGCCCAGAGGAGAGGCAGGAGGACCTTGAGTCTGAGCTGGGGTGTTAGGACTGTCACCAGGGCCAGAGGACCCTCCAGTCCGGTGTGAATCCTCCAGCCCAGATGGGTCTGGGGCAGAGCTCTGGTCCCTGGGGAGGCCACCCAGGACGGGGACAGTGTGAACACAGTAGCTTCTGAGGTGGCAGCTGTGAGGCCCCTGTCTGGTTATCCTGCCCGGGGTGCAGTGGTGGAAGTGGGATGGGGGACAGTGTACATAGTTCATACGGCAATCCATGGGTTTGTAGACGGCGTCCAGAGTGGATAGGAAGTTCTGGCCTTTGTTGGCATGGCTGCCTGTGAGGGGGAACTGAGGAGTGGGGCATGGGGAGTCCTGGGTTGTTTGAGTGCATGGGTGGGGAGTCCACTGCATACCCATAGACTGCTGAGGAGGAGGGGGGTCCCCACATGTGCAGGTTGTGTTATGAGAGTACTGGCATTTGGATCTGGGTTTAGTAGCCAGTGTGCCCAGTCTCTTTTCAGAGCAGGGCCCTCTGCCAGGCTCTGCCTTGCTCTTAAAGGGGATGTGTGTGCAGAGGGCAGAGTGGGGGGCTATTCCATTATAGAGCTGGGTGCACGTCTCCTGTTCCTCTGCAGGTTTCTCCTCATTCCTAGGGTTTGAAGCTAATGGTTCCAGCTCGTAATGCTCATGCTCCACCTCTCCTCCTCGACTGTCCAGTTGGTACTTGGTGCCATGCTTGCCCTGGGGCGAGGGGACGTTGGTGGTGCCCTCTTTGAAAGCCTGGCACTGAAACCTCTTGGGCAGGGGGATCTGTCCACAGGTGCCCTGGGGGCCCAGGCAACGGCACATGCACTGGAAGAAGAAGGTGGCGAAGGCCCAACTGATGCACATGATAAGCATCATGAAGGTGCCCAGCTGGGTGTAGGCCAGCACCGTGGATGGCATCATCATCGCCCCGGCGACAAACGTGGTGAGTGCCGCCATGGCAATAGCGGAACCCATCCGGCCGAGGGAGAAGACGACTTTCCCCTCGCGGTCGGGGTCAGGGGCAAGGCGATAAGCGACTCCATAGTGCACCGCGAAGTCCACCGACAGACCCACCGCCACTGAGATGGTGACTGACTCCAGCACGTTGAGCTCCCAGCCCAATAGAACCAGCGAGCCCACCGTGACGAAGATGGTGCCCGCGATGGAGAGGATGGCGTAGAGGCTGATGATGATGTTCCAGGTGGTGAGGAGCATCACCACGAAGGCCACCACCACGGACAATGCCATGGCGATAAGAGTGCCATCCGATAGGCTGTCCTGCAGGTCGTAGAACTCCAGGTTGCTGACGAACCAGCCGTAATTCAGCCCGGCCGGGGCGCTCTTCAGCTCCTCCTGGATCCAGGTGTCCACCTCATGGTAGAACTGGTGCATCTTCTCGTAGGCCAGTGTGAACAGGTAGGTGCTCTGGAACTCCAGGACGATGGCCCGGATGGTGTCGTTGATGTCGAAGCGAGGCCCGGGGGTCTTACTGTCCAGGTGGAAGCTGGTGCTGCGGTCCAGCTCCATGATGGCCCTTTTGATGCACAGCTCAAAGATTTCCTGCTTGTAGGGGAATGTTGACTGGCTGCAGCAAGGGTAGACCGAGGCCTCTTCACAGTCCCGGTTCTCCATCCACTGCTTAAAGGTCTCAATGAAGCAGCTGGTGAAGTCCTGCTCCTCCGACTGGAACACAAAGCTCTGGTTCCTTAGCCTCTGGCAGAAGTTGAGGATCCACAGCTGGGAGGCTGGGCTGGCGATGTTGAAGGTGTTGTCCAGCATAAGTTTGCCTTTGTTCTTAGGGTTGAGGGGGTCCCCATTGTCCACGGGGGTGACCCCCCAGATGATGGTGATGGGCATGTGCAGGTCCTCCCCATGGTGGACTCTCTCAAACATGAACAGTTTCTTGTACTCTGCGTCGTAGCGCTCAAAGGGGTGGGAGGAGCGGAACACCTTGAACTCTGAGAGCTCCAGGGAGGGCAGCTTCATCTTGGGGTTGACACACACCACGTACGCCCCTCCCACTGTGAAGGCCAGGAACCAGAAGAGCCAGAGGTAGCGCAACTTGATCACGATGCAGGGCAGCACCTTCTCAAAGAAGATTCGGGAGGCCTCGGAGATGGTGAACAGGCACTTGCTGGCCTTCTGGCACAGGTTGGCCCAGAGAGTGCAGAACCCACTCTGCTGTGTGGTAGGTTGAGAGCAGGTGAAGATGTTGGGCAGGTAACGCTCATGGAGCACCACCACGGCCGGCAGCCAGGTCACCATCAGTATGTAGTTAACCAAGATGGCCGTGCCGGCGTAAACGCCAAAACAACGGATTGCGGTGATGTTGCTAACGTAGTTGGCGTAGAAGGCGGCAGCCGTGGTAAAGCTGGTGACGAACATGGAGAGGGCGGCGTGCTGCAGAGTGATGCTCACTGTCTCCGACAGCTCAGCGTTGGGCTTGTCGAACTTGGTGTAGTTCCACACGTCACAGAGGACAAAGGCGTCGTCTGCCCCGATGCCCACCAGGATGATGAGGGCCGTGAGGTTCATGAAGGGGAAGAACTCAAAGTGGAACACCATGCGGTACAGGAAGTAGGACACGATCAGGGAGCTGATGATGGCGATCATGGTCATCAGGGTGATGAACACAGAGCGGGTGTACACACACATGACAAACAGCACAATCACTATGGCTATGGCTGGATACACGGTATCCGTCAGTAGGTAGTCCTGGAACAGATTGTGTTTGATACCGAACTCAATCCCCGTGATGGTGGTGATGCCGTCCGAGCAGTTCCAGTTCTCAAAGTTGTCCAGGTAAATGTTCATCATGGTCTCCCCTTTCTCTGTGGGGGAGAACAGCATGCCATGTTTCAGGACAGGGATAAGGTAGTCAGTGTTCTTTGGGCTCATAAAGTCTTTGTCCACCAGGAAGTGGAAGATCTGGTAAACAGCGTTGTACTTGGTGCACTTGCGGGGGACGATGGTGCACTTGGACTGGTCCTTCCTGCGCGTGGTCATGTCCCAGCAGTCGGGGCCCAGTGTTCCGTTGTGGTAGTATTTAGCGCAGGAGCGCAGGATCTTGAGAGTGTGTGACACGTCGCGCTCTGTGATCTTCTGGCAGGAGGACTTGTTGGTGAGGATGGCTACGTAGTTACCCAGGGTCCAGCTGGGGCAGCAGGAGGCGTCGGTGGTGCGCTGGCACAGGCTCCAGTACTGGGGATGGGAGCGCACCTGGGGACAACACAATACAACAAGATATAAGAACAGAGTCTGACTAGAACATAACTATTGACCCAAGGAGACCATAACAGGAGACAAGGCCAATATATCAGTTGGGTTAGTTCCAGCCTGAGGCAGCATAGACTCCCAACATACAATTTCTAATATGATGGGGCTTAGTTCAGGCATTTAAAAATCATTAACATGGCACAATTTGACATGAGCAAACGCTGAGGCACATCATCAACAGTGCTGTTCCACTTACCCGTGTATTGTCCAAATTGCACATGGATTTAATTGCTTGTATATTCCAAAGGTTCTTCCCCTCTGCAGATGTGAATACTAATCTGGAGTATCTGTCACCTGCACATACATTAAGAGCATCCGGTTAGCATTTCATCGTAGTCAAACATTCAGTCAGTCAAACACTTACTAGACAAACACTTGAAACAGGAGAAGCATGATGAGTTTGTACCTGGGACATCACAGAAGAAACTGTCTTTACTGAAGTCCCAGTCAGCTTGTCTTTTATCTCTGTCAAAGTGATCTTCAGCCCACCTGTCCTCTTGGTGACTGGAATACAAAAGTAATGGTGTGATTGCACTGTTAACACTTCATACATTACAATGAAGTTTCCTATCAATTCTGAAGATCCACATGACAGAACGAGACTGAATCCGCATAAAACACAGCAGAGATTTGCACATGGTAACCAAAGAGTACTGAAAGGTCATTCTTAAAACAAACTAAGGAAAATGGTTTAGACCGACCCATTTAAGCGATTACAAAGCCAGTGATTATATCATAATCGGTGAAGTGATCACTATCAGATTGCAATCTTTATTTTTCTAATCATTATAATAGCCAGATCATTGTGATGAGTAGGGGTTTCAGGGACACATCATCTGAAAGAGACATTCTTCCTTTAATCAAGGGTCTGTCAGAGGAGACTGAGGCCATAGCAGAATGATGCAGAGTCCTGTTGACAGGCCTGACCCTGGAGCCTCCCCCTCCCCAGTGATCAAGATGAGTAATGGAGATGGGCCGAGGATTGAACAATCTCCCCCACCAATCCTCTTGCAGGATGGGATTGAGATTTAGTGTGTGTGCTTGTCTGTTTCTGTCTGTCAGCAGGATACATCACTCCATTTCATGGCCTGAGGCCTGATCCTGACCAGTCCCCTTCATCAGGGATGTTGAATCAATACATGGGTCACTAAAGGGTTAGAAGGATGACATTAAATGGACAGGATCTGTGAGTTCGGTTTTGTTACCTTTTCGCCTGCTCGTCGGCATACTTGAATGGGTAGTTAGCTAGGGTTGCTTTGTACCCTGTGTTTTTCACCATGTTATTCCATGTGACTAATCGCTGGCCTATGGCCGTGCCTCGTGGCTCAAATCCCTGAAGAAACAGACAAACAGAGGACATCTATTTATTAGTTCACCAGGAAATTGACCTTCGACATATTGGACTCTTCACATGCACTCAATATAATGATTTTGGTGTGTCAGAAACACTGGGTTTTCAATCTTGATCAAAATAAAGACCAGTATTTTCTATGGAGAAAGTTTTGTGCCTTCCTTCGATTGGCATGGCCTACTCACCAGTAAGGGGTCTGAGAAGTCTGGCAGGTCTGGCACCAGAATACCCACCAGGGCACACACCACGATGAGGACTGTACACACCCCCAGCACCACCACTGGCCAATCAGCAATCAGCTCTGCATAGCTGGAGATGAAGGTCAGGTATTGATTAAACACAGAGCTGATGGCTTTATAACTATACGAATATTATATGTACTCATAACCAAACAGAAAAGAGAAGGGTACACTAGTAGAATATCCAAAAGAGTATAAGGTGCTCATTGAAACGTCATGTAGATATTTAAGTATATTCAGTGTCCTGACTTGATGGAAACTCAGTGGAAGGCATGTCTTGTAGAGGAACATGTGAGGTGGTTAGCAGGTTCCAGGCACAGAGAGCCCTTTCCACATCGATAACTGTGATGATTCACTACACAGGAATGACAGCTCGGCAGGGTTTTGATGGACTCAAGGAGAGCGAGAGAAGAGCTTTCGTAATAAAATAAAAACAGATAATTATTTTTGGCAGATCTTACCTTTTTGGGAACCGAAAAGGCCTTGCAGGGCTGAAAAACAAAAGAGAGATAAATCAGATTTACATTTAGAAGTCAAAGCAAAATCCAATCAGAACCAGATTTGCCTGGGCATCCGTGCAGGGGGAATATGTTTCTTCACGAAAGGTTTTTGAGTAGCAATGCAGCACACACCTTGTGTGGAACCACTAGCTCTATTCAAACTTACATACCCTCAGGGGACAGCGACCTCTTTTTGGTGAACTTTTGGTTTTCATTAAATAATAATAATGTATTCAAAAACCACACACAAATGTAGTGCCTGAAGAATCTCTGACACTAACCGGTTTAGACAAGAGTAACATCAATATCAATCTCTTTTAGGCCTGCTTTTGTGTTTCTAGCCTACAAAGCCCCACACAGTGCTGCAGTGCATGAAGAGGACTAGAGTCCCATTAGTGTGATCTCTCTTGTGCCATAAACACAGACAGAGAGGATCAGCACTGGGCTTCCCCGTTGCCAAAAGAAACTTTCAGCGGCTTTGGATGTGTCTGGACTTCCCATCAGCACCTTCCCAGATCAGTGGGAAGCCTACGGACTGCAGAGTGCAAGCACAGGGGGAATCAGATACGGCCACCGGATCACACAGGGCCCTGGACAGATAAGAGCAAGGCCAGGAACGTGAGGATATGGGGAGAGGAGGGAGGGAGGGTAGAGGTGGGGCAGAGATAGGGCTGGGCGATATAGCCAAATATCATGTCACTGTATTTTAAAAGAATTGGATGGTATGGCGGTATTTGACTATATTTTTTATGTTTTTGAATAATAAAAGTTGTACATTTGCTTTATGAGTAGTGAATGATCCCAGGGTGGCAACACAAACATTCTAAGTGATTTCAATGGGTCTTTCTCCATTCTGATTGTTTTATACTGTTCAAATCAACTTTATCCAAAAATAATTTCAAGCATTTTCATACATTTCTGTATTTGCTGTACTCATTTGAGATCATTTCCACACTGCCATGTACGGATACACGATATGGGCAAACAATCTAGGCCTAATTTTTAACCAAATCTTGCAAATACTATTTGACACTTTTGGAATCATGGAAATAAATCTAATCAAATCAAAGTTCATTTGTTATGTGCGCCGAATATTGTAAATACACCAGTTAGTCAGGCTGATTGAGGCAGTATGAACATGTAGACATGGTTAAAGTGACTATGCATATATGATCAACAGAGAGAAGCAGTAGCGTAAAAGAGGGGTTGGCGGGTGGTGGGTGGCAGGACACAATGCAGATAGCCCGGATAGCCAATGTGCGGGAGCACTGGTTGGTCGGCCCAAATGAGGTAGTATGTACATGAATGTCTAGTTAAAGTGACTATGCATATAAGATAAACAGAGTGTAGCAGCAGCGTAAAAGTAGGGTTTGGGGGGGGCACAAAGCAAACACAATGCAAATAGTCCGGGTAGCCATTTGATTACCTGTTCAGGAGTCTTATGGCTTGGGGGTAAAAACTGTTGAGAAGCCTTTTTGTCCTAGACTTGGCACTCCGGTACCACTAGTAGAGAGAACAGTCTATGACTGGGGTGGCTGGGGTCTTTGACAATTTTTAGGGCCTTCCTCTGACACCGCCTGGTGTAGAGGTCCTGGATGGCAGGCAGCTTAGCTCCAGTGATGTACTGGGCCGTACGGACTACACTCTGTAGTGCTTTGCGGTCAGAGGCCGAGCAATTGCTGTACCAGGCAGTGACGCAACCAGTCAGGATGCTCTCGATGTTGCAGCTGTAGAACCTTTTGAGGATCTCAGAACCCATGCCAAATCTTTTCAGTTTCCTGAGGGGGAATAGGCTTTGTCGTGCCCTCTTCAAGACTGTCTTGGTGTGTTTGGACCATTCTAGTTTGTTGTTGATGTGGAACTTGAAGCTCTCAACCTGCTCCACTACAGCCCCGTCGATGAGAATGGGGACGTGCTCGGTCCTCCTTTTCCTGTAGTCCACAATCATCTCCTTAGTCTTGGTTACATTGAGGGATAGGTTGTTATTCTGGCACCACATGGCCAGGTCTCTGACCTCCTCCCTATGGACTGTCTCGTCGTTGTCGGTGATCAGGCCTAACACTGTTGTGTCGTCTGCAAACTTAATGGTGTTGGAGTCGTGCCTGGCCATGCAATCGTGGGTGAACAGGGAGTACAGGAGGGGACTGAGCATGCAACCCTGTGGAGCTCCAGTGTTGAGGATCAGCGTGGCAGATGTGTTGCTACCTACCCTCACCACCTGGGGTGGCCCGTCAGGAAGTCCAGGATCCAGTTGCAGAGGGAGGTGTTTAGTTCCAAGATCCTTAGCTTAGGGATGAGCTTTGAGGGTACTATGGTGTTGAACGCTGAGCTCTAGTCAATGAATAGCATTCTCACATAAGTGTACCTTTTGTCCAGGTGGGAAAGGGTAGTGTGGAGTGCAATATAGATTGCATCATCTGTGGATCTGTTTGGGCGGTATGCAAATTAGAGTGAGTCTAGGGTTTCTGGGATAATGGTGTTGATGTGAGCCATTACCAACCTTTCAAAGCACTTCATGGCTACGGACGTGAGCGCTACAGGTCTGTAGTCAGGGTCTGTAGGCAGGTTGCCTTTGTGATCTTGGACACAGGGACTATGGTGGTCTGCTTGAAACATGTTGGTATTACAGACTCAATCAGGGACATGTTGAAAATGTCAGTGAAGACACCTGCCAGTTTGTCAGCACATGCCCGGAGCACACGTCCTGGTAATCCGTCTGGCCCCGCAGCCTTGTGTATGTTGACCTGTTTAAAGTTCTTACTCATGTCGGCTACGGAGAGCGTGATCACACAGTGATCCGGAACAGCTGATGCTCTCATGCATGCCGCTGTGTTGCTTGCCTCGAAGAGAGCATAGAAGTGATTTAGCTCGTCTGGTAGGCTCGTGTCACTGGGCAGCTCGCAACTGTGCTTCCCTTTGTAGTCTGTAATAGTTTGCAAGCCCTGCCACATAAGACCACCGACTCCGACGCTTTAGTATGATTCAATCTTAGCCCTATATTGACAATTTGCCTGTTTGATGGTTCATCGCAAGGCATAGCAGGATTTCTTTTAAGCTTCCAGGTTAGAGTCCCGCACCTTGAAAGCGGCAGCTTTACCCTTTAGCTCAGTGTGAATGTTGCCTGTAATCCATGGCTTCTGGTTGGGGTATGTACGTACAGTCACTGTGGGGACAACGTCCTAGATGCACTTATTGATAAAGCCAGTGACTGATGTGGTGTACTCCTCAATGCCATCGGAAGAATCCCGGAACATGTTCCATGCTGTGCTAGCAAAACAGTCCTGAAGTTTAGCATCTGCTTCATCTGTCCAATTTTTTATAGAGTCACTGGTGCTTCCTGCTTTAATTTTTGCTTGTAAGCAGGAATCAGGAGGATAGAATTGTTGTCGGATTTACCAAATGGAGGGCGAGGGAGAGCTTTGTACATGTCTCTGTGTGTGGAGTACAGGTGATCTAGAATTTTTTTCCTCTGGTTGCACATTTAACATGTTGATGAATATTTAGTAGAACTAATTTAAGTTTCCCTGCATTAAAGTCTCTGGCCACTAGGAGCGCCGCCTCTGGGTGAGTGGTTTCCTGTTTGCTTATTTCCTTATACAGCTTCCTTATACAGAGTGTGGTCTTAGTGCCAGCATATGTCTGTGGTGGTAAATAAACAGCCACGAAAAGTATAGCTGAAAACTCTCTAGGCAAGTAGTGTGGCCTGCAATTTATCACACTATACTCTACTTCAGGCGAGCAAAATCTAGAAACTTCCTTGGATTTCGTGCACCAGCTTTTGTTTACAAATATGCACAAACCGCCCCCAGCCCCCCCCACTCGTCTTGTGCTGTTCTATCTTGCCGGTGCAGCGTATATCCCGCTAGCTGAATATCAATGTCGTCATTCAGCCATGATTCGGTGAAACATAGGATATTACAGTTTTTGATGTCTCGTTGGTAGGACCTCAGTACCTCGTCTAATTTATTGTCCAATGATTCCAAGTTGGCGAGTAGTATTGACCATAGTGGCAGCTTTCCCAGTCGCCTTCTCAGGGTCCTGACCAGGCATCCGGCTCTTTGTGTTCTGTACCTGCGTCGTTTCCACTTGCAAATAACGGGGATGTCGGTCCTGTGGGGTATTTGGAGAATGTCTTGTGTGTCGTCTAATCCGAGGTGAGTGATCGCTGTCCTGATATCCAGAAGCTCTTTTTTTTGCCACAAGTTACAGTTGCAGAAACATTATGTACAAAATAAGTTACAAATAACACGAAAAAACCCCACATAATAGCACATTGGGATACTGATTTCTTCTGGCGACATTTTATCATAATAAATAAAACCATAACAAATAACAATAAATAAATAATACATAAATAATAAATAAATAACAATAAATAAAACAATTATTCTTATTCTATAGTTAGAATACATTGCCCAAATCTTCTTACGTTATTCTAAAATGGATTAAATAAAATTAAAAAATCCTCAGCAATCTACACACAATACCAGATAACGACAAAGCGAAAACTGTTTTTTAGAAATGTTACCAAATGTATTAAACCTAGAAAACAGAAATACCTTATTTATATAAGTATTCAGACCCTTTGCTATGAGACTCGAAATGTAGCTTAGGTGCATCCTGTTTCCATTGATAATCCTTGAGATGTTTCTACAACTTGATTGGAGTCCACCTGTGGTAAATTCAATTGATTGGACATGATTTGGAAAGGCACACAACTGTCTATAAAAAGGTCCCAGAGTTGACCGTGCATGTCACAGCGAAAACCAAGTCGAAGGAATTGTCCATAGAGGAATATGGATTGTGTTGAGGCACAGATATGGGGAAGGGTACCAAAACAATTATGCAGGATTGAAGGTCCCCAAGAACAAAGTTCCCTCTATCATTCTTAAATGGAATAAGTTTGGAACCTAACGTTGGCTGCCCGGCTAAACTGAACAATCGTGGGAGAAGGGCCTTGGTCACAGAGGTTACCAAGAGCCCGATGGACACTCAGATAGAGCTCCAGAATTCCTCTGTGGAGATGGGACAACCATCTCTGCAGCACTCCACCAATCAGGTCTTTATGGTAGAGTGGCCAGACGGAAGCCACTCCTCAGTAAAAAAGGCACATGACAGCCTGCTCGGAGTTTGCCAAAAGGCAAACAAGATTCTCTGGTCTGATGAAACCAAGTTTGAACTCTTCGGCCTGAATGCCAAGCGTCAGGTCAGGAGGAAACCTGGCACCATCCCTACGGTGACGCATGGTGGTGGAAGCATCGTACTGTGGGGATAATTTTCAGCGGCAGGGACTGGGAGACTAGTCAGGATCAAGGGAAAGATGAACAGAGCAAAGTACTGAGAGATCCTTGATGAAAACCTGCTCCAGAGTGCTCAGAACCTCAGACTGTGTGCCAAGATTCACCTTCCAACAGAACAACGACCCTAAGCACACAGCCAAGACAGCGCAGGAGTGGCTTCGAGACAAGTCTCAGAATTTCCTTGAGTGGCCCAGCCAGACCCTGGACTTGAACCCGATCGAACATCTCTGGAGAGACCTGAAAATAGCTGTGCAGCAACGCTCCCCATCTAACCTGACAGAGCTTGACAGGTTCTGCAGAGAAGACCAACACCATCACTGGTATCATCAGGCTGTACAGCTAATTCTGTTTGCTCTGATTCGGTACATTTATTAGCTAGCCATTAGCCTTAGTGGCTACAATTAGTGGCTAACAAGATTTAGGCCCGACTTGCTAAGAAAATACAAACTAGCTGTTTGCAGATGTAAGAAACACAAACTAATAGCGTAATTATATAACGCTAGTGAGTTTAAATTAAGAAGCATAGTGAAAACTGCATCGTTGTCATCAACATTGTTGCAATCGCTGCATTGACCATGACGACTTAATGCAAGTGTCTTGTGATCGAGGAACAACAAATATGTTCCTTGAATGATGGGGCGGCGCTAGGACTGTGTGGAAAGCGGCATGGAGAGAGATGACTCAAGTAGCGAAGTAAACTACAAAAATTGACATTACATATGGCGTATCACATTTAACAAACCAAACATTCAAATACCGTTATAGAAAGTAAAGTAAAAACCCAAACCGGTCCGTGCATCAATGCCGGTATATCGTAAAATACAGTATACCGCCCAGCCCTAGGTGGAGATGTCTTCATATGACATAAAAAACGAGTGTACAAAACATTAGAAACATGACCAGGTGAATGTAGGTGAAAGCTATGATCCCTTATTGATGTCAATTGTTAAATCCACTTCAATCAGTGTAGCTGAAGGGGAGGAGACAGGTTAAAGAAGGATTTTTAAGCCTTGAGGCAATTGAGACATGGTTTGGGTGTGTGTGCCATTCAGAGGGTGAATGGGCAAGACAAAAGATTTAAGTGCCTTTGAACGGGGTATGGTAGTAGGTGCCAGTCACACCAATTTGAGTGTGGGCTTTTCATACTCAACAGTTTCCCAGCCAACTTGACACGACTGTGGGAAGCATTGGAGTCAACATGGGCCAGCCTCCCTGTGGAACACTTTCGACACCTTGTAGAATCCATGCCCCGACGGATTGAGGCTGTTGGAAGGCAAAAGGGGGTGACTCACAATATTAGGGAGGTGTTCCTAATGTTATGTACACTCAGTGTATACTCTGACTGGTCAAACTGACAGCGAATGGCAGTGACAGACTCACATGATCACATACACACAGGCTGGTGGCTATGAAGTCTCTAGAACTGTGGACAGACTGTCCTAACATTATGTCCTAGGGACGATAGACATTATTACTTTACACTGCAACCGTGACATGTTCATCCTCATTCTCATCTTCTATTCACTGCAACCTGCATGAGTATTGCACTACCACGGTCACAATTTGGCACAGGCCTCCCAGCCCACATCATGGACAAGGTAAGATTACACAAGAAACGTAAACAAGGAAATCAGTATGCCAAACAGGGAAGTGAGCTCAGACGATTATCTGCATTAGTCAATCCCAGTGCACGCACACAGGTGCCAGGAGGTGGCTGTATTTTTCCTCATTCTCCCCTTTAAAAGGGAATCCATGGAATGCTATAATTAGTGGTTGCCATGGCACTGTGAAGCACAGATGAACAAAAGCTATTGGCAGGAATTTTTCACCACAGGGTAACTTCTGGGGAGGCAGTAAATCCACTTTAAAGTTAGCTGGACATGTTAATATGACAACCAGATGTTGTACGGCACAGGCTTTGAACAATCATCATATTGTAGACACAAGTTGAGTCCTATTAACACTACCAACCTGGAGAGGAGCTCTTTGCTATTTTTTTTTTTGCATTCAAGTAGACAGGGGTTTAACCTTTTAAAATACGAGAGCCTGATACTAACAATGCCAAATGAAAAACACATTCCCCCTACCTTAAGTTAGCATTGTTTGCCAAGGAAAAATCTGTAACTTCATTTATTCTATGCCGTCTGTTAGTTTCCATGTACGGGCCTCGAACAGCGGAATTCGGGACAGAGATATGGCCCAGAACGAAGGAGTGTTATTGTAAATGGTTGAACTGGATTCATAAAGCATCTTTAGTCGTGGAGCCATCAAAAAAAGCACTGCTGCCTATTTATTTGCGCGATCTGTTTTGGATCTATTTGAAACTTTCCGAACCCTGACCACATTTCAGACGAATAAGAAGATGTCTAAAACAGAGGTAGCCCTATACTTTGGATTTACGACAGACATCCGAATCCTCAGATTCTATTTCAGCATGTTTTTTGCATGAAGCAAACTTTTAAATATTTTTTCACTTAAAAAAAAAAAGTATAAGCCTAGAATATGAATTGAAGTTGGCATTAAAAATATCAGCTTTGTGTCTCAATTCTCTTTTTTCCAATCTGTCAATGGGAGTAGTAATGTGAAAAAATGCAGACTAATGTCCTTGGAAAAAACACCCTCTAAAGGAGAAGAGAGGAGGTGCTGGGGTGGGGAGGAGAAATCTGTTGACTGATGATCACAGGCTCTAAATCCAGCAGGATGACAACCCACAGAGTCAGGTTTCCTCCCCTCCTCTGATCCCAGTCCCCTTCAAACAAACTCCCACAATTCTTCCACAAACTTACAACAGCTACCCTTCCTAAATGTTATTCTATTTACCCGAAAGGGGAATGTTTATGGATCACAAGGTTAATTAATAAAGTTACTTGGGAGCAGCAGCCAGGTCAGGCCGCGGTGGCCATGTTGACGTGTGGTGGAGTGAAGGGAGGAGAGAGAGGGGTCAGGGGTTACAGAGCTGAGGAGGGAAAACTGCTAACAGACACAGCATATATTCTGTAATAAGGGGGTGCATGAAGTGCTCAAGTCAGCCCAATTACTGTCAACTCTCAATTATTTGCTCCTGTGATTAAAACTCACTGGAACACTGCACACAATTAGAGTCTTGTTCAAGTTATGGAATTGTAAGAGTTGCTTGAGGGTGAAATACAAATATCAGCACGATATCATAGGCATAACATAGAGCAGTGAAATGCTGAGTTTTAAAAAGTATTGACCATCAGGGAGTAGCCACCAAAGTCAGGGCTCATCAACTTCCATTGTACACCTTAAATAGATTTATGAGCTACAGTATTCATTCTTACAAGCTCGTAAAACTGTATTTACAAGCTATCTACACAGCACAGGTCTCTGATAGTTATTTTGGGGAGAGAACAAGGCCTCTGGATGCAAGCGTGTATGAGAAAATGTGAGTCTGAATAAGAGGTTATTGCTGTATAATAAGTCTATGCACAGTTTGTTTGTGTGTTTGTAGAAGGGAAACGGAACAGCCACATCAGCCAGTGCATCGGGTCTGGAGGTCACAGCTGCCATCTCCACATTCTTGGGATTGAAATATGGGAGTGTACAAATTCCAGACATACAGGCCAGATTTCAACACTGTAGCCAATAGTTACAAGCTGTCCAAGAGATGTCTTTATCATCCTGTGGCCTCGCTCCCTTTATAGCAACCAGCTTAACCCCCATGAATCCAGGGGCTTCAGAACCAACCCCAAAGAATGTATGGGTATTGCACATGCTTTCACCAACACTGCACTGAGCTAACCAACAGACATTGTCAACTAGGCCGAGCAGGGCGAATTACCCATACCGATAAGTCATTATGGCAATAAGTATGTCCATGTCATGAATTATTAATGTAGTGGCTTATGGTGTTCATAAGTTATTTGCTAAATAGACTAGATCCGCGATGAGCAGTTTAAGCAATAATTCCTACAATATACCACCAATACCAACACCTTTAATTTCATAAATTTCGTTACAGCCTCATGATGATGGACTTCATGTCAGTCTTGACACAGATCCAACAGGAGGCAGTACTAGATGAGTGTGTTGTATGTTGGCCTATTCCTGTAGCAGAACAACAGGTCAAAGTCTCTATTGCTGAACACATTCGGTACAAGCGGCTGCACAAGACCTCCAGCAGTGGAACCAATGGCTTTCAGCTGCCAGCCCAACCAGCCCCAACCCATCACATTCAACATCCGCATTCATACCTTGAGGACCGGGCTTCTGCAAGACGGGAGACTGTGTTACCATTTGCTTCTTGCATGACCGAGATTCCTCTACTGCACAAAGTCAAGAAGTGGAACCAACGGCAAGCAGCTGTGCTGACCCATCAAGTCCTCTCCCAGTGCCTTTATGAAGATGTCCAACAACTTATTAAGGCCTGGAAGCTGCTTGATAAGGAGATCTGGGAGTTTCTCATGACTGACATGAGCTGCCCACCCCTAGTTGACACACTGTTGCTGCTTTAGCCAACTCTGTTGCAGTTGTCATGCTGGCTAGAGCAGTTAAACAGAATGGTAACCAGGCTAGAGTTCCCTGCCTGTAATGGTGGCCATTTTGAGAGTAAAACCTCCCCCTCGTTTTTTTATATATTTTTTTATATAACCTTTATTTAACTAAGCAAATTCTTATTTACTCATCATTTGGCCCAATTTCAAGATATGCCCTCCATTAAGACTTGATACCTGATCTGGTGCATACATGTCTAGACAGAAAGGTAAACTCATGTAAAAAGCCCAAGCACCACATAATCCTCTTGGTTTACCTACAATATCCAGTTTCAAGCACAGCAGTGCCTCTAGCTCCTGCCTGGGTCTCTTTGATCCAGCACGCCCGTTTGTTGTCCTGGGACTGATCTCACAGAGATATCAGGGTATCTTTTGTGTAAAGAGATACATGTTCATCCCTCCCACCTCCTCTTTATACTATTCTATCCATGTTCTCTGCTCTCTCCGGGCCATCTAAGGCCACAATGTCTGAAGGATCTCCAGCTCTAACCGCAACTCTTGACAAAGAGGGTTTGGCGAGACGGCGCTGTGACATCTTGGAAGTGTCTGGTGACACAGCCGTCTGGTGAGTTGCAGACCAGGGCCAGCGGCTGTTGGGGCTGAGCGTCAGTTAAGGCCAGTAATGAAGTCTGACCTGTCCTCCCTGAGCTGAGAGAGTGAGTGTGAGGATGGGGGTGGTGGCCGAGCTGGAAAATTCCAACCATTAGCTATGTTCACCAAGTGCGCAGAGGCTGAAGAAACTAAGAGAAAAAAACTAAGTGATTCATAAGAACCTTCACATCTACAGTCTATCAGAATGACGTTAGTACACCAAGCTGCATGCATTGTTATGTTAAATGTTTGAATATTAATTGAATCCAGGAAGAATAATACAGTGTATTCTCAAGACTGTTTTTGAAAAACTATGAGAACAAATATAGGGGAGTCACTATTGGAACCATAGATGAAGGTCCATTATAAACTAAATATACAATGCAATTCTGCACATACATGATTGAGGGATTGTGCCTTCAACTTAAATACCATTTGGACAGGCTGTTAAAAGGGCATTATACAGGATCATATTACATGCTAGTAACTATTTATAAAGCATTACAAAAGTTCAAATCTTCCATTAGGCCTAATCCCCCAGGGAGCCGAGTCAGCCGTGGGAGGACCAGTAACGAAGCCTCACTAACTGCTCTCTCTACCAGAAGAAGAAAGAAAAAAGAGCAACCAAATTTGAAGTTATGACAGAGTGCTGTTCAGATGCAGCTTTGATCCTGGTTTATAGGATAGTATGGCTTGGGTGGGTACCTTATGGTCTTTGCTTTGCCCCATGCTCAGGGGCCATACAGTATAGAGCATGGACTGAATGAATGAACAGTCTGGAGCAGGGGCACTGGGAGCTCACCCCTCCTGTTATTTTTTGTACGTGCAGGTACGGGAGTCAGCTGCCCCCTCACCCATGGATGAGAGCATTAAGTTGGGTTTATTTAGGTGAAAACGTCTAAAACCAACAAACGCGGCTTACAAGCTTCTAAGATTGTCACCAGATTGTCACCTTCACCAGCAAATGAACTGCCGAAGTAAGAGGCAGGGTCCCATTTCTCAAGGTTTACAACAGGCAGAAGTGTCTCAGTGTTAAGGCAGGTGATAAATTGTACCGGGGAGAAAGCTTTTGGCCCCAATTCGGTTGATCCTGGGTAAAGGTACAGTGGGGCAAAAAGTATTTAGTCAGCCACCAATTGTGCAAGTTCTCCCACTTAAATAGATGAGAGAGGCCTGTAATTTTCATCATAGGTACACTTCAACTATGACAGACAAAATGAGAAGAAAAAAAATCCAGAAAATCACATTGTAGGATTTTTTATTTATTTATTTGCAAATTATGGTGGAAAATAAGTTTCTCAATACTTTGTTATATACCCTTTGTTGGCAATGACAGAGGTCAAACGTTTTCTGTAAGTCTTCACAAGGTTTTCACACACTGTTGCTGGTATTTTGGCCCATTCCTCCATGCAGATCTCCTCTAGAGCAGTGATGTTTTGGGGCTGTTGCTGGGAAACACGGACTTTCAACTCCCTCCAAAGATTTTCTATGGGGTTGAGATCTGGAGACTGGCTAGCCCACTCCAGGACCTTGAAATACTTCTTACGAAGCCACTCCTTCGTTGCCCGGGCAGTGTGTTTGGGATCATTGTCATGCTGAAAGACCCAGCCACGTTTCATCTTCAATGCCCTTGCTGATGGAAGGAGGTTTTCACTCAAAATCTCATGATGCATGGTCCCATTCATTCTTTCCTTTACACGGATCAGTCGTCCTGGTCCCTTTGCAGAAAAACAGCCCCAAAGCATGATGTTTCCACCCCCATGCCTCACAGTAGGTATGGTGTTCTTTGGATGCAACTCAGCATTCTTTGTCCTCCAAACACGACGAGTTGAGTTTTTACCAAAAAGTTATATTTTGGTTTCATCTGACCATATGACATTCTCCCAATCTTCTTCTGGATCATCCAAATGCTCTCTAGCAAACTTCAGACGGGCCTGGACATGTACTGGCTTAAGCAGGGGGACACATCTGGCACTGCAGGATTTGAGTCCCTGGCGGCGTAGTGTGCTACTGATGGTAGGCTTTGTTACTTTGGTCCCAGCTCTCTGCAGGTCATTCACTAGGTCCCCCTGTGTGGTTCTGGGATTTTTGCTCACCGTTCTTGTGATAATTTTGACCCCACAGGGTGAGATCTTGCGTGGAGCCCCAGATCGAGGGAGATTATCAGTGGTCTTGTATGTCTTCCATTTCCTAATAATTGCTCCCACAGTTGATTTCTTCAAACCAAGCTGCTTACCTATTGCAGATTCAGTCTTCCCAGCCTGGTGCAGGTCTACAATTTTGTTTCTGATGTCCTTTCACAGCTCTTTGGTCTTGGCCAAAGTGGAGTTTGGAGTGTGACTGTTTGAGGTTGTGGACAGGTGTCTTTTAAACTGATAACAAGTTCAAACAGGTGCCATTAATACAGGTAACGAGTGGAGGACAGAGGAGCCTCTTAAAGAAGAAGTTACAGGTCTGTGAGAGCCAGAAATCTTACTTGTTTCTAGGTGACCAAATACTTATTTTCCACCATAATTTGCAAATAAATTAATTAAAAATCCTACAATGTGATTTTCTGGATTTTCTTTCTCATTTTGTCTGTCATAGTTGATGTGTACCTATGATGAAAATTACAGGCCTCTCTCACCTTTTTAAGTAGGAGACCTTGCACAATTGGTGGCTGACTAAATACTTTTTTGCCCCACTGTATGCATGAGGTAAAAACACTATGTACAACATAGCAACCCTGAGGGCAGAAACAGGGTAGTGTTGACCTATCTGTGGGCTTAACTCACTCCACATAGATGCAGACCTGTTCTAAGAAGCCAATGGAAGGCTCTGGAAGCAAACTGGGTGGTTCCCTCCCTCCTTCCCTCATCTTTCTGGGGAAGGCAGTGCTCATCTCTCCTTTCCCCTGATCTCCCCAGAGACACCAGGGTGCTTCTTCATAAGTCAAGGCTGAGGCTGGGCGTGATGGATGTCTCTGTACAGTGGTTAATGGGCCAAATGGATAAAACGGTAGCGTGAAGAGCCCTGCCGCTACTTCACAGGGGTTCACATCGAGGTCCAGGACTCCAGGCTCCCTCAGACCGCAGCAGGCATAGCAAACAGTTGTTATTCTTTATAATGTGCAAAGCCTTGTCAAACTGACACCCTGAAATCCATAGCACAAAGATCAATTTCAGGCCGCCTGGCTGGTCAGGACTTGCAGCTGTCAGACAGCTTGGCATATTAATTAATGTCTCCAAAAATGATCTCTCACTGGGTGAAAGTTATCTGAGGCATGATATTTTTTAAAGAGGGTCTTTGCATTCATATCAAGGCTTTTCTGCATGTTTCCATATATGGCCCCTAGTCATAATCACATATTCAACTGATAGAAATGTTTTAATTCATCCAATATGATGAAACATTCCAGCTGGATGAGGTGTCATGTTTTATATGTTATTCTGCACACCATGGAAACAAAAAAAATGGTACTTGGTACAAAATCAAACACGCGTGAGATAATAAAAATATGCCGTCTATCTGAGAAAGTATGAAACCAATCCAAACTTGTGGCCGCTACAATAACATGAATGTACTGTAGCAGGAAGCAACGCACGGGCAAAACCCCTCCCCGGGTGAGTGGAGTGTGAAGGAAGAGGTTACAAACATGACATGACCCTGAATAGTTCAGTGTCAGCGGGCTCTTTGGGGGTTGTTCAGCCTTGGAAGGTCAAGCCAGTCTCGGCAGCACAGGTTGACACAGCTCTCTCACTCTCTCTGGGAGACCAGCAGGAGCTGAAAGGTGCCTTGAGAGTGTTCTATCAAGACAATTACAGGCTTGGAAGAAACCAACGCCTGAAAACCTTTTGAGATGAGGCTAACTGCAGGCAAACGCCTGACTGACTGACTTCAAGTTCACAGACTCAGACTCATCCTCTGCTCTGACTGTTTCCCCCTGATCCTCAAATCATAAAAAAACAAAGTCACCATGAAGGATAATCTTACCATTCAGACACTGCCAATCTTAATGCATTTCCCAGACCCAGACAGAGAGATCCTTCATCTACTCAACAGATCTGCTGAGCTGGCCTTCTCCTTAATAGTGGATTTTGGTCATGACATTCAAGGATAAGTCCATTTACTTCTCAGAGTAAAACACATACACACAGAAGGAGAGACTATAATCTTACAATGGGTGGATTAATACTTTCCATGTATTCTCAAGAGGAGTTATATACTGTAGTTCCTAAATGTATAGTTCTTGGACAAACACACAAAGGCCTGAATTGCCTGAGGAAGAAACTCCAGTGCAACCTTATCGGGAGGGGGAGGAGGAAGGGGCCTCTATAAAGCAGGGCGTAACAGCCAAGTGCTGTAATCATACATGTAATCCCCTGCCTAATCTCACGGATCACAGCCTTTGAGATCAAATTGATATTTGACACGATCTTGTCTGACTGCGTACCCTCAAATTACAGAGGCATTAAAAAGCCTCTCCCTCCATGCGAGGAGGGATTCTGTGGCGCACTGTGCTCCAACACGAGGGTAAAAGGAGAGGCCCAAAGCCCTGAACGTCTGGGGCCAGTCAGGGACTCGGAGACTGTGTGCCAGACAGCCAGGCTTATCCTTCCCTCTTATCTTTCCATCTCCAATCTCTCTGGAGACACAATCCTACTGTACAGGGGATTGGAACTGAGAGCAACTCAAAGTCGAGCCTGTAATTCAAACCTGTCATCACAGAACAAGAGGGACCTATTTACTAAATACAGCGGCTGAGGAACATCAGCTCTTTATTCAGACACAGAATATATCATTTTTTTAAGAAAGCCACAGATGCCAGCGAATGCATCCATATGGCTGTAATGATATCCTTTGCCACACCTTGCCCCCCCAACTGCCTAATGTGCGTGGATGGAGCTTGATGTGCGCACACCGGCACCTGATACGAGTATATACCTAATCTCTCACAGCCACAGAAGACATTTCTCTAATGAAGTTACAGGGATCTAACTCAATTCGGTAGGAAATTTCCATGCGAAAAGATGTAAGCAAAAATATAGTTTTACACAAATGAACCTCTCCATAACTACTTGCTACCCTAAAGAGGAGCTGACATGAGTAACTGCAATATTTACTTTTATTTTGTATGCTGTGGAGTTTGAGATAAGTAACAAAATACACAAAGTAAGTAAATGATTAAGGAAAGCATTAAATGGCTCCAGTGTAAAATATATTTCAGTCTGTGGTTTGCAGGAAGGTGGGGAAAACGACTTGCTAAATGCGTCTCGCTTAAAAAAATGTTTGACAAAAACGTGGCAGAGTTCTCCCCCAAAGAATGTAAGAGCGGTGCTGCACCACCTTGTGGACTGGCCACTACGTACAATTAAAGCTGCAATATGTCACTTTTTGGGGGGACCAAACCAAATTCTCATTTGCTACGAGACTCGAAATTGAGCTCAGGTGCATCCTGTTTCCATTGATCATCCTTGAGATGTTTTTACAACTTGATTAGAGTCCACCTGTGGAAAATTGTATTGATTGGACATGATTTGGAAAGGCACACACCTGTCTATATAAGGTCCCATACCACAGTTGACAGTTCATGTCAGAGCAAAAACCAAGCCATGAGGACAAAGGAATTGTCCATAGAGCTCCGAGACAAAATTGTGTCAAGGCTCAGATCTGGGGAAGGGTACCAAAACATTTCTGCAGCATTGTCTGTCCCCAAGAACACAGTGGCCTTTATAATTCTTAAATGGAAGACTCTTCCTAGAGCTAGCTGCACAGCCAAACTGAGCAATCGGGGAAGAAGAGCCTGGTCAGGGAGGTAACCAAGAACCGGATGGTCACTCTGACAGAGCTTCAGAGTTCCTCTGTGGAGATGGGAGAATCTTCCAGAAGGACAACCATCTCTGCAGCACTCCACCAATCAGGCACATGACAGCCAATTTGGAGTTTGCCAAAAAGCACCTAAAGGCTCTCAGACCATAAGGGACAAGATTCTCTGGTCTGATGAAACCAAGAATGAACTCTTTGCCCTGAATGCCAAGTGTCACGTCTGGAGGAAACCTGGCACCATCGCTACGGTGAAGCATGGTGGTGGCAGCATCATGCGGTGGGGATGTTTTCAGCGGCAGGGACTGGGAGACTAGTCAGGCTCCAAAGTGCTCAGGACAGACTGAGGCGACGCTCCCCATCCAACCTGACAGAGCTTGAGAGGATCTGAAGAGAAGAATGGGAGAAACTCACCAAATATAGGTCTAGCAAGCTTGTAGTTTTACACCCAAGAAGACTCGAGGCTGTAATCACTGCCAGAGGTGCTTCAACAAAGTACTGATGAAAGGGTCTGAAACTTATGTAAATGTGATATTTCAGTTTTGTATTTTTTTATCTATTTGCTAAAAATTCTAAAATCGTGTTTTCGCTTTGTCATTATGGTGTATTGTGTGTAGAGTGATGAGGGGGGAAACAATTTAATGCATTTTAGATTTAGGCTGTAATGTAACAAAATCTGATAGAAGTCAAGGGGTCTGAATACTTTTCGAATGCACGCCAAACACCAGTTTCAACATCAAAAGTGAAGAGGCGACTCCGGGATGCTGGCCTTCTAGGCAGAGTTGCAAAGAAAAATACATTTCTCAGACTGGCCAATACAAAGAAAAGATTAAGATGGGCAAAAGAACACAAGACACTGGACAGAGGAACTCAACATCCCGGAGTCGCCTCTTAACTGTTGACGTTGAGACTTGTGATGGTGGGTACTATTTAATGAAGCTGCCAGTTGAGGACTTGTGAGGCGTCTGTTTCTCAGACTAGACACTCTAATGTACTTGTCCTCTTACTCAGTTGTGCACCGGGGCCTCCCACTCCTCTTTCTATTCTGGTTAGAGCAACTTTGAGCTGTTTTGTGAAGGGAGTAGTACACAGCGTTGTACAAGATCTTCGATTTTTTTTGGCATTTTCTCGCATGGAATAGCCTTCATTTATCAGAACAAGTATAGACTGACGAGTTTCAGAAGAAAGGTCTTTGTTTCTGGCCATTTTGAGCCTGTAATCAAACCCACAAATACTCATGCTCCAGATACTCAACTAGTCTAAAGGCCAGTTTTATTACTTCTTTAATCAGAACAAAAGTTTTCAGCTGTGCTAACATAATTGCAAAAGGGTTTTCTAATGATCAACTAGCCTTTTAAAATGATACATTTGGATTAGCTAACACAACATGCCATTGGAACACAGGAGTGATGGTTGCTGATAATGGGCCTCTGTACACCTAAAAAAAATCTGCCGTTTCTAGCTACAATAGTCATTTACAACATTAATGTCTGCACTGCATTTCTGATTAATTTGATGTTATTTTAATGGACAAAAAATGTGCTTCTCTTTCAAAAACAAGGACATTTCTAAGTGACCCCAAACTTTTGAACAGTAGTGTATACGTATATTTTAAAACTTTATTTGTTATAATTTAAGGCCAGACACCACACCCTAATGGCTATTTTTGTGTTCTAGATTGCAGGAAATGGCAGTTACGCAAAATGATTTGAGTTATGACATCAGGGAGAAGCCACACGGAGGAAACCTCTGTCCCCGGCCAGACATACTTGTAGAGATTATCTCGTCTGGCTGAGCTGTGTGTTGGTACTGTCTGCATTGTGTTTGCCTGGGAAAGAGGACAGCCAGACCATGAAACCATCAGCACCTGTCCTAGAAGAGCCTCAATGCTGATGAGCGAGGGGAGGCTTGGGAGAGGCCAGGGGGACAGTCCCTGTGGATTGACGGGACAGACTGGGGCCTGATGAGGGACAGCGGCCCTGCAGCCCCTGGGGCTCTCAAAGCTCTCTTTTATTGGGGTTGGGGGTGGCTCTGGGGCTGGTATTGTGCTACCTGGGTGCCTGGCTGGCTGACCCCTCCTCCTCCCTGCATCTGCTGGGTTGGCACCCCTGGGACCACAGGTTATCTCCCTAGGAAATCACCTTGACCTCCACACAGCAGAACAATCAGGAATGAGTCAACAGGCAGGCAGAGGGATTATAGAGCTGAATTTAGATATGTGTTAGGAGAAAAGGGCAGTTCTAACTATGATTTCTCAATACAGGGTCCAATTCTGTAGCATGCAAGCAGTTACATGACTGACATGGTGTAATGCAAAAGTACTATTTAACCATGTCAAATGTTGAAAATGTTTCAGATATCACACTATCAGAACTTAAAACCTACCTTACATAAACAGACTCAAAAAACATTCCTCTGAGGCATAACTGGGTGAAAAGGCAAGGCTACAGTTACATGCATGTACATATTCTTAAACAACCATGTACATAATGGTACTACATAGCACCCCTAACATTATCCCTAAATACTGTGATATGTTAGTAAGCATTCAGTCAGCAGCCATTTGGCAAGGAAACGCAATGAAAGGGCTTCTGTTGGAGAGGCAGGGTAATAGAGATATGCCTAAGGCCACCCCGTTGCAGAGTGAAGCACGAACCGGCGTACACACAGAAACACACAGTCATCACACACGTACCTGAGGCCAGCCACAGTGGGCTGGTTCTGGAGGTGCTCCTGCCAGCAGTGGTGTAAACAAAGGGATGGAGGAGAGGCCTGCAGGCAGCAGGAGCCCGGGTGAAGGGGCAGGGCAGGGGCATGGGTCTGGAAGATGTGGCACTCCTGCTGGTTGCCGTGGCAGCACAGGGGGGGATGGAATGGGCAGCGGTGGCAGCACTGGGGAGGTGGAGACAGCGGAGGAGTAGAGGGGAAGGAGGTTGTGGAGGGCAGGAGCTTGGACAACCTTTGAGAGTCTGTGAGGTGTGATGAGGTGGAGGAAGAGGAAGGGGCCCTTAGGGAACCGTTCTGCTTGATGATGCTTCCATTCTGACTCACTCTGGATCTCTGCTGCAGCTCCTTGTGCGGTGGTGTTGGCCTTGGTTGGTGCCTCTGCCTCCGCTGTGTTCTGGGTGTGGATACAACGCTGACGTCCCTTCTTTCCGTGCTGCTGTGGCTCGCACTGGCCTCTGTAACGCTGGGTGACAGGCTGCCATTGCTGAGGAGCAGGAGGTCACCATTGGCGTCACTCAGGGCCATCGTCCTCCTCCTGCTGGCCTGCCGCAGGGTTTGCCACTCCTCTGCAGAACATAAACGGAAAAGGGGAGGTAAAGCAGACAGGCCAATAGTTAGCTCTTAACTGTAGCTAGTCATGTTGACATTCAGATGAACATTGACTCTATTCACACAGAGCTGGTGAGCTGAGCTGAAGGGGGCAACGAGAGGAAAGGAGGCCTGGAGCCAGGGAGTAGCGTGGGCGAAGGGGAGAGAATGAGACAGTAAACAGTGCAAGGGTTCACACTCAAAACTCAGATCAAAACAGAATGCAATGACCAGTCAGGAAAACAGATAATTAACTTGTTCTTTCTAGGCCAGGAGACTGGGAACAGATACAAGCAACACAAAGTTAATTAGTGATCAATCCTCATTGATTTTCTGAATTAAAGCTAAATGTGAAATATTAGTCAGTCACTTTACCATATTTCTCTACCTTCCTCACTGCCATTTTTGTCTAAATAGTGTGATTTATAATGTATGAATACGATACGATAGGGTATGAATTGGCAGCCTCTGTTCAGGGAGTATGAGATAGGCTATTTCTACATTATGAAAAGTATAAAATATTTCCAACAGAATAAGATTAAACAGAGGTCTTCAAGTGTTCATGTTGCTAGCATTTCAGCCCCTATGACTCTTATTAAATAATACTTTCAGGCTATGTGTAATATAAAATGACTTCAGTTGGGACATTTTGGAGTAAGATAAAATAAAAAATAAAAAATATGTTTTTGCCATGATATGGCTTGACACACTTAAAAAAAGTAGTGAATTGCCTTTCACAGGTAATGCATGGTTGTGGTTGGTTGTTAAGTTGGAAGGTTGCAAAACACCAACCCCCGCTGAAACAGATTTGACGTGAACCCAGATAAATAAATCTCTCTCAGTCTAATGTGACTGGGAGTCCTGAGAGAACCTCATCTCCCTACAATAACTAATGGCTGAGGTGGGGAGAAAAAAACTACTTCTCACTAGTTCCCACACAGTACGGTCTACTTCATCCACATCACGCCTAGGACCGAGAGATAGATATGGAACTGCACTAGATGGAAATGTACTGCTGTGCAGAAAATCCCCCTGTACATCACAACACATTATTACTACCATATCATAACGCATAAATATTGCCTTAAAAAACAAATCTACTGAATGTGGCTTCTATTCTTCTTTATTTTCCTATTTGATAAACTATGCAACTTTTTTAAGGGCTACTTTCTTTCCCGAACCTTGTAGAGATTTTGCATTTAAAAACATTCACATCTGTCAAGACAAACTTTACACATGACACAGCTTCTTGCAAATTACGTTCCCTCAAACTCACTACGGCCCCATTCCTCCAAGTTCGGCTTGGCTCCATGTGATCGCATATGAACACAGTACACACACACAATCGTAGGCTACATCAAATATATTGACGCCAAACTAACCGACACCCATTAAGATATATAATATAGCCTTCTAGGAAAACCTTTTCTCCATGCAGGGAAACAGCCATGATGCAGTGAATGTGAATGACTGTGTTCTGCGATGCCTCAACATGAATAAGGTAGGGGGTAACATGAGACTGACAGCCCAGTCAGGTCAGAGCTGTGGGAATGGGGGGGGGGGAAGGAGAACTTCAATATCGCTCTTCTGAAGGGCTCCGAATAGCAGGCAGTGCAGGGGAAATGAAGGTTACATTTCTAGTTTACCAAAAATCACAAGTTACCAACAATGATAGAAAAGCTGAAAGGTGGCAATGAAATGATTAAGTATGAAAAAGAGACTTAAGAGAGTAGTCTGGATCTTTGTGATATGAACTGTGATATGAAAAACATGACTATGCTTGGCTAAAAAAATCAGTTGCATCCCTCTACCTGTACACATCTTCCTTCAACATTGCTCCACGGCCACAGGAATTTAGATGGCTGTGTGGGCTCCAATACTGAGCGCTGAAATCCAGGTGAGACATCTAGGCCAGTCTGTAGTCTGACACAAACAGGGGTCTGTGGCCCTCAGGAAACAACGGACAGATTACAGTGTGGAACGACTGTCCTAAAAAAGAACACTGAGGACATGTCCTTAACAATTATTTAATTAATAAACTATTTATATATCTATTTTTTGTGTGTATCTGCAAACACTGGTATGTTACACATTTTGGTTTTAAGAATTGACGGTCACACTATGCTTACGACCGACACAATGAGGTTTGTGGAAACTGCAAAGATTTAGAATAACGGATGCATTTTTCTGCATTCATGTTGAGTCTGTGATTAATTTGGGGTGAATCTGTGCAACTACGAGGTACGCAGCAGGAGGCAAAGTACCTCATTCCTTTATTTAAAGCTAATAGGACAATCATTAATAAGAGGACTCAGTCAAGACAGTTAATAACTTCCGCCTAATAACAGAATTTATCCTGGAAACTGCGAGTACATGCCCGAGAGGACTATGAGGACTTTGACATTCATATTCTAATAGTGTCTGAGAAGCTTATGACAAGCCTGAAACTTTGGCCCAGTTCCACAGCTGGGTTTTACATACCTATATGGCATTGTCGCTCAAGGCTACTGCATTGTATCAAGTTAAATAGGTAAATAAGCTGGTTTGGTGTCATACCGTCATCATGCCTTGACCAATCAATGTGAAGCTGAAATGAAGACAAGCCACATATTTTTTTTCTTCTATTTTATACATTAGCCATAATGTATTACAATGCATTGCTCCAGAGAGAGCATTATGATTAAATAAGAAAATAAACTATAATGTTGCTTCACTATGAGATATGAAACCATATTAAATAATTTGAGTAAAATGTAGTTTTGTTTCAACTTTAAAGGTAGGCTGAGTGACCACTAACGTTCTAACTAAGCTGCTGTCACACTGAAGAAGTTTCTCTGTTTTGTCGAAGTATGTCCATATTAGCCTACCAAATATAATGTTGATCAACTAAAGTTATGTAGATTACATGATGAGGCTAAAAACATTCCGATAGGAATCTACACCAGCGTTCAGCAAAAGACCGGTGCATCCCATTCAGCGAAACATCACTTTTCATTATTTCAGTACCTTGTAACAGTGGAGAAGGAATCCGCTATCTACATCGTATCCTAAACTCCCACTTTAGTAGCCAAAACAGTTGGAACAACAGACACAAATATACATTTATAAACCATTAAGATTATGGGTTTTAAAACAGTATTTTTCAGAGGATCAATGCACAGCAGACATTTAATGGATTTTTGATACGGTACCTTATCGAAGTGTTCAAGCTCTGGGTGCTTGCGTTTCGTTCGTGCTCGCCTAAATTGAATGTATTAACCGAAAACGGATTACGTTTACAGTATCCACCACTAGTTTAACAAAACACTCAGAAAGAGAGGAACACGTCGCGGCGAAAGAAGGTCGTTTCTCACTGAGAAGCGGTATGCTGGAATGACACATACATGCACCCAGTCTCGGTAAACGCAGGCGGTGGTCTGGGTGTGGGACTGCGCACTAGCCCACTGATAGGATGTTCATGATGATGCTTGTCGACTTTTAACCCAATCAAGGCCTCTGCAGCACACAGCAGCTGGAGGAACGGAGGTCCATCATCATCCTCCTCATCATCATCAGTAGTAGTATTACCCTCACGAGCAAGTTATGCCGCGTTCAAAACAACTGGGGACTCGGAAAAATATGAGGTCAAATCATGACGTCAATGATCTTCAGGTCGGAAAGTCGGAGCTCTAGAACCGTTATAATCGATTTTTCTCAGTCTCAGCTGCTTTTTTTCCGAGTTCCCAGTTATTTCAAATGCACTGAAGTAGGAAGTCGGAGATTTCCCAGTTCTCATTTCCGAGTTCTCAGTTATTTTGAACGCGGCATGTGTCTCGCGTTGCCATACCTTCAAAATCACGTAGTTTTTCGACGAGGCTACTAGCTAGTAAACAGCCAAACAAACTAGACTAGAAACAATGTATTATGAGTCTGATTTATTTCATAATCACAACAGGAAAATGAAAATCTTCTGACCTGCTTATTTTAGGATGTTATTCAGACAATCAACAACTATTATTGAGACGTTTCTAAGGCCAGGATTTAATCCGATCGAGCTTTGTCGCCTATCCGCATTCAAGATAAACGCTGCATACTGTATGTCGGCTCAATTGGAAATTATTATTTTAAATGTCAAGCGCATTATAACGCGGATTTCCAGCCAGAGGGATGTGTAAGAGAGAATAATGACCTAACACCAAGTTTACAAATGAAACTAACCAAAAAAAATCAGCTGTCAAGTTAAATTGTGAAATAATCACGGTTTTGGTATCAATACACCTTTTTGTTTTACCTCAAACCACTTCATTATGACCCCACCCACGTCATTGCCTACACCACATTAAAGATTACAGTCCAGCTGTGTTCCGTCCTTTGGCTGGGTTCTATAATGTAATAACTCCCTAAAATATACTCCCCTTTAGCTCAGACCTCCCTTTAGGTCAGACCTCTCTGCCCTGCCCATTCCCTTGAAATAACTGTGGTTTGATTCAAAACACACTGTGGACTTCATGATAAAACCATAGCCAACCAACAGTTGGGCCTCCGCCACACAATAAAATGTTTACCATATCCTTTGGACTATTTCAAGAACATTTTGTGCCCATGTTGCATGTCTCCATTACACCACCATGCAATATCACAATCTTTCCCACATTGAAAAGATGAAAAACGGAAAGAGCTCGTCTTCCGGACTGTTGGAAAATCTTTGGACATTTTCTGTGCTCAGAGCATTCTGCTCAGCAGGGGGGGTGTTCTTCCTCACATGGAATCATGGAAAGGAAGAGGCTATACCTGGCTTTAATTTCAGCTGTCCGCCAGTATCAGGACACAGTTCATATAGCACACCATAATATGCACTGCAGTAGGGTGCTGGCTCCAAGGAAAGTACCTAGGATTTCTTTGTTTAGAACAGTTGTGTTTACCATCGTTTACCAGCAGCAACCTTTCAGGTCAACTTTCATTGAGTCCTAACTGCTGTATAGGCCTACATTGTGGTTTGTTATGTACATCTGTAGTTTCAATGAGCAATACTAATGTTAACCTAGCAGAACATCCAACACAAATCTTTCGATAAACACTCACCCTGTTTAAGTGATTACTAGCCAACAAAAACAATATAGCCTAATGTAGGCCTACTTGCAAAGCAAAAATACAGTAGGCCTACACTACATTATGTAGGCTACTGTATACACAAAGAAAATTATAACAAGCCATTTGAATAAATTACATAACATAGAACCAATAAAGTCTCACTCAACGACAAAGGCTGTGCGTGTGACCAAACATGATTATTACCTATTCATATACAGTAGAGTGTACATTACAACAGTGGTTCCCAAACTGTGGGGCGCAGGGGGACCTCAGTCCGGCTTTAAACTTACTCTTGAACGTTGTAATAGTAGAATGCACAAGGTGTCATTTTGAAATTGGGTAGTTCATTATCAGTTCCTCTTGTCATGTCAGTCATTGGATCTTAGAGAGCTGTTCATAACCTGTCAGAAATGTCCAGATCAACGAGCCCATGTCAGGTAACGTTTTATTTTTTTAATTTTTTTAGCCCATAGATATTGTGGTAATTTTTTAGTCACTCAAATACCACATGAATATACATTAGACATGGAAAACTGTATAAAATTGCATGAAAATTTGCTGTAAAACTGCTAAATGTTCTTTGCACCCCATAAAAAAATGTTTAGAGTTACAGAAAATAAGCTTTCAACCTGCTAAATTCTCTCCATCAACAAGGGGTGTGAACAGTTTGTGTCATGAACAGTGCTGTGCGCAGGGGGTGGGGGCGTGGGATGTTCGCCAATGCTGGAAGGGGGGCGAGTGAAACATTTTGGGAACCACTGCATTACGGGGCTAGTTAGCTCAGTGTGAATAAACGGCTTTATGGTTGAAGTGCAGAGCCTATAGCCCCATTAAACCTCATGAGTGGCTAGGATTATCACACTAAAGCCTGGTGTATCAGTATCCAGCCATGCCTGTGGTGGTCATCTGCCTGGTCAGCCCAGGCCATCCGAGTCCAGTGAGGATGCCCCCTTTGAAATAACAAGAGGCTGGCTGGTGGCCACTGCGGCCCTGGACTGCAGGGAAACCACATCAAAGGGCACAGTAACAGGATGAAGCTGTAATCAAAGCATACTGGTCCCAGCACTGATCACCCACAGTTCAAACTGACGGGCTCCGCCAAAAATGAAAGAGAAAAAAAAGAAGGAGAGAGACATTTCTAAACACTTCCAGGAATGGACCTGGAGTAAGACAGTTGTAGGAACGGGTTTTCTGTTTCATGTTCCCTGTTATAATTTGGAGCACCAATGGAAATGTGATACGGTTTTGCAATAGCCTACTCTATTGGAGCTTGTACTTCCTAAATGCAAGGGTCGAAGCAATATTGAAAGTACTAGGGTGACTAGTACTAGTAAAATACTGTAGGACAACTGAAGGATCCCTTACAAAAGATACACGTTCAGGTTTGCACAGATGCAGAATACATTTAGGCCTACGCTTAAACAAAATGCAGCACAAATGCCCAAAGTAAAGAGCCAAAGCCGCTCCCTCTTGCACATTCCAAGGACATAAACTTCAAACAGCTGAGAGGAAAAAAACATGCAGTGCACAAAGGTTTCCTGCTATAAATTAAACACGATCCAACTCGTTTTGATTTGGAAGCACATTTACGGTGACCTAATAGGCAATCGTGAAAGCTGAAATCAGGCAGGAACCATCCGTCAGATGATGTTACAACCCCATTGTGCATTGCAGTTACCCCTGCATGTGGTAATGGGGGGGGTAGTATCACTCTCATCTTGCAGCATTGCTGACATTGCTCTGTGGCTTCTGTGAGTCTAAGTTTCGGAAACCCAGGGAAACCAAATAGCTCTGACACCCCCAGAGTGAGGATGGACATCTCCCACCCGATTAACACTCCCCAAGTCCGCAGGGATGGCCAGGACTTACTGGCAGAGTTAGACAAGGCCTAAAGAGAACACTCTAGGTTGGGCCTAAATCTGTACGGTTATTAAAGTACACTAGACTTTATACACACTAACTGAGGCTTCACCTCTCCCTATGACCACAGACAGTTAGAAGAATAGCCTTTGTGCTGAATTATCCTCATTGTCTAGCTGGAGATTCAAGGGACCAAAGAACAAGTGCAAGGAGTTGCTGGAGTAGCAGGAGAAAGTGCAACCACAACCAGCTACATGCTGTAGCCATGTGACCTGCTTCATGTCCCAGAAGAGAAGATAAACATGAAAATAGGCTAGAGAAACCTTGAAATTAAAGAGATACCGGGGTGGTGTAGCTGGATGGCCGTAATGCTAATCTACATTCCTCTTATAGGTGTTGATGGGCAGCTTGGAGGTGTAAATGAGATCACAAGCACCTGTTCTATACTCACTTTGACAGACTGATAGAAGAGTGACATTTTTGTAATTTGCTGATAAATGGTTTGTCCTTTCCTTTCAAGTCCTCTAAGGATGGAATAGGCCTATTATCGGGATGATCAAGAACGCACTTATTTTTGGTCACAATGAATTGCTAGGCCATATCTTTGACAATCCCAGAACACACACCAAAAAAAAGAGAAAACTAGATGTGTATGTTTCAGAAGACAAGGGGAAAGGATTCTTAGAACCCAATTAACAGAGGGTTGTTCTTCAGCCTTGTTCCAGCCTTGGACTGGGAAGTAACCTCCCACCCCACCAGTACCACCCTCACAAAGCCCTTTGGCACAAAAGCAGGCTCTGCCCTCTAATTACAGTTGTTTTTACAAAGGATTTCACATGGTGTCAGGGCTTTGGACTGGACCTTTGTCCTCCTTTCACATAGAGCGGCAGTGCACCCTCGGCTTTCTCTCTCTCTCTCTCTCTCTCTCCACCTCTATCCCTTTTCTCCCTCTTCTCCTCAAGTGCAGGGATTTTTCTGCCATTGTAATTCTTGGGAGGGCCACCTAAGCGTTGTGTAAAAAAAAACTATTATAATAATATTCAGCTAGACAGTCAGGGAGAATTGAAAACTCCCAAAACAATCAATTTAGCAGTATCCATTTTGATATTATGTTTGAGCAAAACAGCATTATCCTTGGCAAAAATGCATAGAATTCCAGGAAACTAGCTTTAAATTAAAAATTAAAAATCTCAGCTCTATGGTAGAATATGGACATTAGAGGTTTAGAAAGCCAAGGCTTAAAAACAAAGGTTTCTGTGTATGCCAATGAATCAAGTTTTATATTAAGTCTGCAAGATAGATCCCTGCAATATCTCGTTGAAGATCTTGATAACTTTTCCGTACTCCCTGGACTAAAACCTAATTATGATAAGTGTACAATATTACATATTGGATCTTTAAAAAACTTTTACATTACCCTGCAGTTTACCTATAAAATGGGCTGATGGTGAAGTAGACATACTTGGTATTCATATCACAAAATATATAAATAAGCTCTCCACAATGAATTTCAATAGAAAACTTGTAAAAATAGACAAGATCCTGCAACCATGGAGAGGTAAATACCTGTCTATTTATGGAAGAATTGCCCTGATTAACTCCTTAGTCATATCTCAGTTTACTCACTTACTTATGGCGCTGCCTACTCCCGATGATTCGTTTTTCAAATCATATGAGCAAAAAATATTTTGATTTATCTGGGATGCTAAAGCAGACAAAATAAAACGTGCCTATCTGTATAATGAATATGAATTGGGTGGGTTGAGATGATTAAATATAAAAGCACTAAACCTCTCTCTAAAAGCTTCACTTATTCAAAAGTTTTACTTGAACCCTAAATGGTTCCCAAGTAGATTACTAAGAAAAGCTCATCCATTGTGCAGATTGCCATGTCTCATTAAAAATGATACTTTTTTAAAAGTGTCTCTCTTTTCAAACAAGCATTGCAGAGCTGGCTACAATTCCACCCTGAAAAGATAGAACAAATATTACAGCAAATATTATGGCTGAACTCAAATGTGCTGGTTGATAAAATACCTGTATTTATGGGAAATATGTTAGAAAAGGGTATTTTGTTCTTAAAATATATTGTAAATTGGAATGGTAGAGTTATGTCCTTCATGGAGTTATCAGAATTGTATGGGAAGGTCTGCTGAATCCAAGAGTACAACCAATTGATTACAGAATTACCCCAAAAATGTATGAGGCAGGTGGCAGCGGGAGGAGGTAGGGAACTGGTCTGTCTGCCCAATATAAAGGATTCAAAAAATTGCATAAATAGGAAAGTATACCAGTTTAATTTGAGGACCAGGATGTTGACAACTGTGCCATACAGATTGCAAAATAGTTGGGAAGAGATTTTTGATGTACTGATTCCATAGTACAGGGTGTATGAGATGATATATAAAACAACGCAAGACTTCGTGCTTTTAAGCTAACATTATTATGTAGAATTCTTGCCACCAACAAAACGTTGAATATTTGGGGCATAAAATCATTGAAGCTCTGCAAATTTTGTTGTGAGGATACAGAATCAATAGACAATTTATTTTTGGTATTGCCCTCACGTAGCCTGTTTCTGGTCTCAGGAATGGCTGAAAATGCATAACATTGATCTAAAATTGACCCTATAAATAGTACTGTTAGGAGATCTGGAGAGACCGGGTCAGTCAATTACTAATATACTAATACTCTTAGTAAAAGTATTTATCTTCAACTCACAATCTGTGGATTCTACTCGATTAGATAGATTGAAATTGTACGTTAACCATCACAGCATAGTTGAAAGATACAGTGGGGCAAAAAAGTATTTAGTCAGCCACCAATTGTGCAAGTTCTCCCACTTAAAAAGATGAGAGAGGCCTGTAATTTTCATCATAGGTACACTTCAACTATGACAGACAAAATGAGAAAAAAAAAATCCAGAAAATCACATTGTAGGATTTTTAATGAATTTATTTGCAAATTATGGTGGAAAATAAGTATTTGGTCAATAACAAAAGTTTATCTCAATCTCTTGGTTGTTGGTGCATTGGGGGTTCTTGGGGGTGGGGAATGGAATTAATTGTATTTTTTATTTAATTTTTTTCTTCTTGTGAGGGGGACTGTGGGAGGGGTCTCGAATGATTGATGGACAGGTATTGGGGAACTGTGGGGGGGATCTTGGGGGATTCGGTTTCACCTTTTTTGGCCTGGTGGGAGATCTGTCAACGTGCCCTTGAGCAGGGCATTGACCTTGGATGATTCTGTGTGTTGCTCTGAATGGGAGTCTGTTGGATGACTGGTATGGTGTCATATATACTGCAAGTATATTGTATGTTTCAGATATTCAATCAAATAAAAAAATACATTTAAAAAATATAAAAACCAAAAAGAATATGTAGAATCGCAGGAAATTAGCTACAAAACGGCAACATTTTCTCTCAGCTACATGGCAAAATGTGTAGAATTGCAGGAAATTAGATTTAAAACTGAAAACAATACATCTCAGCTCCGTGGAGAAATTTGTAGTATTGCAGAAAATTGGCTTAAAATGCAAACGCTCATTGCCACGCCCACCACCTAAGCACCTTTTTGATCCATAAAAACACGTTTCGTGCCAGAAGAGACACTGTGGTATAGTTCCTCCTCTGGTCAGTGACAGTTTCAATCCCTGTCTAGTCTTTCAGAGAAGGGGCTCTCAGAGCACTAACAAACTGAGGCTGGCACTACAGACACTAGAGGAGAGTGACAGTGGAAGGAAAGAGTAGTTGTTTGACCTTGGGCTTGCTGAGATGCTAACGAAGGGCTGAGACAGACTGGGCAGTCCAGCCGAGCCGACGGGGAAGGAAAAGGAGGAGGCTGTTGTTGGCCTGTGGGGGTAATGGAAAGAGACTCTTTGAGGAGCCCAAATTTAGCGTTTGTTCATCAGGTCGGCTGAGCCTTTGATGAATTGCCCAAACACAGCCAAAGCTTTCCAGAGTCAAACTTCCCCCTAGCCCCTGCTCTACAAACACAGGACAGGGCAGCTCCTCTCCTCTCCGGCCTCTGATGGGAAGGAAGGGGGGTGGGGGGATGTCTGTCAAACTCCAGCCTCCGATGGCTACCTTTTGGGACGGGGATGTCAAATTTCTCTGGGACCCTCTGATTCCACGGTTGGTATGTCACACAGTGCCGGACAGAGAGAGGAAAAATCATGACGCTACATTTTCTGTGGCAAAACAGTCTAGGTGTGAGATCACACACCACTGACATAATACTGTCATTCAGAAATACTGGGAGAGCACAAAATGAATGGAATTATGGATAATAAACACATTATCCAAAAATAATCATGTAAAAAAAGTTGCTTTAGGAGAGGAGACATGAACAGGAACCTCTCCCAACTCTCACCGACATGCATTCTTCAACGTCACCACCTGACTTATTTCAGTGGGGTTTTCAACACAGGCTTTACAAAGGCAATGCTGGACGTGGGTCCAACGTACTGCGACACAAACCTCTTGGTTCCTGTCCCTCTCACCATTGTGAGACGTGTCCAAGAACTCTTGGCAGGCATGGCATCAGCCCGGTCTCTGTGCCAACATAAATGGAATGACTTCATCCTGTGTCATCTCACTCAGCGGCCCAAGGACAAGCAGACTTTCTGACGGGGTTGGGGTGAATTCGCCCCACTAATGAGACTCTGGTTTGGGAGGGCTAGAGTGTGTGTGTATGTGTATTAGCCTTACTAATGGGTCTCTCTCTTTTTAGGAGGGTTGGGGCAGAGTTGGCATTTGGACTCTGTCATGCTCCCTACGGAGGGGGTAAACCACTGAGACGGGGCCTCTGCAGCTGCTCCTCCAGAACAGAAAAAAAAACGGAAAAGTGATGACATTTTAACACAATAAGATTTTCACATCTCTCTTCCTTTCCCACCTCATTCTCTTTTTGGTTTTTACACGGTAAGTGCAGGCCCAGTTATTAGATCTGTTCACAGCTAAGTAATACTACTCTATACACCTCAAGACCAGTACAGAACAGTGCATTAACCTTTCTCAGAATGACTGAGTAATGGCATTCAGCTAGCTATTGGCAGCTAACCAGCTATACGTTGTTATGAGGGTTTAGTAAAGAATGTCAGCCAATGTAAAAAGCTGGACTTGGACTGGTGTAATGTACGGGCACTCTAAGACAGTTCTGTGCACTTTATGATTGGTTAAAAGGCACAAGAGGTTATTTACCATTCTTGCTAAAATAAGCAATTTCAGGGCTCCCGAGTGGCACAGCGGTCTAAGGCGCAGCATCTCAGTGCAACAGTCCCTGGTTCGAATCCAGGCTGTATCACATTCAGCTGTGATTGGGAGTCCCAAAGGGCGGCGCACAATTGGCCCAGCGTCGTCCGGGTTTGGCCGTCATTGTAAATAAGAATTTGTTCTTAAGTGACTAGTTAAATAAAGGTTAAATAAAATAAAATAAAAATACACATCTTATTAAGTGGTTCCAAATAAAAATCACTTCAGCCCTGTAGGCCCAACACTTCTCTCTCTTTAAGGCGTATCCCTGCCATATGTAGAGAATGGCTAGGGATGCAAGTTGGATGGAGCAAACCTTTCAAATTCTTCCCCTTACAATCTTAAGACCAAACAACAAAATGACAGTAGAAAAGTTAGGCCCATCGAGTTCTCCTGTACCAGACTGGATAGATTGTGAGTTCTCAGAGTGATTTCTGTGGTGAGGGGTGCATTTATCAATGTAAGGCAAAATGTGTGTGTGTGTGTGTGTGTGTGTGTGTGTGTATCAGGTGTGCAGGTGCTGGGTGTCGCGCTGAGTACCAGCAGAGGGAGAGAGACATGGGAACGCAGCACTGACACCAGTGGGCCACATGATAAATGTGCACTTTGACAAATGTAGACTGTAAATACTCACATGTGTGTACTCCTGTCTGTCACATTCACATGTGGCCCTGATACTGCGGGTGTGGAGGATGGGGTGTGTGTGTCTTTTCACTGTGATAGAAGAGGTGCACTGGGGGAAGGGGGACAGTGTGGGGAAAGGGGGGGCTAATCTCAAAGTCCCTATCCGTAAAGTAAAAACAAATAATACTAAAAGAATCACTCACAAAGAATGGCTGTGGAACTTTCTGACAGCCGATCCACTTAACACATTTGAAACGTTGCTGCCCCGGGCCCCAAAACCAATAACAAATCGTACATCAAAAGGACACTGATACTGTACCAGGAGCCGAGGAGAAAGAGGCTTGAGAGCTACAGGTGTCTCCTCACAACTCCCTGTGTTTGTATAGAATGCCCCGGCCCATCCATCCACCCACTTCACAGCATCAGGGTACGGAGCAGACATGGACATATGAGGGTATGTTTGTGTATGTATATGCATACTTATAGGGGTGAAGGTCTGTTTGTCATTTTCATTTTACATGAGAAAACAAGCTGTTATTATTATTAAAAGGGTGGATACAGCTTTTTGGCGTCTCCACCAACAATATAGAATATCTTCAAAATTAAAACTGGAAAGCCGTCCAGTTCCTAGTCAGACCTGACTTTATTAGCTGTTATGTGCATAAATATTTATAAACAGTGAAATATGACAGTAAAATGGATGGAGCAGGAAAAACTCCTCGCCCAGAGAAAATTATGGGGCCCTACTACAGAACCTGGATTAAACTCCTGACCATTAAAAGAAGTGGGGAAAATTATAGTGACAGGATTATTGAATTACATCATGCTTTGGGTCAACATGCCTCCACCGAAAGGCATTGGAAATGCCTTTTTTCCTTTCATAAACGCATATGCAATACCCCCCGGGTTTGTGTCACATGTACGTACACACTCACACACACACCAAGGCTACACATCCATAATCAAGCAGGGAGAGTGTTAAGGGACAAGTGAATGAGAGTGGCTCATAAACCATTGGCTGGCTGGCAGGCACAGCCGTGGACATGCACCCACTTAGCTCCATACTCAGCCCATTAGTCTGCTAGAGCAGCATGACCAACAACACAGCTTTAACTGGACTAATTACAACACACCAATTAAAAACCCTACACAGAGACAGATTGCCAGCCTGTTATTATCCATATTCATCCTGTCTGTTCGTTTCCCTTTGAATTGTTGATTCCTACTCATGCTTATGAATTCTAACAAAGAAATTGCTTGTTTGGAGAGGAGTGTTGGAGGATTCTAGCCAGTGATGACTGGTCTTTGTCCTATGTTCCATGATGCAATCCATCATTAACAACCTAACATTAACGTTCAGTGATGCAATTATATACACTGAGTATACAAACATTAAGAACACCTGCTCTTTCCACAACATAGACTGACCAGGTGTATCCAGGTGAAAGCTATGATCTCTTATTGATGTCACTTGTTAAATCCACTTCAATCAGTGTAATCGGAATGGAGGAGACAGTTTAAAGAAGGCTTTTTAAGCCTTGAGAAATGGATTATGTATGAGTGCCATTCAGAGGGTGAATGGGCAAGACAAAAGATTGAACGGGGTTATGGTGGTAGGTGCCAGGCGCCCTGGTTTGTGTCAAGAACTACAACGCTGCAGGGTTTTTCATGCTCAACAGATTCCCTGTGTGTATCAAGAATGGTCCACCACCCAAAGGACATCCAGCCAACTTAACACAACTGTGGGAAGCTTTGCAGTCAACATGGGCCAGCATCCCTGTGGGGGTGGGGTGGGGGGTGTTCTTAATTGTTGCTAGAGTTTCTTTTTACTGCCATCTACACCATGGCAAAATGTCCCTTCTACTTTCCCCTCACTCTGTGTCAGTGGTAGAAGTAAGCTGTCCCAGTGTTGAGAGGCTCAGTGACCCTGGACTGGGCTTTCTCTACCTCTCTCTGCTGTGGCAGCCAGTGAGCGCTAAGCCGTAACAGTGCCAGCCAGAATGATTCTCGGAGTGGAAACGGTTGGAATGAGGGGTCAGGCCCATTCACCCCGGCACAATGCGTTTTGTTGAAGAACTTCACACCTTTGGAGGAGTAATAATGGCAGTAAATTATGAGGATTTAGGAGTTACAGTAAATCACTGTGTTGATCTGAATTATAGGGCCCCATGCTTGCTCCCTCTCCTCCTGGCCAGGGTACAACCTTCGCACACTAAGCCCTACGCCGCCCGCAGTCTTCTGAGCTGTTCATGTCAGTCACACTGATGGCGTACGGGAGGCAAAGACCTGCTTTAAGGCCTTTCCAATGGAACCCGGCTGAAGCCTAAAGACAGCGGAACCCCCATTTTCATTGTTGGCATTAATTGTGATGTAGGCCTAGTGTACAAGGGTTTACAACTTAACAACTAATCTAACATAGGAGAGAAGGGGGGGGGGGAGAGAGAAAGGACATCCAGAGTAGAGGTCGACTGATAATTATTTTCCAACGCCGATACCGATACCGCTTATTATTATTTTTATTTTTTTTAAATGTATTTGTAATAATGACAATTACAACAATACTGAATGACCACTTATTTTAACTTCATATAATACATCAATAAAATCAATTTAGCCTCAAATAAATAATGAAACATGTTCAATTTGGTTTAAATAATGCAAAAACAAAGTGTTGGAGAAGAAAGTAAAAGTGCAATATGTGCCATGTAAAAAAGCTAACGTTTAAGTTCCTTGCTCAGAACATGAGAACATATGAAAGCTGGTGGTTCCTTTCAGTCTTCAATATTCCCAAGTAAGAAGTTTTTGGTTGTAGTTATTATAGGAATTATAGGACTATTTCTCTCTATACGATTTGTATTTCATATACCTTTGACTATTGGATGTTCTTATAGGCACTTTAGTATTGCCAGTGTAACAGTATAGCTTCCGTCCCTCACCTCGCCCCTACCTGGACTCGAACCAGGAACACATCGACAACAGCCACCCTCGAAGTAGCGTTACCCATCGCTCCACAAGTCTCAGAGCGAGTGACGTTTGACACGCTATTAGCGCGCACCCCGCTAACTAGCTAGCTATTTCACATCGGTTACACCAGCCAAATCTCGAGAGTTGATAGGCTTGAAGTCATAAACAGCTCAATGCTTGAAGCACAGGGACGAGCTGCTGGCAAAAACGCACTAAAGTGCTGTTTGAATGAATGCTTACGAGCCTGCTGGTGCCTACCATCGCTCAGTCAGACTGCTCTATCAAATCATAGACTTAATTATAACATAATAACACACAGAAATACGAGCCTTAGGTCATGAATATGGTCAAATCCGGAAACTATCATCTCGAAAACAAGACATTTATTCGTTCAGTGAAATACGGAACTGTTCCGTATTTTATCCAACGGGTGGCATCCATAAGTATAAATATTCCTGTTACATTGCACAACCTTCAATGTTATGTCATAATTAAGTGAAATTCTGGCAAATTAGGCGGCCCAAACGGTTGCATATACCCTGACTCTGCGTGCAATGAACGCAAAAGAAGTGACACAATTTCACCTGGTTAAAATTGCCTGCTAACCTGGATTTCTTTTAGCAAAATATGCAGGTTTAAAAATATATACTTCTGTGTATTGATTTTAAGAACGGCATTGATGTTTATGGTTAGGTACAGTCGTGCAACGATTGTGCTTTTTTCCGCAAATGCGCTTTTGTTAAATCATCCCCCTTTGGCAAAGTTGGCTGTCTTTGTTAGGAAGAAATAGTCTTCACAGAGTTCCCAACAAGGTTAAAAAATATATACAGGTTAAAAAATATATACTTGTGTATTGATTTTAAGAAAGGCATTGGTGTTTATGGTTAGGTACACATTGGAGCAAGACAGTCCTTTTTCGCGAATACGCACCGCATCGATTATATGCAACGCAGGACACGCTAGATAAACAAGTAATATCAACCATGTGTGGTTAACTAGGGATTATGATTGATTGATTGTTTTTTATAAGATAAGTTTAATGCTAGCTAGCAACTTACCTTGGCTTCTTACTGCATTCGCGTAACAGGCAGTCTCCTCATGGAGTGCAATGTAATCAGGTGGTTAGAGCGTTGGACTAGTTAACTGTAAGGTTGCAAGATTGAATCCCCGAGCTGACAAGGTAAAAATCTGTCATTCTGCCCCTGAACAAGGCAGTTAACCCACCGTTCCTAGGCAGTCATTGAAAATAAGAATGTGTTCTTAACTGACTTGCCTAGTTAAATAAAGGATAAATAAAGCTATATAAAAAAATGTCCAAAAATACAGATTTCCGATTGTTATGAAAACGTGAAATAGGCCGTAATTAATCGGCCATTCCGATTAATCGGTCGACCTCTAATCCAGAGTGTGTCTAAAGGAAGGCTGGTAACTTTACTTTTTAAAAAGATAAATACAAACACAAACAGAGACACACACACAGAGAGACACACAATTGTGTCAGTGTTAGAATGTCAAAGAGGGGGGTAAAAGAACAGAAGAAAGAAAGATGTGCCATAATGGAGTTCTCCAAACAGAGCAGAGAGAGCGCTGACAGAAAGGATGTCTGATCGCTCAAACAGTGTGAAAGATCTTAAATATATATTTAGACAGAAAGTCCCCTTAGTGGCTGCTGTGGGTTCTGGTGAAAACCTCGCCCTATAAATGAGACTTCTGCTTGAGAGATTCCTTTCCCCCAAAAAACCCTCCTCCAGAAATAGCCAACTTGTCCCCCCCTCTGCCATGAGTTCTGGTGAAAGTCTCATTCTCTCTCTGGGCCAGCCATTGTTGTGCAGCCTGCTAAATATTTACTTTTCCCAGCTTTCAGAGAGGAGGATGAGAAGGTCCCTTTGTACTGGAGGGGTCAGAGACACAGAGCTGGTCCTTCCTGGCACCCAACACCAGAACCAGGCATCCTCTAACTTCAATTACCCCATTAAAACCAGAGGCACAGGCTCTCTGACAGACAGACAGAGAGAGACAGACAGACAGAGAGAGACAGAGAGAGACAGACACAGAGAGAGAGCGAGAGAGAGGGGAACCCCTTTCAGAGTTGTTTATATGGGACCACCAGCAGAACTGCCAACACAATAGACCAAAGATGAGACAAAACAACAGCCAAAATGAATTATAGGGAAGAGTGCTGCCCTAGCTATGAATAGCCTACATCTGCCCTTTGATGAAACCTCTAGGAAGGCAAGGAACCCAATAAGGGAAAAGAAAACTCCAATCAGAGTGACCGACCGGGAGTTTCAGAGTTCGGGCATCCGTTACTGAACAAATATACTCACTACACCGCCTATGCTGGAGTCAGCGGTGAGGTGTCCAACACAGATGGGATCACTGCCAGAAATAAGCTGTGACTGAGCATTAGGTGAAAAATCTCCTGCTAGGGTTGAATCATTCATGAAGCGGGTTGTATGCTTTGTGGGTTTGAACATGTCAAAGCAGAGAGGAGCAGCTCTGGCAGCATGTTGTGGGCCATCTGGTATCTAGACTATCAGTTTACCTCAGGGCTCCATTTGTCCGAAACATCCAAGGCCCTTCATGAAGGTCACACATGACTCAATTTACTCAAAGTCATCTTGCCGACTACCAATTGGCAACTATCTCATACTTTCTCAATACATTCATCAACAAGCGCATTGAGATAGTTGCCAATTGTGTATCAAAATCAACAGATAATCAAAACTTTAAGCAGCCTAGTATATCTTCCTTCCAAGCTGCCACAAATGGGCACAAACAAACTGCTCAAAAGTTCCAGTGTTTCCCCTTGGAGTTCACTGTTTTAAAGCAAATTCTCTGCAATTCTACACATTTTGCAAAGGATTATGTTGGATTGTTATGCTATCTGAGTGAATCAAACACTATAACAAAATCATGACATTTTGGGAATTTACAGATTCTCCTTGACTGTCTAGTTTCTATTTTGGTGATTGTTAGTTCTCAAAGATTATCTTATAAAAAAAAAATATAGGCTCCCTTCACTTTTTACATAGTTTACATCTGGTTTAGTCATTTAAGTTTACACTGAAAACGTTTTACCATCACAGAAATTATTATCATAAAATAAAATATAAAATAAAAAATACATAGAAAAAAACAACATTTTTTTTGAGTGGCGGCAGCGATTTAGCAGTGGCGGCAGCGATTTAGTAGTGGCGGCCCGCCGCTGTTAATTGAATATAAGGAAAACACTGAGCTCGTTACGAAAAAGATACTTCAGCGCTGGCATCAAAAGTGCTTGAGGGCCCAGTACTGTAGATAAAGATTTCAACCCCTTCATAAACTAATAAACCAGGGTATTACCTGAGGCCTTAGATGATGGAGCAGTTTACAATGCTAAATGATCAAAGCTTCTCCTCGCTGTGACTGCGGCCGTGCCAGAATGTTGCACTTTATAATCAGTGCCTTTCTTCGCAGTCAGACGAGACGGTCAACACAGCTGCTAGGTTCCCTCGCAGGCAGCAGCCATATTTTTACTTAGCTAGCTGCACTGCAACCCCCACCTACGTACACCCCCCCACCTCCAACCCCTTAACCCCCATTCCCTCCAGCTTTGTCTTGGGTACATAAGTGGGCCTTATTAAGAGCAGAATCATTGCAGCTGTGCAGGAAAGGTGTAGAGCATGCAGCTTTGCTCTGAATCAACACCAGACTCTGACATTTTCAAAACAGGCACACATAGCAGACCCAGCTGTTCCATTCTGCTCCTCTCCACCTTTCATACACGCACAGATATTGGACCGCAACACGTAACACTGGCACGCACACAAAAACATACAGACCCACCTGTTTACTCGTCTGATAGACTTTTATGAATCAAAGCGACAGTCAAAGAGAAGGAAAGTGGTCAGTCTGGTCTTCAACATGAACTTGGGAAACCCTCTCGCAAAATGTAACCGTTGTGGGCTTTTTGACATGGCTCTGGAGGTGGTTCAGTGGTTCAGCAGGGCTGCCTGCATGAGCTGCAGGTAAACATGTTCACCTTGTGCTTCTCACTGACCCAGTTGTAGCAAGAGCAGGAAAAAAAAAAAAAAAACTTTGTTTGACTTTTACTGACAGCTTGTCTGGGCACGCCAGACAGAGAGGAATGGGAAAGGGGGGAGAGGGTACAATGGAAAGCAGAGTGTATTCACTGTGAAAAACATACTCAGTGTCTGATTACATTAAAGTTGGAATCGTTATTATCCAACAGCTCTTTGAAGACAAAGTACTGGTAACTATTAGTTAACGCAAGTCTGTTTATTTTAACTAATGGATTGGTCACTTTTAAAAGTAACTGAAATGTCAAGAAAGAAAATACTGCGTTATGTACTTGATTCTGAGGATTTAGACCTATATCTGGTTTTATCAGTTAGACATGCATAGTGTTGCAACGGCAAATGTTTTGCTTCATGTATAAGAGGAAAGAGAAAGATGTAGTAAAATACCTTACCAGGGGAAAGATATTGTCCAACCCAGTGATGTTGTTCATGAATTCAGATTGGAAAGAGCTTCACAATGGGTAAGCTGTAAGAGAGACAAAAAGACCAAATTAACCCCCACAGAACAGTTTTTTCTTCCGTTGGGAAATGTGAGGGTCTCTAAGCAAAACTTAATGGAAGTTTCACTCTGGCAATCTCATCATGATGGAGTAACTGGCTCTCGATGGTGATATACTGTACTTCTTCCTTTTTAAACTTGATGGCACAGCATGTTTTATGGCTCCCCAAACAAAGCCAACACTGAGCTGAGCCAGTGTATGCAGCAGACATTACAAAGAAGAACAACCAGTGAGCATGCATGAACTTCATCAGTCCCATATAAAATACCTTTCCAACAAACAAAAAAACATCCTACCTCGACAATTCCAAAGAATTGTGATAGAAACGTTTTAAATCGACCTCACACAGCCTACCTACTCAACAGAAAAAGAAAACTCCCAACAAAACATCCCAAAAAATACTGATTCAAAACAACTCCCAACTCGCAGGCCTGAAAAACCACCAGTGAGGAAAATCACTTTAATTGGAGGAGAAAGGGAAAGGAGAACGTGACATGTTTCCTGGGGGTTTCAAAAGAGCCTCTCCTCAGGACGCTCTCAAGCTAATAGCTGCTCCCCGCCTCAACCACCTTGACCCCCAAGAGGAGGGGTAACAGCAGTCCTGCCACTCTCGCCCCGTTAATAAGGTCACGGAGGTCACGTGAAGATTATAGACACTGGCAGCAGCAGGGCTGTGGAGCCTCTTTCAAAACAGCCTGCCCACTGGCCAGCTTTCCATCCAACCAACGCTCTACCAAGAGGGGTTTGGAGGGAGGAAGGGGGAGGAGAGGAAGCTATTCCTCCCCCTCCCTCCCTTAACGATGATGCCAACAACTATGTGCCTGGGAAAGAGAGGTCCTGGTGCCAGAGGTCCTGGTGCCACTGACTGAACAGAGGGCTATTGAAAGCCAACATGTGGTCCACATCACCAATTACCAAGGTGTGCTGAGATAGCCACAAGAAGATCAAGAGTACTGTAGCAAGTGAAGAAGGGAAATGTGGACAGATCCGTTTTCTGGGGTAAATTGGTGTACAAACTTTAGGTCACAGGGACATTACCATAATGGACATAAATGTGCATTCTTCAAGATCCTCAAATTGTTTGACATTCCTTCAATATAAATTCAAGATCTTAATGACTTGACTCATTTTCTAAACAACTTAATTCACACAGTAGACCTAACAGTTCAAAAGCTGAACTTCTCTCTGACATAGGCCTAGGTCTACATTCACCACAATTCTACATCAATTAAAGCTTCAATATGTCACTTTTTGGGGCAACCTGACCAAATTCACATAGAAAAGTTTGTTACAGATCTGTCATTCTCATTTAAAACAAGGCTATGTGCACTATTTCTATGCTTCCCATTCTCAAGTTCCGTTTTTGCGTCTTTTACAGTGGTTTAGATGGTACAATGATTCTCTACACCAGTGGTTCACAAACTTTTCATAGTCCCGTACCCCTTCAAACATTCAACCTCCAGCTGCGTACCCCTCTCTAGCACAGGGTCAGCGCACTCTCAAATGCTGTTTTTTGCCATCATTGTAAGCCTGCCACACACACACTATACGATACATGTATTAAACATAAGAAGGAGTGAGAGTTTTTGTCACAGCCCGGCTCGTGGGAAGTGACAAAGAGCTCTTATAGGACTAGGGCACAAATAATAATAATCTATCATTTTGCTCTTTATTTAACCATGTTACATATAAAACCTTGTTTTTTAATCGAAAATTGTTTTAAAAAATCACCAGAGGTTAATGAGAAGGGTGTGCTTGAAAGGATGCACAGACCTCTGTAATGTTGGTTTGTATTGGAGAGAGTCTCAGTCATAAATTATTTTCCACACACAGTCTGTGCCTTTATTTAGTGTTCATGCTAGTGAAGCCCGAGAATCCACTCTCACTTGTAAACCATGAGAAATGTCCTTGTTTTTGAAAGAAAAGCACTTTTTTGTCCATTAAAATAACATCAAATTGATCAGAAATACAGTGTAGACATTGTTAACGTTGTAAATGACTACTGTAGCTGGAAACAGCTGATTTTTGATGGAATATCTAGATAGGAGTGATGTTTGCTGATAATGGGCCTGTGTTCAAATGGCACGTTGTGTTAGCTAATCCAAGTTTTATCATTTTAAAAGGCTAATTGATAATTAGAAAACCCTTTTGCAATTATGTTATCACAGCTGAAAACCATTGTGCTGATTAAAGAAGCAATACAACTGTCCTTCTTTAGACTAGTTGAGTATCTGGAACATCAGCATTTTTGGGTTCGATTATAGGCTCAAAATGGCCAGAAACAAATAACTTTCTTCTGAAATTAGGCCTATTCCATGCGAGAAAATGCCAAGAAACTGAAGATCTTGTACAACGCTGTGTACTACTCCCTTCACAGAACAGCGCAAACAGTCTCTAAACAGAATAGAAAAAGGAGTGTGAGGCCCCGGTGCATAACTGAGCAAGAGGACAAGTATATTAGAGTGTCTAGTTTGAGAAACAGACACCTCACAAGTCCTCAACTGGCAGCTTCATTAAATAGTTCCCTTAAAACACCAGTCTTGTCTCTCAATACAAAAAAACGTGCCATACTTTGCCCCTTGATAACCAGCGCACTTCTGTATGTTGTAAAAGCGTTACATGGTCATTGCCCTTATCATTGCATAGAGCAGAAAATACAAGAGAGTTCAGGGGCCTTGCTTTAACAAAGTTAACCATTTTCACTGTAGTGTCCAAAACGTATTTCAAGTTGTCAGGCATTCCCTTGGCAGCAAGAGCCTCTCGGTGGATGCTGCAGTGTACCCAAGTCGTGTCGGGAGCAACTGCTTGCACGCTCGTTACCACTCCACAATGTCTCCCTGTCATGGCTTTTGCGCCATCAGTACAGATACCAACATGAGCAGCAGCTACGTTTGGCTACATACGAACCGTTAGTGGAATTCCCGCGAGAGATTAAGGGTTAATGTGATTGGATGTTAATTATTTGACTAGGCTACCTGTATTTGACATTGTATTGTTATTTCGCTGAACATGGTTGAGTTTCATTTTTGGCAGTGAAACGAGGCTACTCAGGTGAGAAAAAAAAACACCCAAATGTATAGCCCCGTTGGAAAACATAAATGGACTGTTTGAAAATGTGAAGATAAAAAAAATGTTTAAAAAATGTGAATCACATTTTTATTTGGTGTGCCCCCGACAGCATTGTGCGTACCCCCAGGGAATACCTGCTCTACACTATACTTGCTTGTTTTGTCACAAACTAAAATTAGGCGAACAATTCGAATTTTAGCAACTAGTAAATGGTGGAGCGATTTCTGCAAAGTGCATCTTTAAGTTGTTCAACCTGATTTTTATGGAAACCACTTCTACATTCCATGCTTTTTTCTGTCTCCCAGATATGTAGTCTGCATGTTCTATGCATGTTACTATTTACAACATAAACCATGTGGTCTATATTAGGAGGGGAAAGGAACATCATTAGCATTTGACAAGGAAAACATCTGGCTTTATTTATTACATCACAAGAAGACAAGCCAAGGTACCAACAAATGCACTAGTTTGCTGAACAATTTCTGAAGGGTAGTAAAGAGAGACAATGCTCTATGTCGGCTAAATTTTCTTTACAATTCCAGTATAGCATCAGTTGTTTCCTGCGGAAAAACTAAGTTGGTCTCTGCTGTTTTGGTACAAAAATGTGTCTGTAAGATCTTTGAGGGTAAAACACTTCCATACTAATTTAGATGAAGTCCTAGACACAGGCCCAATTAATTCACATACATCCTGCTCACAAATTATTTCCATCTCCCCCTGCCTGGTCACTGAACGGCACAGTCCCAGCATGGTGCAAGCCAATTACTTCAATGAGGCTTGGCTTGAGTCACAGTCAGCACTCATTTCCAAAGGAGTCACTCAAATTCACTGGGCAAGTTCAAAACCATGGAATCACTGAGTCCTGTGTACGAATCCTCTTCTGAGAAGTTTGATGTCATTTTAGTTTGATGTAAATGGATGTTTCGGAAAAAACGAGTGTTCTTTACATTTGAGCTCAATTCGGGGAAATTATCCTCTTGAGCTGAGCAAGAAAGCCTGTTGATTTAGACAACAAAACCATCACCCAGAGTATTTACTTTTGCGATGACAACACAAGGGGAGGAATTCGGGCAACGACTGTTTATCACAGGCTCATTTCCTTTGAGTGAAGGGCATCCTCAGACACCAGTGTGTCTCCCTTATTCCCGCGCCTCAGGGTCTGATCGGATCCTCTGGTCGTGTTTAACACAGGCATTTTGCAGATACATACCCGCACAAATCCCAGAGCCGCATTTGTCAACCATTGCCTTGGCAACAAAACCCCGGGAGGACAGAAGAATATAGAAAAATAACAAATCACCCAGTCTGCTGAAGGAGAATGAAGGTGGTTGGGGGTTCAAAACAAGTAATGACATGAGAAAACTGTTCACTTCTAAATCATAAGCGTGGTTTACATTGGAGTTTCCAATGGCATGAATAGATTCCAGAACTCTTCTTGTTTTTAGTTGGAAGACGCCGCAGTATTTGGTCTCCTCCACCACTGAGTAAAGGTAGGCCTATGCCTATATCAACTCCTGAAAGCTTTTGTGGAAAAGACGGACTACCATTGAGGAAAAAGTCATCCCCTTTTTGCTTTCAAAGATCTTTTTCCTCATTTTTGTTTTACATTTGAATAATGAGTCATAGACATTTGGATTCCTGCTGGCTTACTGTCTTATTCTATTCAACATGGTCGTCTCTCTCAATTGTATTGGATCAAAGTTCAAATGTTTTTTCTTTCAAGAAAACTCCAAAAGCCAAAGCAACCTCTGCTATAGGATCAACTATACTGAGCAAAAACCCAGGCAGGCAGCCTTACGAGAACATCTCCCAGGATCTATGCCAAGAAGCACTGCTCTTCCTCCCCTCCATTCGCTGACTTTTGCTCTGAGCATGCTATGCTGCGAATTTACATGCAAGCTAAACTCAATAAGTATAACAAAAACACATGAAAGAGCACTTAAGATGCATTTTCCTAAAGTGCTTAACAACCAAAGACAGGGGGAAAAGCAAAGCCCAGAAAGCAGATTAGCAACCGCAGCCCTTCCTGGAGAGCTGCCAAGAAACATCTCTGCGCTGCGCCTTATTTCAGCTGTTCAATTTCACGCTAGATACGTAAATTGCTTCTGAAACTCACACTGTACACCGTATGGGACTAGGTTTTAGGACAGGAAGAAATAGGATCGGATGACATGGGGCTATCAACATGGGAAATCTGCAGTGATGAAAGCACAGTGGGGAGAGGCAACACCAAAGCCAAAGTAGGCTGAGTAATCCTCTAAACAAATCAAATAATGGCAGGATGAAAAGGGGGAGTAGCGGACACCCTTTGGAGTAAAATCAGCCCTAAAACTAAATCCCCAGTATTGAATCTGTGAACTACTAAAATACCTTGAGACCAACACACACACACATACACACACACACACACACACACACACACACACACACACACACACACACACACACACACACACCTTCATTCTTTAGTGGGCGGAACAGCTATTAGCAAAGTTGCCTATGGATTATCTGTAAAGATAAAGAGATGAATAGAGTTACCAGACAAGCAAATATTGGGTCTGGGACCCATTCTTGTCTCACAATGCCTACTTGCCTATATCATTATCAGGTGACATAACATCATTTTAAGAGGAATTTTGAAGGAAGGGCATACAAATCTACATCTCTGCCAAACCCAGAGCTCTCATCAAAAAGCAAACGACTTATCAGCTTAACCGCCCCAGCCTTCATTTTTTCCGCCACGTCCAGAACAATCAACAAACCATGACACATGTACTATTAGTACCAATGTTAGGTCATGGCCTAGGTTATGTGTACTGTTCGATTAAAGTTTAATATCAAACATTTGAGTGACTGATTTACCAGTTATCCGCTCCCACAACACATACACTTAGCTATCTGTTTTTCTCACACAGCAAGGCTCCCATAAAAGGGTTCCCAAATTTCTTTGCAGTGAAATTACAAATAGGTGTCACAACGTGTTCATTGACATGGAGCGCCCTGCAGCTGTTCCTGTGCATACTGATGGTGTTTGTGTTCCCAGGAGATGCAGACAAAGCGCTTCCAGGTCGTCCTCTAACCTGCCTTCTCATTACTAAAGGTCAGGATATTTGAACACAACAATGACCTGCTGCCTCTAGGGACTCAGGGGGCTGCGAAGCTCAGCCAGAGGCAGTGTTTGACTAAAGGTTCTCAATCCAACCCATCCTTCACTGCTCACTTTCATTTACTGTGGTCGTCCATCTTAAGTTGGCCTAAGACGTCGTACCCCTGTCGCCCATTCTGTTGTGACATAAATCCTCCTCCCGTTACCCTTCTAAGGCACTTATTAGGCACTTAATGGTAAGTAATCACACATAAATTCCAAATAAGTGCCTAAGATAGATTTAGGCCGCTTGGAGGGTTTTGTCCCAGGCTGTTGTGTTCACTCAAACCAGACCAAAAGATGAGATTGGGTGGAAACTCAGGGGCACGATACATTTCCTTGGATAAGGGGGCCTAATAATGACTTCCTGGCATCCTGCATTTAAAGAAAAAACAAAACACAAAAGCACACTACACAATGCTGCGAAACAACGTTTTATCGAGGCTTCTAATACTAGGACTATACTGCAATCCGTTTTTAGGGTTATGGAGATGTAGAGTGGAAGTCAACATCTGGTTTTCGTAGTCCACGCCTCTGGCCTGACAGTCTCTCTGACTCAATCAAGGAGAGGAACCATTTGGCAACGCTCTGAGGCCCACCCCTCGTCTGCCTGTCTGTCCCATCCTCCCTACTTCTGGTCCTCTACTTCAGGATCATGTGAAAAATCCCAATTACCAGGAAACCCGAGAAGCACACGTGGTTGTACGTGAACTTGGAATATGCAAAACACCGCGGCCGTTAACAAGAGCCATGTTGAAATGTGATAGACTGCGTCAGCAGGTCGTAAAACCCTCTCAAGATCAATGTAATTATGGAAGCTTATACACAGACTTTCCGGATAAGCGGGAGGAGAGGTTTGCACGTTCTGCCAAACCCTTTAAAACCAAACAAGTGGAAGGTCTCCCCAGCTGCCTTCCATCAGCTACAATAATAGTGAGTAAAAAAGGTCCAAAACACCTGGAGGAGGGTGTCAACAAACACCCCTTATTCCAGGCCAATGTGATGCACTCCATAAATCCTTTTGATTAGCTACAGTAGCGTGGCTAGGTGCCACTTAAATCAAACCGAAAGGGGAAGTCGCTCTGACCTTGAGCTTTGGAAGTGTCATTTAAGTGATCATTACAAAAACAAAGCTGGTTCTGTTTCTAGACGGAGAGAGGGAGGGAAAGACGCAACCCTGGGGGATGAAATTCAAAGCATGGTTATGAAAATAACACCCATTGTTTGAAGCCACCATAGAAATAATGGGGAGAGACATTTTAGAATATTCTTAGATTTTTTTTCTCCAAAAATAACAGGAAGCTCATGTTTCCACACTCAAAACAACAGATATAATGAACCAGAAGGGTTTTGAATTGATTAACCAGCGATGGTGACCAGTGACCTTTGATAAGTTTCTTGTCAAACAAAATGACCTGCTCTATATTAACAAAAATGACAGAGTAAAATAGGAACATATTACTTTAAGAAGTGAGCTCTAAAAACAAAGTTGAACTAAAATTATTTAAACACATAGGCCTACTCCATCATTGTCTTCAACTGGATGATCAATGAAAAAGTCACAACTGCCATGAATAAGAATGTGATTGACCCTGGAGATGAAGCACATATTTCCAAGCTAATGGCAACCAGTGGATTCGCTGTGAGGTAATAAAAGAAGAGGTGATCCAGTTGGTCTCCAGGGGTCCATCCAATCCCTGTGTTTACAGTACAGGAGGGATGGCATAACTCAGGCCTGGGTACAAGCAGACAAATCACAAAGGCCAGTCTCCCGTTCTAACGCTTGGTAGCACGCCAGGTCCACAGAGAAAAAGATGGTGGCCTGGCCTGCTGTAGGAACCGCTGCAGATGGCTACAAGGTTCCACAACAGTCTAATGAGAACAGATGCAGTGCCAAAGGCGGGGTGTGATAACCTAGAGGAGCCCACGTCAAGGGCACCAACAGGGAACAGCCCGTCAGCGTTTACCCTCACCTATGAGGAAATCAGCCGTTCTTCCCTGTTATCACTTACGTAGACATGGGTGGACTGACGAGAGAAAGAGAGGAAATAAAGTCAATCTAAAGTCAAGGCCAAAAGGCATCATCCTATCAGGTTACCATTAAACTACTATTTCCCTTTACTGTTCACTCCAAACTCTGATATCTGGAGGAGGAAGAGGAGTAGTAGGAGGAATGAGATTAATATTGCCTTCATTTAACAGGGTACCCCATTGAGAACACATTCTTTTTTTCCAGTAACGACCTGGCCATCTCTGGAGCTCAGGGCTGGGTGAAAGCAAGCAGCTCCTCCACAACACTACACTACACAATCATGGTCCAGACAGAGCATATAATGGGGATTGAAGAGCTGCCAGTGCTCCAGAGAATCCCATTTAGTAAACACTGACACAAGGCCTTGACTGTGGCTTACCCAGAGCTCCCTCTTTAACGAAAAAAATAACCCCAAAGCCGGGAGCTGGGCAATGTCATGTCATCCACTTTACTGAGCGAGGCTGAGCTGCCGTTCCACCAGGAATCCAAAACAAAATCAGCATCAGTTTAACGCAGTACTAAAAAAAGAGAGAAGACCTTTGAAGTTCTGACTGTTACCCTTACGGGCTACCATTTCCCCCCAAAATGTTGCCTTTTATTGGAACCTGTCTGCTGAATGTGCTTTTTAATCAATCGCTAAAACACATCCAAAAATATTTGAATTCCATTGGTTGATATATAAACATTTCTGGTTGTCCATCAATCAAACTCTACCAAACAGTCAGCTCACAGTAGTGAAATGAAACACACAGTTTCAAACCACAATTAAATTAAATACTTCATTTCAACGAAAATATTGGCTACTGCAATCAAAACCAGTATTCCTCTGAGGGGATGGAACGCAAGCTAAATCATTTGTTTGGCAGTCGCTGTGCCTTTTAACTCAATGTATGGATAGGCTCAGACTTTACAAAGGTCTCTGTTGACTGAAACAAAATAAATGGATTAAGTTGAACCCAAAGCCTTCCCATCCCAGTCCCACCTTCTGTATGGTGACCAAATCAGCAGGCCCTCAGGGGGACTTTGGGCCCCGTCCAAGACTGTTGCGTACAGAGAGCCACTTCCCACCCTCATGGTTCTCTCTGGTTTGTGTCAGTCTAATGAACAGTTTCTTAATTGTTTGGAGCCAAGAACATGGAACTCTGAGAAGATTTACAGCACAGAGAGCGAGGGGGAATAAAATCCCACTCCTAGGTTCTGGCCAGCGAATACGGCTTACATTTGCAATTTTTTTCAATTAATCTCTTATTGAATTAAGAGTTCAGACTCTTGGACGCCTTTCAGTAGAAAACGTAGAGGACTAAAGCACTGACATTTTTCTTAAAGGCTTCAGCTGAGACGTGATGAATGATGGGAGCCTGGTTATGAAAGAGAAGTTTCAGGCTATGAATCAGCAATGGAGAGGGCAAACAGGTTAGGGCCCCGTCTGGCCACGATAAGAGCAACAGCAGAAGAGGCCTCTGCTTTGGTTGGGTCTCTGACATGATCATTAGGACCATGTTTCCATCAACACAGTTTCTGAATTATATCACTAGGCATATTCTAATTGGTCTCCATGGTATTACTGGGGCAGCCCGGATGCCAAAAAGAACCAACGAATGAGGGTTCAGTCAAACAACGCAGGTATAGTGCAGAAATTCCATTGAAATTCCACTGCTGGGAACAGACATTTTCAGAAAATATCTTAAAAACCAAAAATAGTTGGATATTCATTGAGAGTTCCGCCATTTTGGGACTACCAGATGATATATTAATGAAATGATTTGAAAAAGCCTATGTAACTTCATCATTAGTTTCACCAAACTGAGGCCATCTCATGATGATCTATACTCAAGCTAATTGCTATTTTGAAAGTCTGCATGTGATGCTGCCGTTTGACTCCGGCACACAGAGTGAGAACAGACTTTGGGCATATGTCTCCATGCTTTAGCTGCTGGGGCCAGCAGGCTCTCTAGCGTCCTCCATATACCCACATAGACCCAACTGTTTTGGCAGAGAAACCAGCGACAGTAATCAGAAAATGCATCCTTGACCCTGTCACCAAACACCTGTTCCAAACATGCTTCCCGCAAGGGGAGGAGGATGGAGGGCTCTCAGCCTCAGGGCAGGTTTTTGAACCCAACCTACTGACCGATCAACCTCAAGTTTATTGAATAGGCGCCCTTATCATTTTCATTGCCAACAGGTCTTGTTTGTGACTGACTACATCACACATTTTCATATCTGAGCGAGGGGCCCATCCTGCGGACAGACTCATCCCCTCAAACCCCAGAGGCAAGAGACAGTCCTCTGACATGGGAGTCCAAATACCATAGTATTTCCCAACTTTGGTTTGCATTATTATCGTTCTTGATTCATCGTTAATTTTTAGGCTCATGTTAAGCAGGCAGTTATGGTGCACAGGGTTTTTATTTATATCGATGCATCATTGGGAATATAAGGTCATAAGTCTCAATGTAAACGGACTGGGGAGTGACATCAAGAGAAGTAATGTAATAGCAAAGATGAAACAGGAGAGAGTTGACATACTATTCTGACAGGAAACTCACTTATCCACACCTGAATATGAGAAACTCAAGAAAATTGGATATAGGAATACTTTTTTTTCTTCTTACAAAATGGGAAGAAGGGGAGTTGCAATCTTGATCCCAAATTCAGTTAATTTTGAGTTTATGTAGAAATTAAAGAAAGGGAGGGTAGATTTATACTTGTTAAATATAAACTGGATAACAAGGAAGTTACATTTATTTAATGTATACGCATCCCCAGGGAGTGACATGGTCTTCTACAGGAAGGTGTTTGATTTAATTGCCACAGAAACCTCTGGCACTCTTATCTGTGGAGGAGATTTTAACACGATTTTAAACTCAAAATTTGACAACACAAATCAAAACAGGAAAATGAGTCTAGTTGCTAAAAAGATCAATAGGATACTGCAGGATCTAGGACTGCTGGATGTATGGCGTGACACCCACATGACCGATAAGGAATATACTTTTTACTCAGCCCGCCACACTGAATACTCCAGGTTAGACTACTTTTTACTCAGCCCGCCACACTGAATACTCCAGGTTAGACTACTTTTTACTCAGCCCGCCACACTGAATACTCCAGGTTAGACTACTTTTTACTCAGCCCGCCACACTGAATACTCCAGGTTAGACTACTTTTTACTCAGCCCGCCACACTGGATACTCCAGGTTAGACTACTTTTTACTCAGCCCGCCACACTGGATCCTCCATGTTAGACTACTTTTTACTCAGCCCGCCACACTGGATACTCCATGTTAGACTACTTTTTACTCAGCCCGCCACACTGAATACTCCAGGTTAGACTACTTTTTACTCAGCCCGCCACACTGAATACTCCAGGTTAGACTACTTTTTACTCAGCCCGCCACACTGGATACTCCAGGTTAGACTACTTTTTACTCAGCCTGCCACACTGGATACTCCAGGTTAGACTACTTTTTACTCAGCCCGCCACACTGGATACTCCATGTTAGACTACTTTTTACTCAGCCCGCCACACTGGATACTCCATGTTAGGCTACTTTTTACTCAGCCCGCCACACTGAATACTCCAGGTTAGACTACTTTTTACTCAGCCCGCCACACTGGATACTCCAGGTTAGACTACTTTTTACTCAGCCCGCCACACTGAATACTCCAGGTTAGACTACTTTTTACTCAGCCCACCACACTGGATACTCCAGGTTAGACTACTTTTTACTCAGCCCGCCACACTGGATACTCCAGGTTAGACTACTTTTTACTCAGCCTGCCACACTGGATCCTCCATGTTAGACTACTTTTTACTCAGCCCGCCACACTGGATACTCCAGGTTAGACTACTTTTTACTCAGCCCGCCACACTGAATACTCCAGGTTAGACTACTTTTTACTCAGCCCGCCACACTGAATACTCCAGGTTAGACTACTTTTTACTCAGCCCGCCACACTGAATACTCCAGGTTAGACTACTTTTTTTTACTCAGCCCGCCACACTGGATACTCCAGGTTAGACTACTTTTTACTCAGCCCGCCACACTGAATACTCCAGGTTAGACTACTTTTTACTCAGCCCGCCACACTGAATACTCCAGGTTAGACTACTTTTTACTCAGCCCGCCACACTGGATACTCCAGGTTAGACTACTTTTTACTCAGCCTGCCACACTGGATACTCCAGGTTAGACTACTTTTTACTCAGCCCGCCACACTGAATACTCCAGGTTAGACTACTTTTTACTCAGCCTGCCACACTGGATACTCCAGGTTAGACTACTTTTTACTCAGCCTGCCACACTGGATACTCCAGGTTAGACTACTTTTTACTCAGCCCGCCACACTGAATACTCCAGGTTAGACTACTTTTTACTCAGCCCGCCACACTGAATACTCCAGGTTAGACTACTTTTTACTCAGCTCGCCACACTGAATACTCCAGGTTAGACTACTTTTTACTCAGCCCGCCACACTTAATACTCCAGGTTAGACTACTTTTTACTCAGCCCACCACACTGGATACTCCAGGTTAGACTACTTTTTACTCAGCCCGCCACACTGAATACTCCAGGTTAGACTACTTTTTACTCAGCCCACCACACTGGATACTCCAGGTTAGACTACTTTTTACTCAGCCCGCCACACTACTCAGCCCGCCACACTGAATACTCCATGTTAGACTACTTTTTACTCAGCCCGCCACACTGAATACTCCAGGTTAGACTACTTTTTACTCAGCCTGCCACACTGGATACTCCAGGTTAGACTACTTTTTACTCAGCCCGCCACACTGAATACTCCAGGTTAGACTACTTTTTACTCAGCCTGCCACACTGGATACTCCAGGTTAGACTACTTTTTACTCAGCCCGCCACACTGAATACTCCAGGTTAGACTACTTTTTCATGTACAATGCAGATAGACACAGCTTAAGGATTGTAGGATCGGGCAGAGTAACTTAGCAGGTCATAATGGAGTTTACCTAACTCTACACCTTGATAGCAAACCAATAAATACTATATCGTCTCAAATAAAACTGTGAAGGACCTCGGCGTTACTCTGGACCCTGATCTCTCTTTCGACGCACATATCAAGACTGTTTCAAGGACAGCTTTTTTCCATCTACGTAACATTGCAAAAATCATAAATGTTCTGCCCAAAAATGATGCAGAAAAATGTATCCATGCTTTTGTCACTTATTCGGTTAGACTAGTGCAATTCTCTACTTTCCAACTACCCGGATAAAGCACTAAATAAACTTTAGTTAGTGCCTAATACGGCTGCTAGAATCCTGACTAGAACCCAAACATTTGATCATATTACTCCAGTGCTAGCTTCCCTACACTGGCTTCAGTGCAAGGGCTGATTTCAAGGTTTTACTGCTAACCTACAAAGCATTACATGGGCTTGCTCCTACCGATCTTTCCAATTTGGTCCTGCCGTACATACCTACACGTACGCTACGGTCACAAGACACAGGCCTCCTAATTGTCCCTAGAATTTCTAAGCAAACAGCTGGAGGCAGGGCTTCCTCCTACAGAGCTCAATTTTTATGGAATGGTCTGCCTACCCATGTGAGAGACGCAGACTCGGTCTCGACCTTTAAGTCTTTACTGAAGACTCTTCTCTTCAGTAGGTCCTATGATTGAGTGTAATCTGGCCCAGGAGTGTGAAGTTGAATGGAAAGGCACTGGAGCCACGAACCGCCCTTGCTGTCTCTGCCTGGCCGGTTCCCCTCTCTCCACTGGGATTCTCTGCCTCTAACCCTATTACAGGGGCTGAGTCACTGGCTTACTGGTGCTCATCCATGCCGTCCCTAGGAGGGGTGTGTCACTTGAGTGGGTTGAGTCACTGACATGGTCTTCCTGTCTGGGTTGGCGCCCCCCCCCTTAGGTTGTGCCATGGCGGAGATCTTTGTGGGCTACATTCGGCCTCGTCTCAGGATGGTAAGTTGGTGGTTGAAGATATCCCTTTATTGGTGTGGGGGCTGTGCTTTGGCAAAGTGTGTGGGGTTCTAGGCCTGTTTGGCCCTGTCCGGGGGTATCATCGGATGGGGCCACAGTGTTTCCTGACCCCTCCTGTCTCAGCCTCCAGTATTTATAATGCAGTAGTTTATGTATCAGGGGCTAAGGTCAGTCTGTTATATCTGGAGTATTTCTCCTGTCTTATCCGGTGTCCTATGTCAAACTGCTGAGTTGGCCCGCATACGAACCCAGCTCAGTCCTGCAACTCAGGACAGCAGATTTAAACAGTGGACGCAGAAAGGCATCACATCATTCAGTACAATTATAAGGAATGGGAACCTAGATAACAGGACCCAAGTAAAAAAAAAACATGGCTTGCATAAACAAGATTTTTACAGATACCTACAAGTTTGACACTATTTCTTAGGGGAGATAAAAGTGACTGACCCTCGAGCACCTCAAATGAATCCAAGTATTCAGTAACGCATACAACTTGGGGAGTAACAAAAAAACTACTTCAAATCTTACTTGGGTATTCAATCCTCAAAGAAATATTCTACAAACTATATTAAAAAGAAATGGGAGGAGGAACTTGACATTGAAGTAACTGATGAAACATGGTTGAACATATTAGAGACTCAACAAAGCTCCACCAACTCAAGGTCATGGAGAGAATTCTGTTGGAAGAATGTTATAAGTTTCTTCATAACACCTAAACTGAAATCAAAACAGACTGGCTCCCTACACCCTTCTTGGAGAGAATGTGGGCTATCAAGGGTGGATCACTCTCATATCTTCTGGTCCTGCTCCGCAATCAAAACTTACTGGGGAGAAATAAGATCGAACATTGGAAAAATAATGGGATTTGACATCGAACAAACATTCATTTCTTTGTACTTGGGTGAAATACCTGAACTTACACAATAGAGAAAAGTACCTCTTGAAGGTCCTACTGGCAGCCAGTAAAAAGGCTTTCACTAGGAAATGGCTACAAAAAGACCCTCCCACAGTGACACAATGGATAGATATTGTAAAAGAAATACACCATGTGAGCGTATGACCTTTGCTTTAAGAACTCAAGAGAAGAGAGGCCGGGAATACTGGGAAAAATGGGTTTCGTACTTGAAAATGGTCTAATTCAAAGATGATGTCAACGTAACTAATATGATGAATGTATGATGTGCGCTGTAACTGACAGATCTTTTTTGCTATTTTACTTTACTTTATTTGTATTTTCTTTGTGTTCCTCAATAAAAACAAAGTATAAAAAAATGTTTAAAAAATGACTACAAAGAAATATAGAACCATAAGCGTGAAATGTTGAAACCTCAGGAAATAAACTTCCTCTGAAAATAGAGGCAAAACACAATCACTTCTAAACTTAAGTACATTTCATTTTAAGTTTGTAAAAAGAGGTAAAACCCCTGCATCCTGAAGTCACTTGGAAATCAGATGCAAGGTGCTGAGAGTGCCTCTTTAGTGAGTTACATATTCCATATGCATGCCATT